>NW_024882019.1:0-426089 GCF_019059575.1 Amphibalanus amphitrite
GAGAGAGAGCGAGAGAGGAGGGAGATAAAGAGAGATTAAGAGAGGAAAAGAAGATAATGCCAACGTTTCCTAAGATTATTTTTGTGAGAAGCAATCTTACTGAGAAAGTTTTGTTAAACATTAGATCGAATATAAATCAGAATAAATGGCAGTAACGTCACGGGTAGCTATACATAAGTAGCTTTATCGCACAGACTGTAATGTTAGACGAGGTGCGCACAATTAGCAGCAGCACCCGTGCAGCTTATGCACAGCAATGTGCGTTGCGTAATTATGAGAATCGTAGTGAGTGAGTAACCAAAAATAAGAATCAGATAGTTATAAGCACATTAGATAAATAGCTCTTAAATCAGATGGCTATACGCACATAAGATAAATAGCTCTTTACGTGCCGAGCATGAAGTCAGCCAAGAGCGCACCTCGAATGTGCTAAGATGCACCTAAGTAACGGATGTTTTATCCGTCTTAACTTTCTGGTCGCCACCGACAGCTCTCAACGAACAATGAGCCTGCATTGCTTTCCAAGTTGGGGGACCACTTGGCCATTTCATACGAAACAATACTGTCGTAGCAAACAGCCGTACTCGGGTCGAGGAGAGGGGAGAGGAGGGGCGAGGGAGAGGGGAGAGGGATGTACAGCACCACAGGGAGACACCGGGTCTCTTCGTCTCTCCCGCGCCGCCTCCGGGGAGCAAAATCAGAGAACCTGTTTGTCCGATTTCAGCGTATTGCCTCGGCTCTCCGGCAGATCAACAATAAGATTGCAACTTGTATTCCTCTCAGTGTTTTGTTTGTCATGCTATCGCCCATTCAGTGGGGCGTATGAAATTAATTTTAGCGTTATTTGTTGATATCTATGCCAGGTACCGAATGACTTGAGCCAGGATGAAACCTTTGCTTACTGCTTGCTAACTGGGGCAGACGGTTAAAGTTATCTTGGGTAAGAAACTCAGTGACAGTACTTGTGTATAGGCATTTGAGTGTATACGTAGTACCTTTTGGAGATAATCTAGTAATATAAATTATCACCTCATGAGGAAAACGACAACGCATGATATTTTGCAATTTGTAAATCGCACCAACACCCGGCCCGCGTCGGCTTTCGCCATCTTATTCTAGCGTGATTTGATATAACTTACATACAAAACCACTGGCCTGGAGATGCGTCTCCCCCCGTCAGTCGTCAGTAAAAAACGCACTATTATCTTCCAGACGGCGTCACCGCTCTGGCAGTATCACCGACTCAGCACCCGCTGACTCCCCCCCCCCCCTCCCCACCCCAACCTCTGCTGACGTCATCAGGCCAATCGCCACCAAGCAGCCGGCCGGTCTCGGCAATCTTCAGCGATCAGCGCAATGTGAACGCCGTAACTAGGACGACCCCTCCGCGGGGGGGGGGGGTGCTGACAGGCACCGGCTCAGTATATGTGAGGGCATCGGCTGCTGGGGAAAGGATGTGGACACCCGCAGTCGTGGAGTGAATGTTCTTCATATTCATCACTCTTTCTTTTCCTCCCTCGCTCTCTTTCCGTTTTGTTCTGACTGTTCTTTTTTAATATTTCCTCTTCTTTTTATGAAATAAGCCATTCAGAGCCCAGAGGAAAATATATTTCTCTACACACTGCAATTTCGCAATTTCTGATGACAACTCAACTCGAGGACGTGGACAATTGAAGACGGAGATTCGAAGCACGGGCACGACGGGGGATTGAACCCAAATTTGGATGCCGAATTAGTAAAGCAGCCATTCGGGAGATTAGCATGCTGATTCACTTATCGGTTCATTTGAATAGTTTCTTTGATGAATTTCTATGATTATTCTAGAAATTGTTAACAACTAGCTAAATTAAGATATAAAAACTTCAGGTACCTAACGGCTAACTGACAACTAACTAAATATCACTCCATAATTTATATGTGTTTCGTACTTGACATTTTGTTGGCGGGCAATCCATTTCTGCAGTATTTCTCAGCCCGATATGCATTAAGTGTCGGATGTTCAATTTGACATTCAATCACACTGACGTGCTGAGCACTGAGGGCAAAGCTGTCCAATTCATGCAAAGGTCGCTGTACTGAGAGAAACTAACCTGCACTGCCTGGACCAGACGGAGACTGGTGTTTACTGATGGCCCGATCACAGCGTAAGTATTGGCTGGTTGGTCTGTTACGTCAACGTGCTTTGGTGCTTATGATCATTTACGTTTTTCTTTCTCACAGCGTGCCCAAATGGTGATATCTGGTTTCCCACACCCAGAAATCGGGCGATGTAGTGTAAGGCAACGAGCCACGGCTCAAATTATCGTCCTTCTTGAAAGCTGTTTCCTTGCTTCTTGCTCAATCAAAACGTGTTTTACTCCATGCTTTAGACAGAGGATCCTACGGTAACCATAACATTTCAAAATGCTTCGTCGCAGCAAAAGGCATGTATCGCCCATTGCTCGAGCACAGCTTGTTCAACGTTCAGCGCTCACGCATTCCACCGGCCTCACCAGGGCGGCCGCCTGACTACGTATACTGCGCCGGGTAGACAGGGAAGGGCTGCGGCACAGCCTACCAGTGCAGAGCGGCCCGGCGCCCAGCACCGGGAACGGAGCACGCCGATTAGCACGACGGTGCGTGAACTGCAGAACAGCCAGAGCCAGAGACAAAGGTGGCGAGATATTTGGGCGTAACGCAAGGCAGATGCGTGCTTATATTTAAAACGTCTTTTTCCCTTTTGCATATATACCAAAACATGTCATTCCTTTGAGCGGGTAAAAATCGAGAAAGTCGATATGTATAGCATCAAAGTAGCCTCGGTTCAGCCCAAGGCACCCAAAAACACTTTATCCAATATCCTTTTTTATGGCCTTAGCATGAGCTTATTGCGCACAGGCACCCTAAAAGAAAGCGTAGTAACGAAAGCCCTCTCCACCTCAAATTCCCACTAGCGTCTTCATCACCCCCCCCCCCCCCCCCAGCGCCTTGGCGACTGAGCGGCGGGCTCATGGACTGTAAGTGCTGCCGTCGTTGTTCTCACTTCGCTGGAAGAGATATGTATTCACTTCTCGGCAATACCATCAATTGCCCACCGGCCGCATCTAACTACTGTAGAAGAGTGATATACAGACCACGGTATTGGCATACAATGATCCCTAATGCGGGGAGTGAGGAGCGGCAAAGCCGGGGTAATATGATGCCCCGCTGCTATTGAGTGGTCATTGTGAAGATCATTGCCGTCCATTAGGTTATAGCTATTGGGAAGAGGTGAGGTACAAAAGGAACAGACATGCATCCCGAGCGGCACGCGAACCCGAACAAAGCTTATGCCATTGGTACCGTTACTCAATAATGTAGGCGACCAGCACCTTAGCTCCATATCACCTACCGATGGCATCGGATATTTTGAATTATTCATGCAATATGGACGTTCCCGCTTCATGTGCAGTCCCCTATTAGCATTATTGGAAGGAATAACCAGCTACCGCTTATCTATAAGCAATCGCTATACTTGCACAAATATATTTTTCTATAGGTACTTGGTCTGTCAATAAAAGTCATAACTAATTAAGGGTAGGTGATTAACGATACCTCGAGGTACATTACATATATTAACGGTACCTTATAACGCTATGGTAACCCAACCGTTTACATACAAAAATAATAAAGGCGCATGATGATCTAAATGTTACATAACTATTGTGGCTTTATTGTAGACATTATTACTTTAGTACGTTGCCTACATTTATTTCAATAATTCATATTTTATTCGAGAAGTGCAACAATACGATAATCAGATAGGTAGGCATTCCTCTCCCTCCCTCTGATCCCAATATTCAGGCATAATGAACAAAAAATAAAACAATAAATGTTGGGAATAAGGCTCATAAAAAGACAACCGGATATGACGTAAAAGTGACGTCACCTTTACCATTTTAGAACATAAGCACGTACGTCCTCGAGAATCGCTTACACCATAACCCAGGAAAAAAAAACTTGAAAATGTAATTGTTTAATTATCATTCAAACGTCTGCGAATATATGCAATTCAGGCATCTCATATGAAGCGAGATTACTGATGTCACGTTAACGTAGACAATGCAGGAGGATGCCAGCGCATCCGCTCGAGATGATGCGACACTTTCAGCCACCGGGGGTTTTCTTTTATTTATGTCAACTCAATTCCCTTTCTCAAGGCCGCCTCGGCGACCGGTATGACCTGACTGGCCGCCAGTTCAGATCTACACTGAATCTCGCCATGCCCTGTGTCCTGGGACAATACCGATTGAAGTACAATTTCCTAGTTCTTCAGTGCAGACGTTTGGTGATGGCATACATGATGTCAATGATTGAAAACCACAGCTCCGCTTGGTCAATGACGATGACAAGTATCCACGCAGTGTCGGTTTGACTAGCAACAATTACGGAACGGAAGTATAAAATAACTTCAAGCATTTCACAAAGCAATGAAGCATGACAATCAATCAGGTGCGTGATTATTGGGAAGTGGTGCCCGATTTCAGTTCCTGTTCAGACATGCTGTGCTTAGGTAGGTATCCGTATCTGGGAGTTTTCAGACAAAACCACTGCGATATTGAGCTCCGCACTCGCAGTAGGTACTGGACACCAAGATGGCTCAGAAACCCGTACGCACTTACCTAGCTAAAATGAAACATATCCCGCCCTATCTACCGTCACTCAATCTCTCCTGAAGTTCTGCGAAAGAAAGTTAACCCACGCCGTGCTAGTGGCCCGTGTTTTCCGTGTCATGCTGGGGGGGGGGGGGTGTTTTCACGCCCCCCCCTCTATCTCGGGTCCTGGGACATGTAGCGATTCGATGACCCTTTTACAGATCTTTCTGAACATTGTTCTCAGATTTGACCTCAGGTCAACGGTTTAGCCTCCATAATGCAAAAACTGTAAAAATAGCAGTTTTCTCGAACATGTTTTTCGGCCATAAATATTGACTCAGGAGAGCCACGACATTTTTTTTGGCAGCATCGTGTTCCTCTCGTCGATACGCGTCGAATGACATATACTTTGACGTTGACAGGTCATTTTGAAAATTTGACCTCAGGCCAAGGTCATGACCTGACTGGGAAGGGTCATGATGCATATCAGTTGATCCTTGTCGTCGAGCTGAACACATCTGACGTGTTTTTACCGCTCTAGCACGTCTCTATCAAAAGTTATAGTAAAAAACTGCTGGTGACCTTTCATGACTTAAGATGACCTCAGGGGCACACAGAGGGGTCACAGGTGCATTTTTACGATTCAGTGTGTCAGGTTTACCTATGAACCGATATTTGAGAGCGTTTTGAACGACATTCGTCCAAAAGAGGCGCATTCAAAATTTCCCCCATTGACTTACAATGGAAACTGCAGAGGTCCGGCAAAATTGACATGACCTTAGGTCACACATATAAAAAATACGAGATATACATTCCATACATACTGTTATTAATATCAATCGCGGAAAGTTTCAAAGAGATCGTTCAGTCGGTGTAGCCATAGCGAGCCTTTGAACCTTTTCTGAGGTAAGGTCACTTGACGTTACCTGACCTTTAACGACCCGGGTCTAAAATTTTCACAACATATGCAGAAATGATGTCTGAACAGCTGTCCAAAACGTATTTGCGAAAAACCTGAGGGGGAGCGTAACCCCCCCCCCCCCAGCACGGCGCGGGTTAATGTCCATTGACCTCTGCTGAACTGCATTGTGACGTCATTTCCATTGTCCGACAAGACGCGTATTTTGAAGGTTATATCAGAAGTCTTGTGAAACCACTCACTCAGATTGTCCGAGCGCGGAGAGTGCGTTTACAAGTGTAAACACTTTTTCAAATGCCGTCATTCGAGTGTTCCACAGCTTCCTTTTCTGTGAGTGCACCTCATTTCACGGTGCTGGAAGCCCACTGCAGCAAACAGCCGACAAAGAGGCGTGACGTCATTATACATTTCAACCAGACGTCAATGGCTGTTACGTCTTTTGTTGCACTGTTGCAGAGAGGTAGGAGTGCATCCGTGTTCTTACTGAAAATGGGACTTCACATGCTATTCACTGTAAAAGTGTGATTCAAATGACAATCCAGGAAAGTTGGTTGTAGTAAACGTCATCATCGAAGGACTCATCGAAAGTCAATATATAAAACGCAATAATGTATTGAAACAATTCATTACGGCAGACTTCAAAAGCACAGGAACATGGGCAGAGGGGAAAGGCAACGGTAATTCGGGTAAAATTCTGCTAAAATCTTTAGTGAATAACAATATAGAGCCGCGAATATTTTCGTAAAAAGTTAGACATACGAAAAGTGAGATCACATTTTACTGTCCGTTTCTTTCGTATCGCTCCTACACTCATGCTGGAAGATCACATCAAAATACAGACTTGCCAACAATATCGGCCAAAACGATTTTTAGACAGAGAACACTGTATGAGGACACACTAGTAAGAGCCATTCACGGCCTTTGATGACGTCACAAGAGCGAGGGATAAGAAAGATCATCTTAGAAAAACAGCAGAGCATCGGTGGGCGCAGCGACAACACGATGCGGTAAAACCTAGTTACTACCAGGACAGCCTATGTACAATTGGGGTGCACCAACTATACATTGTATGATGTGCATGGAAAACAGAAGCAACGATACGTCGCTAGGGAAACGAAATCCCACTTTGATACACTACACGAGTCCACTTCTAAAATCCGTCTACCACTTGAAACATCACCGATCGATCAAAGTGAAAGCTGGCAGTTGTGATCGACAAAAGCACTACAAAGACAGACACACTAAAAGGCACTACACCTCCAACACTGCGCTCCAATCACTGGGCGAAGCTAGGCTGTCCGACGGCGGGTTGGCACACACCGGCCGGAACAGCGCGCAGCGGCAACTCCATTTGTACTGGGTGTGAGTCCGGGCGTCCTGGGGGCGCCCTCGACACCCGGGTGTCTCAGAGGCGCCCTCAGCTCAGTCCGGGGCGTCTCCGGCGCCCTACCAAGGCATCCCAAAGACGCCCAAACGCCCGGGCGTCTCGGACGCGCCGCTCCGCCCGCCCCACACACGGTCGAGGTAGTGAAAAACGGCCTCGGCGGCCACCGCGGTCCCTAGACAGATGACTGGGAACCAGAGCCGAGCACAACATGCTCAGAAATCTCAGTCAGCAGACTACAAATGGGCGACATTTTCAAACAACTTCATCTAATACCGTTCGTCATAGTGACATTAGCAAGTTCAGAAATTGTGCCAACTGTGTTTTTGTCGTAGCACGCTCTGGAAGAACGCAACTTTCGTGTCGCCTCGATGAGACGAGCTAAAAACGTTTGAGCAACGACCCTAATTACTGAGCGAAGACAGGCTTCAGAGTTCCTAACTCAGAACCGTCGTCTTGGACACAGGCAGTCCAAAAGGGTGGATAACAAGTTATGATGAAAAGTCGTGGCAATTTTAACACAACTCAATATCAACACGCATCCTTCCGTGTAAAGTCTGAAAGCCTACAAGTCAACTCTGCGACAAATTGGAACTCTTTAACGTTGCCCTTCTTGGCAACAAAACGGGCTTGACTGTCCATTCACAGACATCCGTAGCCAGCCTCCTACTGACATCCTATTGGTCCAGTGACGTCACTTCAGCTAGGCGGCTTCCTGCTGTCAGTGTCACTACCAAACCAACCCGGTTGGTGACGTCACCACAGCTCGGCCGCCTCCCGCTGATGATAGTATCACTAAACCAATAGCGTCATAGTTCGACACTTGCTGATGACGTCACCACCGAACCAATGACGCCACAGTTCGACACTCCTACCGATGACGTCACCACTGGTCTTATGACGTCACTACAGTTCGGCTGCCTCCTGCAGACAGAGGAGGGGCTCCTCGAACGCCGCCGAGGAGCCAGGCTGTGGCATCATCTCGTCCTCGGTGTCATCGGCATCGGTGCGGGACGCGGCACCCTCCCGCGCCACCTCTGTCGGCAGAGGGCAGAGGTCAGGGGGTTAAAGGTCAGGGGGTTAAAGGGTTAGAGAGTTAGACGTTAGAGGTCAAGGGGTCAGGGGTTAAGGGATTTGGGGCTAGGGGTCAGAGGTCAGGGTAGGAGCATGTACTCTGTAGTCAGAGGTCAGGGCTCAGGGCGTTAGAGTCTAAAGGTTAGGACTCAGAGGTTTAGAGGGTAGGGACAGAAGTTGGGATTTTATGGTGTTGGGTTGGGGTTAGGGTCATTGTTAACGCAAGGCTAAAAATGCTAGAAATTACAAGGATATAATTTTCAACGCGCGATTCGCAATGCACGATTTTCAACGCAAGACACCATTTTCAAAGCACGCCCTTTCAAAACCATCTGTCTGCCCCCCGTCCCGCGCCGGGCGCTAGACTCCATCAGGCACAGTGCGCTGTCGACACTGCATTACACGTGGCTTTGATGGGGCAGCCACATCGCCGCCTCGCTGCGCGAATGATAAACACCCCGCGCCGTCCAATATTGAGGAGGACGCCACGAGCCCGCATCAGAGGCCGGCCCAAGGACGCATGCCCGGTGTTGACGGGAAAACCGGCTCTCAGTTGGGTCAGATCTCACGGCAGCGCGGGGGTGGAGCAATATATATCGTGTCTTCAGCCTTCAGAAGTCTATATGCATTGCGGTCGATGCGTCCTGAAAGCCTTACCGCCCACAAAGTACACTTTGGTCGATTCGAAATAAACTGACAGATGTGTCCACACCTATTGAAGTTCACACAGGAATGTTTCAACTAAGACATGCCTTAGAGCTGAGTTATCTTAACCCGCGCCCCGCTGGGGGGGGGGGGGGCAGAATCTGCCCCCCCTCCCGTTTTTCGCCAATAACTTCTAAACGCGTTACGCCAGCGACGTCAAACTTTCAGTACCTTATCATACATCAATTTGACACGTTCCCTGAAAATTTGAGCGAAATCCGTCGGAAATTGTTTGAGAAATTGACGTTTTAGTGACGTCATGTTCGCCATTTTCGCGCCAAAAACGGCTAAATTTCAAACGCCGCTAACATCTTCATTTTTAAAGGAATCAAGACGTAACAAAAAAGGTTATACGTGATTCTACTTTGTCTATCAAATGGCTATCTCGGATTTTTGAAAATTTTGGATTTTGGTCCAAATTTTTTAAAAAAACTGACTTTTTTGGGAAAATAATTATAAAATCCAAAATTTTGAGTGTATCGAAAAAACCGGAATATATGTCAGAGAAGTGGTCTATGTGCACCTACATACCAATTTCTAGAAGAATCGGTTCAAAAATGTGGGAGTTATTTAAAATTTTATGACGTCATGACGCACAAAAATTTTGAAAAATGATTTTTTGAAAGTTCTAGACCTCGTACGTAAACAAAAATAGCACCATTCGATTCGCCGTGAAAAACTGCATCAGATAGACACCTTTTTAGGCCTTAACAACCAACTTCAAAATTTGACCTCACTTGACCTGACCTTGACCTGACCTCGACCTGAAATTTATCCAGAGGTGGTCCATATCACTTATTGAGTGTGCCCATTGAATTCTATGAGTAAAATGACCCATAAAACATGTGTCGCACATGCCATTTTCTATATTTTGTTTTTGGTGACCTGACCTGACCTGACCTGACCTTGACCTTGACCTTTGAATGACATTGTATGCAACGAATATTGTCTTGGTAGTCTAAGAACCCGTTTTGGGCAATCAGTCTCAGTCCATTCTTCGGCAACTACGGTGCAAGGCCGATACTGTAGAAACTTGCATTTTGTACCCTTGACCTGACCTTGACCTGACCTCTGACCTACTTAAGCAAAACAATTTGGGCTCTTAAGATCCGCCTTGTTGAGAGCTTTCGATTGCCGTTTTCCCCGTCTTTCTACGACCATCGGTTCGGAAGTTAGACAGGGGGGGCAGAATCTGCCCCCCCCCCCCAGCAGGGCGCGTATGGCTGAATAGCCCAGCGGGGCGCGGGTTAACAACGTTCTTCACTGCCGCTAAGCCTTGTACTGATGTCAGTACACCAGTAAGCCATATTACACTCCTCAGACAGGTAAATCCCGTCGTACACCGCACCTCGCCAATGTTCAAAGCGAGACAGTCAGCCTAACGTTAATCAGTCACCAGTTGTACAATCCCACCCCAATCACCGTCCCGTGCGGCCCGGCGCGGCGGCGCACAAACCCCGGCTTCGTGCTGTGAGGCGGCACCTATCTCTTCCAAGCCGGTGCACAGTCTACAAACAACGTCTCCTCCCCCTCCCTCCCCTCCTCTCTTTCCCCCGTCATCAGCAGGGCGGGCCTGATTGTAAACGCTCCACGCAGGGCCACAAAAACGCTCGGCGCAATTGCACTCCGCGGGAGGCCGTACTTCACACAGCGGTGGACGAGATGAGGGCACGCCTCACGCACACGCACGCGCCGGAGGGCGGGCGGGGGTGGTGTGGTTCGTGTCTCCATAACCCCGCACCGGCTCCGCCCCGTGGCTCTGCGACTCCGTGGATCCGAGGCTCCACGGCTCCGCGGCTCTACAGCTCCGTGGTCCAGCCGCGGCGCCCTGCTGAGCCGGCAGATATCCGCCGCCCCCCGCAGGGGTCACGTCACGGTTCGACACCGCACTATCGATCGTACCGACGTGGCGGCTCTGTTTTGGGCGGGCGCGCCACCGTCGTCTCCGCTGCGCCGCCTCTGCCGGCCGGCCGCTGCGTCTCCAGTAAGCCGGTTATCGGTGCGGGCAGCCGCCGCCTACAGCGCGGTCACAAACACGTACAAATAAACACCGTCAGAGGCGCGGCCGGCGCCGGTGAGCGCCAATGGTGCGACGTACGGTGGCTGGTGGGCGCTGCGAGGTGTCGGTACAGAGTACGGACACGGTATAGGGCTATAGGCAGACAGCACGGACAGAGAAAAAACTTGAACGGGGTTTCCAATTCCAGTGATCCATGCGAGCGAGCGAGAGCGAGAGAGGGAGAGGGAGAGGGAGAGGGAGAGGGAGAGGGAGAGGGAGAGGGAGAGAGAGAGAGAGAGAGAGAGAGAGAGAGAGAGAGAGAGAGAGAGAGAGAGAGAGAGAGAGAGAGAGAGAGAGAGAGAGAGAGAGAGAGAGAGAGAGAGAGAGAGAGTCCAGGAAAGCTTATCAAGAAAATGTTAACTGTTTCATTAACTTTGTTCGCTCCCATAATTCAGCCGGAGGACGTTGGATTAATGAACTAACAACTCCAATATAGCTGGCTAGCGCAGCTGTATTCGGTGTGACTCGAATGCGGCCAGAGTTATAGCTACCTATGTACATGGGCCTTAAATGCATGTAATACATTTCTTTACGACTTTATCAGTATGCATACCCACAGAAAACGGCATTGCCGAGTGAGCTAGCGTCAGCC
This sequence comes from Amphibalanus amphitrite, assembly GCF_019059575.1. NCBI lineage: Eukaryota > Metazoa > Arthropoda > Thecostraca > Balanomorpha > Balanidae > Amphibalanus > Amphibalanus amphitrite. Next base: position 11,347 of record NW_024882019.1, read on the forward strand.
ACCGGCTAGTAACTAGGAAAAGTGGCTCCAACTAATGGCGCTATTTACAATTAAGATGAAAAACAACATCATCAACCAGTTTAGCGGGACATACTAGCACAATAATTTGGTCAAATACCCCAGCCTAACAGCTGAGCGAGCATGCACCTCGAGCGAACATCTCCAGCCCAGCGACACCCACCAGCCCATTCACATTACCCGCGCGATCATTGGTCCGTGCAAGACGGCCAGCCGAGTCGGCCATCGGTGGGAATCGCAACACCTGCCCGTAACGACCACCTCCAGCGAACAAACGGCCACAAATGATAGCCGGAATCGCACAAAAGACAACGGCAATCGACCAGTTCCGTGCAGCGTGCGTGTGCATGTCCGCCAGCCATCGGTGGGCCGCGGCGAGCGCTCACACCTCTAAGTGTCACCTGCTGTCCGGGCCGCCCGGACCACACAGTCAGCCGATCCATACAGCTGATCCATAAACGATCATCGCTCTAAGCAAGACCCATTCAAACGTCTAACACAGCACCTGCCACAAAAACCCGCAGCGGCAGGCGCATTCAGTCGGTATTCAGCATTTTCAATCAGATGATTTATTATTATCAGTTGATTCATCAACGTAATTGCATTTTCGTCTACTCAAAAGCACGTACGATGAAGCACTTACAAGCACCTTCGCCACGAAAAGAAACAGGAAAACAGACTCACGATCGAGGAAGGCAGCGAGTGGCGGGGGCAGCATGCTCTTGGCTTTCTGCAGGTCGGCCTCTGTGCTGGTTCCATTCTCCAGCCCTGTAACAGCAGAGGCAATCCCATCAGCCCGGCGGGGCGGCTCTCAGTCCCGTCCGACACCTGTTCCCCTCCCCCAGCGGGTCTGATGCCACAGAACGTCATCACGCCGACCGCAAACAGAGCCGGTAAACAGGGGAAGCCTGTCAGACAGCGACACACACAGACAGACAGACAGACAGACACACAGCGGGGGATACAGGGAAGCCGCGCGGCCATCCCAGGTCATTAAATACCGCAGCCGACCGTGTGGCCTACATCACAGGCCGGCACCTGTATATGAGGTGAGAGAAAGGGAGGGAGAGAGAGAGGGAGAAGAGAGTACGAAGAGGAGGATGGAATATTTCCACTGGTTTCCATGGACGGTTTCAGGTAGCCTGGTTACCGCGCCAGGCGTTGTATAATGAGGTCACCCTCAGACAAGCGGAAATACGCTGTCAAAGGACGGCCGCCGAGGTTTGTTGCTGTCGGCAAGTAAATGGAACGTGAACCCCGGTGACAAGTTCAGGACTCGCACTGATTCACGGGATATTATGAGCCGACTTTACCGTGAAGCTTTCAGAGGGATCGCTGGCTGAAACTTTTGCCTCGTCGCCTTCAATCGAGGCTGCTCACTGATCCTGTTCCGACTAGTCAGCCCTGATATAGATAGATAAATCGCCTGATCAGCTGGCGCCGCACGGAACTCCGGTTTGCAACGCGCCCAGTCACGTGGCGCGGTGCATGTCGTGACAAACAACTGTGTGAACAGTCAGTGACCGTCACAAGTTCCTCGACGAGCGCACCTTTCATCAATCCCACCAGTCAGTTTTCAACAGCCACCAAATACCCGTCGTCAGCTATCCACCAAACGTCCACGAAACACACGGGACAGCAATCAGAACCACACTGAGTCCACTCATATCCAGAGAACAAACACTCATTAGATCCGCGATAATATCCGCCAAGCAGATATCCACTCAATACCCACCCAGTACGAGTACACACTGACATCCACTCGATCCACCAAATAGATTCACATTCAGATCCATTGAGCACCCACCCGACCCGACAACGCACTCGATCCATACTAACACCCACCAGACCCACCCAACACCCACCAGATCCACCAAACACCCACCAGATCCACAGTGACACGGCTCCGCCGTCGTTCACCCGATCCACCCACTCGATCCAGCCGCTCCCATGTCGACACGGATGACACCGTTCCCGCGCCATTCGGCTCCGTCGTACACGACGATCCATCGGCCGTGCCCGCCGTTCGGCCGACGCCGAAATGCGCCCGCCGCCGAGTTCATATCATTCCCGGCGTTCATGGTGATGAAAATTGCCAGCGTCGCCGCACAGGCGAGTTGAACCGTTTCTCGGCGACTATGGATAAAGTTGATCGGGCCGACGCGAGGTCGGCGATCGATCAGACTTACTAATGCCTGGCGACTCGGACTGATCATGCTTTTACGGCGCGCCCGATGTGATTCCGAAGTTGGTGCTAATAAGTGTCCGACAAAATGACGAGCGATGAGCCAAGTTCACGGCAGGGGCGCTACGTCGCCGACGGCCGCCGACGTATACGGAAAGTGACGGTCTCACTTTTCGCTCTAAGGAAATTATAAACAAAAGCCTATAGCAAAACCAGGGAAAGCCATCGTTAATTCGTTACGCATTACATAGCTGGCAATGATTATCCACACAAAAACGATGCAAAATCGCAACAAAATTCAATGGTGTCCAATCGTTGGATATTTAAGACATTACCACAACGAACCGGCACTTGCGAAATAAGACGAACAGACCAAGCACACACTAAAGCCAAAACACTTCTCAAAGTTGGCCCCTTGGCGTCAGTCACATGCGAAACTTGTGCTGACATCTGACATCTTAGGCTGTCAGCGAAGGCGGCTGGGGCGAGACAGACCAAAGGCGGGTGTCGCGCCAGCGCTATACGCGCGCCTGTGTTGAACATCGCTCAGATGAAAGCGTTCCACATTTCAATTAATGTGAGTGCTTGCAAATGTTTCGACACAACAGAAAAAGATGAAATTGTGATAGCACGCTGGGCCGACAAAGTATGCGCGCAATAAGACGGGTGACGCTTGTTTTCCCCAGCACCCTGCAGCTGTCGAATGGAGGCCCGTCTAATAACGGGTTGACAGGCCGTTTCAGATCTAGCACGGGCATGGTGGCGACAAAAGTAAAAATGTTGTTAGGCGTCACTAATTGCTAAGCATATCTGGTTCACCCCACGACTGGTAATGTTGCAATCTAACTAAAAGGAAAAAGAAATGTTTCATAATTATAGACATCCTCATATTTCATGATCGTCATCGAAGCAAATCTTGGTTCCCATAAATAAAGTCCCAGCATTCTGCACTCAGCATCAGCAGCGCTAAAAGGCAGCAGTGGCTCGCAGTAGCAAAGCGACCATCGTGACCGCTCGAAATTCGACAAAAAAGGACACAAACACACCTAAAGCGGTATGGCAATCGGTAGTCGGTACTACCAGACCACTAGACAGTGAATAGTCGTTTGGTCTAAGGACCCACTGTGCAGCCGGTCCAACTCCGAGTCCTCCGACCCGGCCATCTCGGCCCAGTTTTACATTCATCGGATCCAGGATTAGGCTCGTATGAATATGCAACGCCAGTGCGAAGCGGCCATGAATTCCGCCAAGTCGGCCGTGCTCGGCTCTGAAGGAGTTCAGGATATTGGATAAGGAGAGCTGAGGATGACGCGGAACTTGGACCAGCTTCTGACGCGCTCATAACGCAGGAGATGTGGGCAGATAATGCTGGGAAGACGTTAGTCGCATGAGCAAGCAGCAGCTGCACTGTACTAGCTGATGACCACTAAAAACCATTCGTTAGCTGATCGTAGCGAAAAAAAGAACAGCTGTAAATTTTCAGCGTTTAGCACTAAGTACACTACAAAGAATAGGTACCTATACAAATAGCACACAGCTTCATTCCAATCATCCTCGGCCGAGATAACTGAGCCACCAAGGCATTCAGTCAACTTACTGCCCCAAAATACCCGCTACTACGCCAAACCGCCTCGTCCACCGACTAACCCTCTCCCTCCACCCTTCCCCAGAGTTCCGGGCCCCGGAGCGAAGCCGAGGGGAGGGGGCGGAGGGGGGAGTTAGTGGCACTTCTGACGGTCATATCCGACGTTCATCATCATTCCGACGTGCACTGCAATACGGGCTAATGGCGGAGGCCGATCGCTGCGCCGATAATGAGTCTTTACGGCTCGGTTTCACGGCCGGACCGCGTCCTTCTCTGAGCTGTCCGGTGCGGATGGAAAGTCCCGGGTAGGAGACGGGTCAGCAGGGGAGCCGCCGGGGTCAGCGGGAGAGCCGCCGGGGCAGCGGGTATTTTTGGTTCGGCCGGGCGACAGGCGGGTGGCAGAGATACTGGGAAACGCAGCTGGCTGGACTGGTAGACGGTGGAAGAAGATATTCAACTGGTAGAAACAGCCGAGGAGGTGCATGTTTGTGTAATGCCATATCAAATGCCGAAGCGGTGTGATCCTTATGATTTGAAGTTTCTTTTTAAGCTCATGAGGAATACAAATTAAGAACGAACAAAATTCCTAATTGGGATCCTAGTGAGTATAAACACTTTCTTTTGTGTTTCGTTGCAAACAACAGTAAGCTAGTAGTTTATTACAGAGGACGACACCAAACAACCATGATTATCATTTATCAACGGCCAAGCGGGATCCGCGAATTGGTGGTGCCAGACACAGAAGGGGTCATGTGAGGCTCTTTGTGTTGGTTAGCCTCAGCGTCATTGGTCATGGGTGCCAGCTTCGCTGTCATAGCTTGCAGTTGATTTAACGACTCAGCCCCGTCAGCAGCAGCACGCTATGGGAAAGTCACCCTTGGGCAAAGAAAAACACATGACAAAGTGAAGACGTGAAGTTAATTACAAATACAGTTCTGTGTATTTATTCTTATGTAATTATGTGTAGGTGGAGAGGAATAGGTACCGTCGCGGATAATGTCAAGCTATCTTTTTGTTTTCAAACCCAAATGGGAATCCGTAGCAAGAGTTGGCCGATTCTATCATTTGGAGCTCGAAACACCCTTATCACAAAGTTGATTTTCACTTATGACACCAATTACAGCTAATTCACTCCAACGAATCCATTTCACAACTCGGGTAGTTTCCTGGACAGCCAAATTGGCCTAATTACCAGCGGAAATCGGTCTACCCTATGGTCGCCGCACTGTGGTGACCAATCGGGACTCCATTAAACAAGATTAACTGTCTCCGGTCATAATTCGACAGGCTTTTCGAATGGCTCCAGCGCGGCCTTGACACATGGCCGATCGGGCGGCCGATGGCAGAACTCGTTATACCGACTGTCCGAAATGCAGTCTGAATTCTGAAAGTGACCCGGCCCGGCGCCGGGTCCGGCCCGGCCCGGCGCCGGGTCGAACCATGCCGTGCCGATGGGTCGGTGAGAAGTGGTGGCTGGTCACGAAGGTGGGAACAGAGGGTGTCAGGAGGGGAGAGGGTAGGGGAGAAGGAAGAGAAGGGGACGGGTGTGAGACTCACCGAGTGCCATCCCCATCCGCTGTAGCACCTCGATGTCATCGTGGATCTCGAAGGCGTCGTCGAAGTTGAACAGGTACTCGGTTCTGAAGGGGAGTGGGGACAAAGGTCAGTGACGTCTACTCTACTAACTGACCTATCACTGCGACACTTGTCGGGGTAAAAAACACACAGGGCATGAACTGACTGTCATCGATAATAGCAAGCTGCTTAGTACTGGTGCGATTAAGTCTTTCGCGCCAAGCTGGACTAAAAAATACAGCGTGGATATAACTTGAACTCACGACCCTCGATGACAAACATGACATGGTATATCAGAGACAACCTGAAAAGTAGGCTCACACGCATTTATGAAACGACACATTCAAAAGCTTCGACCATTAGCGACAAGCTGACGGTACTGTTCATACAGAAAGTTTCTGCATATATTTGAAAAGTTCTACTCCTCTTCTATTTCAGACTTGTTTCAGACACCCACGTTGGCATGAGCACACTTTGCAGGACGGTCTCCAGTGCAGAAGGGACCAACTTTTCACCAGGAAGTTCACATTTTCGTCAAAATTAAATAGATCCCGGCATGGGCGGACTTGCCTGACCGTACTTCTGAGCGTCATATCATTTCCAGGAGGGTTACATAATATCTCGGATATCGACCCTCGTGTCAGTAGCAGCCGGTATTATCCGAGATAAAGTGTGCAAATCTGGTAAAGCTGCAACAAACATTGCAACACATGTGCGGACCCATTGCTAAAAGCTCAGCCATCGAGAGCTCTCGCCCGACTGCTGAAACGAGAACCGGTCTGATCTTGTCTAATCTTGAAGTAGCAACAAATAATCCTGAGCGCTCGCCGTTTTCCAACTTTCGTCAGCCAGCCAAAGTTCAAGCCGCCAATGGGCTAATGAGCGCTACGTTAACGAGCCAAGCGAAGCCGCTCTCCGTCCGCAAAGTGTCTCGTCCCAGCGAAAAAAGCGTTCGCAGAAGTTGGGCTCCAGCCCAATTGGAGTCAGAAAATCGCAGCTGTTTACGACTCGACCCAATCGGATGGCGCATATTAGCATCGCTTCAGGACGAACGCGATGAATGCTGCCGAGCGGATGAATGGTCCCTCGCGCACAAAGCCCCACCTCACCGTCCCCATCCCCGCGTCGAGCGTTCAAAGACCCGAGTTACCCTATAGCCGACTGAGGAATATCAGCCGAGCCTGGCGCAGCTAGAAAGCTGTTTAATCTTTTATCAGCATTCAATTTTGGAAGTGGCGACGTGCAAGAATATTAATGTTGCTACGCATCCAATTAAAAAGTTTATCAAACACGGGTAAAAGTAGTTAGCTCCCCCAAACACAATTCATTTCTTTCACACGTTCAATTTACCACAATGACGAAAATTATATATCATTCTGGTGACACAAAACAATTTTAGCACTTAACACTTTTCGACACTTTTTTAACGCCGGGTAAAACAACTGTGGTGTTCCTGTCCCCGACTCCCCGGTGCATTTTCCGCCGCGTCGCCCTCCCACAAACAGCCAACCGTGACTCGGCCTGTCTCGCCGCCTCTGTGAGGTCGGTTCTTCAGGTCGCAGCGGGAACCAGCGCTGGCCGCAGTCGTTCCCTGCGCGGCCATTTATATATCAGCGACAAGAAGTGGGTCGGCAGCAAGCCCCTGCGTCCCGGCGGGGTCCGTGTCGTCTGCCGAGCGCGACACGACGACACCACACCCTGCGGTCACAGTTTCACAGAGCTGGCTGTTTTTCCGCCGCCGCCGACACCGCCGGCCTCACCACTGGCGCCGCAGGTCCCGGTGAAAAATTGCCGACACTCCAGACAGTTCCAAATTGGCGCGATGCCAACTTTTTCGATTTACGTCACCACCGGTCGTTTGATCGCCGAGTTCGAGGTCTGAGCCGGCCCGAGTCAGCGCCGAATCAGCTGCCGATTGTGAACGGACGCCGAGTGTGCCCTCCCTTCCCATCGTCCTCCTCAGGGAGCCAGCCGGAGAGTGGAAAAAGCGGCGCACAAGTCGAACGGTTAACTCAGCAAAGTTCGAGTGGCCGACCGGAGCTCTGTTGGCCGAGAAGAGTCGCAAATGAGCCATAAAGGCCGCTTTTTGTCGGCGCCAATCGCATCTCCGCGCTGGAGGCTGTCGGACCACGTGAGCATCCGAGCGTATGGCGCCAGCCGCCGGGTAGCGGGAGATATCACCAGTTATATCTCCAGCGCCGGGTACGTGATTGAATAAAGAAAACTCCACTAAACCGTAAAAAGGATGAATGGATGATCAATGACAAGGACACTTCTTGGAAATATGTATTACTGATAGCACGCACATAAGTAATGGTCATTGGTCACGGATAAATCATTTCTCGCAAATATTCCCCTAAGCGTGAAAATTTACACTCTTGGAGAGGACAAGAAAACTGAGATAAATCACCCTCTAATTCACAGCCGCCTTGAAGACTCCGTTCATCGCATGCTCTTTTCCGGCCAAGCTCAGAGTCTGGAGCGTTGCGTCATCATTGAATCATCCAGCCGATTGTGCCCCGATGTCCCAGTCTAGTCTAGTTTAGTCAGCCCTCACGAGATGGCACTAGGCGCACTACCCTGCATGTGTATGCTGTACCGCGAAGCACGATACTTCTTTACGAGCACCGCCGCGTGTTCCTGCGGAATCATAGACAGCAGACACTATATGGCATCAATTTCTTACCATCATTTCAAGATTCTGCACAGACACATTGCTCCGTCTGTCATAACCCGATCACCGTCTGAACGGCACTGTTTCCGTGACCGTCTCAGTTCCGGGCTGTGGGCGTAGCCGAGCCCTGTGAGAGCTGGCCAGGTGGTCCGCCACTCGGCACGCGGGCCGAGCCATTCTACCCAGGGTTCTCTTCTCTCTAACCCAGGCCCAGCTGCACCGGATGCCGCAGAAACTCGCTGAAATTACCGCCGCCAGCAATAGGATTGTCGTGAGCCGCCGTCATCCGCCGTCCGCCACCGTCGAGCGAGCTGAAACACTGCCGCCGACCTATCTGCCGGATCTATGGCGCCACGCGCACGACAGACGTGGTCGCGCCGCCCGCTTCCCCGCCCGGCAGGCAGCGGGTGGAGACCGGTTCCAGACGAGAATTTGGTGAATTGTAGCGCGTTTTGAAACATAATGCGGAGCTGTTAAGCGCGACTATGACGGATTTCTTGCTTGGACGTGCGCCATTCAGCAGCGCCACCGGACGAAAACAAAACAGCTGGGCACATTTGAATGCATATGAGAGGATATTCTATGATACGCATGCATACAAACAACCCATTCCACTAATAATTCTGACCATTATTTCAGGAGGTAAATTCAAAAGGAACATATGCAGGAAAATGTGGTTATTCTCCGTAACTTCTCTTCAATTAAGCTTCTGATTTTTTTATTACAGACATAGCACTCGGCGCGCAGTGCGCCGCTGCTAACGCGTTTTAGCGAGGCCCGCCACCGAATCTGATTACCCGGCCAGTGGGACAGCTGGAAGGCTGGATCAGAATACAAACTCGGAGGCCGGCACGAAACCGGCCCAGGACACCCGTGAAATCAATACAAGCGCATCCACGAAAAAGAACGCGCACCACGCAAGACGAGATGAAGGACCACAGCCGAGCGATGATTTGTCAAAGCCTGGGTACGAAAGGTTGGGATTTCCAATGAAATAGAATGCATTGGTTAACAGCAAATGTGTACGACCAATCTGACTGCATAGTGCTGTATAGTGCATATGCGATGCCTTGATCTTTGCTGGTTGCATTACGTGCAAAACCAATGATATCTGCCATCTTTGACTCAGGATTGGACGGGAATTCACATAGCTGTCATGTTTTTTTCGAATTGTGTATAAAATGCAGCATGATTTGAGATTAAGAAATGAAAACCTAAAATGAATGCCTATAAACAACAGAAAAAAACGAGCATACTGCATATCTTTGAGCGTTATTTCTATTTCTCGTTCTAATTCTTGTTAAAGGTGGCTCAAATTTCGAAATTTTGGAGGCGTGCATTCAACCCCCTCCAGTCTCTATTAAATGCTGGCTTACATCCGGTCAGTGCGGTAGCGGTTCAGTCCAACATAGAAAACAACTTTCCAGCTGATTCTAGCATTGGAGCATTTCGCAGCTCAGCCGTAGGTATACCCTTTAGAAGGCTGGTTCAAGATTTATTTCACGCAGCATCGATTGGAGCCAATCACTCAGTCGAGCTGAATTACGTACAGACTTCGCGGAAGCGATCGGTCCAATAGGCCACCCATCACCCCAGGTTAATCGTAATGCCAGTCCACTTAATCATAGTAACATAACAATGAATTGATTTAGCTTGTAATTAGCCCGACGCAAGCAATGCAGCATTACGCAATACTGGCCAGATAATTATTTATATTATACAAAGTTACAAGAGTGTGAGAGACTCCTATAACATTCATATAATATAACATACAATAATTCAAATCGATGCTAAACTCTTGCCCGATTTCCACTGAATGAACTGGACTACATAAATATCAATTCAAATAATGGATGTCGCATGAGCATTGAGCGATGATAAATTTACACGATGTGAGGAATATCTAAAACGCACTGATAACTGAAGGGGCATCTCCCGCACTTAAATGCGGCATAGTGAAAGATTTTCTCTCGCATAGCTTCAATGAAAATATTTCGTAGTCTGGTACAAACCATTGAAGCAGATATGATATAACATGTTGCTAAAAAGCTGATGAAAAGAGGAAAGCCATTAAGAACACCTACCCTCATAATATCTGGGGCAGTGTAGTGAGAACTTCATGGGGTAAACACTAGCATAACAGCATATTCGAGTTCCGACGGGACCGGCTATGCTGGATCAGGAAGGCCATTGCAGGGCTGGGGCACCAACACGACTATCTCAACTGATGAGGCGAATGTTTAAACGTTAGGGAGAAGCAGCCACTTTAAATGCTTGCTTTCCCAACAAAACGGTCACTCCGGTATCGAAACCGTCCGTCTGTGTAGCCAATCCCGATAATGTAGGAACGGGAACACTCGCAATGTTTACAAACGCCGCACCGGAACCCTAGCCCGGCGCCAGTTGAGCCGGCGACAATACATTGCAAATTGACAAAATTTGCCGGCGGCCAGCGACTTCCCGCTCCGACCGGTGCGGATTTCCAGAGTGATTGCCACACTTTGTTTGCGGAAAGTTTCCGGGGGAGAGCGGCCGTGGCGGCGTGGCTTGCCGCAGGCACGCTAACTTGGTCTGTTCGTTGCGGTCTGAGGGAGAGCGGACGGGTGCCACTGCCGTCCACCGACGACAGGTCAGCAGGTCAGGCGCGCGCTGCCGAACGGGCAACGAGGGGACCGACGGCCGAAGGAGGAAATGGACAACAGGCATCCCAACACATGCTGCTGCAGTTATAAATTACCCTGACAACTGATGATCCTTTTGAGCTGAGCATCAAAGCACGATAATATTGATAAAAATAGCCTAAGGGCAGGAAAAAACGCCACCAGGGAGAACACAACTATCCACGGACGTAGCACCACATACTGCATTAACATATTGCCCTGCCCGAGGAAATAAAAGAGCCGCAGGCATTCGGTAGATGATTAAATTGCGTAGGATTAACAAAGGTAGAACAAACGCTTGCGAGCAAAACGCGCAAGCATTTAACGGGAGAATGCATAATGCACGTCCAAATCTGCCAGGCATACCGCCAAAAGTCAGCAAATACTAGTGCATTGTTGGTTTTGTATGATCAAAGAAATCCCTAAAACCACTGTGCGATGTGTTATCCGTAAGAGCAGCAAAACAACCGCGTTGCGATGGGCGGTGTGAATGAAAAGGTGATTTTTGAACGATTCCCCTAGATCCAAGCACAATAACAGAAGGTAAAAATTACATCTCTAGCATGCATCCCGCATCCGGTTCGTTATTCTAATGCCCTGTGTGATTAAAATAACAAAAAAAGACGACGATAACAAAAAAAAACTCAAAATACAAGCGTTGAGATTCGGTGTCCGTCCTGTATCACTACCGCGAGTCGTAACTGACCCGTGCCGGGTCACCGGGCCACCGTCCGCTCGGCGACCTCAATACGCCTCGGGCATTTCGGCTACTTAGCCTTTGGCCGCACAGTCGAACACTCCGAGCCCGCGTATTGTGCAACACAATACACAGCAACTGTACATACATCTGCATTTGACTGGGTGCATCAAAAGTTCTCTCTCTTTAAAGTTTGTTGGAATAAACCGGATCGAGCCAGGTGAGATTCAGACACATCTGGACCAGTAACTGCGCCTTTGCCATGAATAACCTAGTTAAACGACACTTGGACTGCCTCCAGAGCAAGGAAGAAGATTCCGGGTCGAAGACTGAGTTAGTTGATGAACGACATTGACATCAAGACAGAACGTCAGAGATGCCGGTGATGACCTACATAGACAAAAGATACGAACAAAGCTCCCTGAGGGCCTTCCGAAACAGTTCGTCTGTGTCACTCACAAAACTGAGCAATAGTGTGACCAACGTATCCAAGCAAACAAGAATGATACGCAACTGTCCAGTTGAAAAGACAACGTATCCAAGCAAACAAGAATGATATGCAACTGTCCAGTTGAAAAGAATGTGTACATCTCGTCATTGAACTACAAATAAGGATGTATGTTGCACCAAGGCTCAAAACGAAGCATCAAATCATCCACAATAGACCAATGCTACCTACCTCAAATCACGACATGTCTCTTTCCAACGAAACCGAACACCTCTCAGACGGGGCGCTATCTGAGACAGAGGGACAAATGAGCTCGATGGTTAGAACTAGTGTGGCTGTGGCTTCTCAGTTCGCTCATTTTTCCGCATTCTAAGTCTATAGGAAGCTCTTACATCAGTTGAGGGCGGTGGTGAAAGGAGCCCATATTACTACAGACAATTGATTATATCCCTTCAGCTGTGGCACTCACTTGTCGTTAGACATGCTGCAGTCGATCACCGTCTTCTTGTCGGTGTTGACCACGATGAAGGGCAGTTGGACGGACGAGCTGGGCTCCGGCGCGCCGTGCGTCTGCTCCAGCTGAGGATAGACGGTCTGACGTCATACACAGACAGTCTGACGTCATACACCGGCAGGCGTGTCACAGACATCGGGCGTCACCAACAGCCGAATGACGCTACAGCTTCTCTTTTTTATAGTTTTTTTTTTTAGTGATACATTTGAAAAATAGACATGGTATAACCAGACACATAGCAAAGATCCGTACTTACATCACCTAGTTAAGGACAATCTATACGTAGTGTCTTCCCTATTCTTGGCTAAAACATTTCAACTTTGGAGCGAAGCTCACCACCACCCTACCAACCAGCAATGACTGGGCCATGAGAAGCCTCCTTTGTGGGGACAGTCTTACGATTAAGCTGCCGTTTCTGAAGGCGGCCGGCCCCTTCCACTACTCTACATACATATCAGAATTTATGGAGAGCCCATAAGTCTGCAATCTCCATAGCTGAGCCCCGGCTGGATCTCCCCGAGCCAGAGAAAGGGTAGGTCCGGCCGGCTCTCCGCTCTCAGTACCGACAATACCGCCGAGTGGCATGCAAACACACACACAATGCTCCACACAAGCTGTACATACAGTGAGACAAGGGGTAGGTTAATTAGGTGTGCTAGTTCACGGAAGGAGGGCCTTACCACAGGTCAAGTCGAGTATCGACAACAAACTCTGAAACAATTTCCATATTGAGCCACCAACGATTCTGTTCCCAAGGAAGTGAGATTCCATGCCCAAGAAGCAATAAAATGCGCTTTTAGAGCATTGAATCGAGAGAGAGAAAATGTTGGGAACTTTTCTTGCCTTATTTTAAAGCTAAAGCCATCCTTAATCGCACTAGAATCATGCTGGCAAGGAACATTCGTGGTACCCGGATGAAAAGCCACGCGCTCACCAACAGTATTGTCACATGAACGCTTTTGTTGCCAGAAACACAATAGCTTTGGAGTTATCCCAGTAGCGTCGTATGGTTCGAAGGACTTTTCTACAGACTACCAGCTGTTCAGCGCGGGGTCGTAACCATGGCAACACGAGCCGATTCGCCGCGTGCTCCAGTGACCCAGTGCACTTTGAGACAGCCGGCGCACCGCAGGACGCTGCAGCCGGCCGCGTCGTAAACCGAAGCCAGTCCGATGTACCGGCGGCGAACAAAACAATGGGCGAGCGCACAGCCGGGAATCGGATGTCGGGTCAATTTGGTGATGCATGAGGAAAAACAGGAGGCTCCCGAGGCGGCCGGGATTCCTCGATCGGCGGACGGAGACGCTGTTCAGATTGCTCACAAGCCGTGCTCTTGTTACCCCGGACGGCTAGAAAAACGCGTGCAGTCAAAAGTGCCAGAGGTAGAAAAGCATCCAATACCGGAAATATGTAGTGCACCGCCCTGACGACCTAGAACCGAGCATAAGATCAATATGCGGGGGAAAATACTGACCGGATTCGCCAAGAAAATCCCATTCGTTGCCATGGTTAAAGTTGCTTTTTGTCCAATTCACCCTCAAAACTAAATACAAATAACAAATATGGACAAAATATGTATTTTGTACCCAAAGAAATACTTTAAAGTACAAAACATTCCCCAAATAATGTTGCATTTGTACAGGCGTCCGCGAACAATAACGCCAGTAAATGAGCCAAAGAAAACAGTCTTCGAGAAAAATATGTCTTGATACAGATGTGCGGACTGCGGAGCATTGTAACTGCAATGAACGTATTCATAAAGCGTCTTTATTCCACACAATCATCGCCTATTTATGAAAGTTTTTTCTTTCGAGTAATCGACGGTGCCTAAATAACTAGCGCGTATGATTGGCGATCAAAACATTGCTGATTGGCATATCTGCAGCTCGATCTGGTCCACACAGGGGGGCGACACGGCTATTCGCGCAATGTATTCAGTTATGGGCCGCGCGGGGCCTCGCGATGACGCGGCTGGAGGCAACTGCTCAGCGCGCTAGGATACTTCTGGCGGGGCCGGGCGCTGAACGGCGTGCAATGCAATGAATGGGTTATGGGCGGGCAGACAGAGATGAGGTATTGAATTTGAATTGACATCACCAATCGGGTGGGGAAGGAGAACGTTTCTAATCGAGCTTGGGATGGGGAAAGCCGAAAATGTCATGATCGGCTCGAAGCTCCGTCAGGGCCGGGTGCCGTACCATGTGTAGTATATTTAGGCGGGCAGACAGAGATGAGTTAGTGGATTTAAATTCACCTTACCATCGGTTTCTGGTGGGGTTTGAAGACGTTTTTAGTTAAGCTCGGGGCATGGCAACCCACTGGCGGATCCAGGGCAAGGCATTTGGGGCCAACCGAAATCGCTTTTCGAGAATAAAAGAAAACTTCACAACTTTTCTTAGGAAATGTTGGTTAATCACACTGCACAGCAGTATGCAAGGAATCAAAATCCGTGTTTTTTAAATTAATTCGGAGAAACTTTTTTGGGGTAAGCCCCCGCAGTGTCCAAGACCGCTTCCTGGATCCGCCACTTGTGAATAAGTCACGGTCGATACCGAGCTTCAGAGGTGGACAGACACCTAACCCCACATCCTACTGCTATACCCGTGCTTCTGTGGGTGAAGCACTGAAGCATCACGGACCGCTTTGGCCGCCGGGTACTGCAGCTCCCTGGAGTTGCCTGGGACCGATGGTAAAACAACAGCTCCGGCGGTGCCCCTATGGGCCGTAGTAATTAGTGAATTCCCGTAATGTAGAGATCATATCCTCAATAGTCTCCATTAAGATTTTATATTCCTTAACAATATGACAGACCAATTATGCTTGCCTACGTTCAGGCATTACCTCTGTCCTCTGATGGTTATACGCCCAGCACAACATGTGTTCGGACGGGGTGATCTTTCTACGAATGTACGCACCATCCAGGCCTAGGATGCATCGAGGTTTAAAATAATGCAGTCTGTAGATCAATCAACATAACAAATGTGGTATACAACCACATTAAAATATCTCCCCCGCTCCCGCAGCGTTCCAACGCCCCTCCGTTATGCATTCGCCTTATGTGTCCGCCGAGCCGGCTTGCCTCCAATGACGTCATCGGCCGGCCGGCGGCGTTCAAGGTCAAACGGCTGGTGTCCTTACCTGGAGTTTTATAGCCTTGGGTCCACATCCCAACACTGAAATGAACGTAATTCCGTCGGTGCCGTCTCTTCCAGCGCGTAAGCCTGGTTAACAAGGCAGCGTGTATGTCTGACGGTCATTATCCGTCTGGTGAGGCCGCGGCCTCCGCCACCACGCCGCTAACCCGCGTCCAATTTATCGAGATCAGAGTCGGAATCGGCTCAAAGAAGACGCCCTTTGGCCTGTTGTAGCGGCGGCAGCCCGCGCGCCGGTCGGCCGGGCGGGTGCCCGCAGCCGTCCGTGATTGCCAATCAGCCAGAGAGGTTTGTGCAAGCCGCCACGGCCCGAGACTGGTCCGTCCCGGGGCCGATGAACCGGCCGATATAGCCTCGGCGCGGCCGCCGCCAGCCCGGCCCGCCGCTGTCGACGGCCAGGTCAACAAGGTCAACACGGGGGCGGGCGGGCGACACGACTGGAAATGACATTGGCCCGGCCCGCTGAAATAGCCAGTGACGCGCTTGGGGCCTGAGATGCAGCGTAACTGTCCAGTGTCCCCACGTCAAGAGTTACAAATGAAAACCAAGATTCGGAAAATAGCAGCATCCCACGAAACAATCCTTAGCTAATGTCCGATGGCCACGGTCAATGGTCAGAGATATGGGGGTTGGTCTTAAATAAATAATGCAGCTAACCAATGGACGCCAAAATTCAACAATGATATATATCTAGCTCAATCGGCAGTATCAACGCAATAACATCACTAGCTAAGCCCGATGAACAAATGATGAGCACCAATAAATAACAGTAAAGAGCAGCACAAACTACCGGAAAGGAGTAAAACTTGGCAGCAGCTACAATCAACACGCGGCAATGTCCCAAAATTTGTCGATTTGGGTGGGAAACGACATCCAAATGAAATTCATTTTCCACTCTCACCACCAATTTTTAAGAACAATTTTCCACTCCTAACCAAGAAAACCGAGAGTTTTTACCTATAGAAAGAGCAGTTGTGTGGATGCCCGGTTTAGCATCAAGCATCCTACACCTTAGAATAAAATGCATGCTTTTTGTTGTTTTTCACTCTTTTTGGATATAATCGAATCAGCAGTTTTTCACTCTCTCCCCTCTTTTTGGTGGGTAATTTTCCCCTCTGACACCCAAGACAAAACTGAATTTTGGGACACTGACACGCGGAAACAGCAACACTCAGGTCTGACCTTTACCGTTCCTCGTCCACTGGAGGATACTCAGGAGCCTCCGCATTTCTCCTGAAGAACCCGCTCCCCAGTGACCTCGCCGCACCACGGCATTCTGTATTGCTGGGTGAGCGGACCACTGCGAAGGTTCGTATTTTCACACAAACCTACCACTGCTGTTTTCATGAGAAAAACATCTATCGGATAGATACTACATTTCAGCTTCATCACATTGTCCCAACCTCTCGTCTCATGCAAGCCAGCATCCTATTCTCTTTCACAAAGAAGCCATCCTCTCACCTCAAAGCCCCCCCCCCCCACATCCCCAGCGGCCCGACCTTTGTCCCCCGCTCTGACCTCTGTCCTATACGGCAGGTCCGGTCACGAAGCCTCAGCTTTGGAGCGGCCGGGCACTTCCAGCTCCCGTAGCTTCGGAGGCGCGTGCTAGCGGCCGGCCGGGGCGCCGGCCTTAGTTCATGGTCCAGACATGTGCCTCATAAAGGGCCATTACCTCACAGCCAAGGCACCAGATGCTTGGGACGTAACGTGACCGGGGTAAGTGCGGAGGACGGGGTGGCTCCACTAAAAACTACAGACTGACGAAAGAATGTCAGCTTCGATCTACTCAGAATTGCTCAGAGGCATCATTATCAAATTAAAACGAGAGCCATGGTTCAAAGTCAGCATCAATTCTGCGCGGAATAACATAAGTTGCATTCCGCCATGCTTTCATCCATTTGATTCCAATGACACTACCTTCTCCCAGGCGCTCGCTAGATGAGCATCCATATATAAAAGCTGACCCGTTCGCACATATCATATGGGACATTTTCATTCGCCACTGAGCACATATTCTACGGGAACGAGGCCGCAGGAAGCCGACTAGACACCACCGCAAATCACGGACTGCATTAGATGGGCGCCGCGTTCGTCCGCCTTATTTGGCCCACTAATGCCGCGCGATTTGTCCACTGTGCACTTTAGGGAGCCCGGTGGCACATTGAGCGGTTATGCCGCCATCCCGGCGAATTTAGTGCCGCCGTTTGATGGCTCCCGAGCCACCGAGCCACAATCGCGCCGGCCATGAGGCCAACAACAGATCGCAGCGCTATGGCTGCCGTGCGGACATTAGTTCCGATTTCAGGGCGAAATTGGCGTGGCGGCTCGCCATTTCCGGCCGCAAATACTTGGCCAAAATGTGGGGCGGTCGTACGGGGTAGTTACACAGTGTGTAGTAACTAGGTCAGGAAAGAGTGGATAGAGGGGGAAGTGCCCTCGCATCTCTTCATCTAGCTGGGGTCGCTCGAGTAATTACTTAATAGCAATTACTCTGTATTAGAATACGTGGGAATAGGATGTCCTCACGCACACACCACAAAAAAAAAATAGCAACGCGTCAGCACGCATTATCGTCCATAGACTGAGACACCATGATCTGGCGAACACAGCTCTAGGGCGATCCGGTTGGTCCCGCCAAACTGGCGAAAACCAGCCGCCAGTCCACTGAGACCAGGGACCTGTGGGGACGGAGTCGCACCGTGCCCACACCGCTGCGGCAAATGGAGAGGAAGGCGCACCGATCACAATCCTGGTCACGCGCACAGGGGCGCTCTGTCGCCCACGGCGCCCCTTGCCCGGGGAGAGCGCGCCGCGCCGGGATCCGCGTGCCGGCGCAATACGAAAACGGCCCGGCGAATACCACGCGCCGGGAGCGAGGGGTCGGCCCAGACGCTGGCGAGACTGAATGTGCATTGATTCTCTTCAGATTGGATTACCCACGCTACCTGGAAAGGGTTTCATCTCCACGTCGACTTCAGTGACCAACACTAACAGGAAATAACAAAGTTAACGATTTAGCGCGCGATGCGGCAGCTTTCCTGGTAAAGTACATTCAGTAAGCATTTCAGCATTAGGCGGAGTCTAAACGAAATGAGAAGGCCCAGATTCGTACAGCTTCTCTCGCTTTTGACGGCAAATAAGTATCTCGAGAAATGCTTTTACGGGAGATGAGTTCGCAGTCTCAATCTTCGGTATTTCTCCACCGGTACTTACAACGAACGTTATCATTCGACCATGGCCGACCACTAAATGGACAATGGCCGATAAAACGGACAATAAAATTATGCCATCTCCGAAATAAAGAAGTCCAAAGAGCGAACTTTATATACCTTTCCTGATACCGCCATCACATATTTTACCCGGCTGAGACCCTGCGAACGGGCCGATAGCATTGTGCGCTGAATGAGTGCCTGAAATAAAGTGACCTTCACCCTGCCGATAAGAACTTCATAGTTCATTCAGCAGAACTTCCGAGCGGGCCGCCTGGAAATCGGAAAACGCTCGCCAGGCGCCACACAATCAGTCTGTCCAAGACGGAAGTCGGCGGCCGCTGTTGTGCCCCCCCCCCCCTCATCCAGCCCGCTGCCCCATCCCCGGCAGCGCTGCCAGCTCCTTACCCTTCTGTTGCGCTCCACGAGGTTCTTGAAAGCGATCTGACGGAGCACCAGGTCCTTGAGCTGCTGTGTCTTTTCCTTGATCCTCTGACGACAGGCGGCTTCCTCTTCACTGTTATCAGGAGGTTCCTGAAGCAAAGGGAACGGCCGGGGTCATAGAAAGTCACCGCACCAAACTATCCATCAAACATTGGTGCATAAGCAGAGAGAGTGGCGCAGATTTTTCCGTGGCACTAATGCACGGTTGTTCATAGCTCCTGACCTGTAGCTGGACTGTCCCAAAGCACCGAAAAGGTCATGGATGTAGTTACCTATTTGCGTACTACATATTTGCGTGACAATCTTATCAACACACAATCGTTGATCAAAATTATAGAATATCAAGTACATCCGTACCCGTAAGAAATATGAATTTAAAACGTCAATTTGCTGAATGCAAACTACAGAAACATCAAATTAAAGGTCAAAATTTCCTTAAACAATAAGGTAATAAGGTAACCAATCACAGCCTATGGCAAGGGTCATGAGGTCGATGTTGCATTGTCCCTCGGCATATTCACGTCCATTGAGCAAGACAATGCTATTTTGTATCGCGAAAGCCGGGCATTCAGCGGCACACAACAATATCACAGTGTGTTTAGGGTTGTTAAGCTTCATTTGTGTGCATAAAGACAAAATATGCAGCAATTTCACACGAAAAAGCAGCAGAGTACTGACGATGTTTCAGACATCAGCCGCTTCCATGGAAAGCATTTGCCGTTTACGGTCGGAGTCGCCGTTTCCGACCGGTCCCGGGCCCATGTCGACTGTCGTTCTGCAGACCAATGCAGCCATTATCCGGCTCAGCACCGGAGACCAATGCCGACGACACACATAAAGCCACAGGGAAGGAGGAGGAGAAACTCCGGTGCTACAGTCGCTTCCGCTACCGCTGCCGCTGCCGCTGCCGCTGCCGCTGCCCCTGCCGCCGCCACCGCCACCTTCCCCATCCCAGAGAAGCACTGAACATTTTGTCCCCGTTAGTCTGACAAAAGGTTCAGTTTTCACTGTTCCGTATGGTGACAGTATATCCAGACCCGTCCGTCGTCTCAGCCGGTGCCAAACTCGCTCGCCGAGTGTCCTGTCCGTCCCCGGCGTCCACTGTGGAGCACATAGAGCCATTCGGGAGTTCCGGGGTCGCGCAGGGTTCCCCGGGGCATCATTGAGTCACCGGAGCGTCCCGAAGGCCGGCCCGTAACGGCCGGGTCGCCGGGGGTCAGTTCAGTGGGCAGAGTCCGCGCTGGGGCCACGGTACCGTCTGCTGGACCCTGGGACCGCGGCCCGGCTCGGCCCGGCGGACCTGCCCTGAAGCCGGGGACCGCGGTCCGACCCGGCGGAGCTGACCCGGACCCGCGGACTGTTGTCTTAGAGAGGAGGCACTGACCCAGACCCTGGGGCCGCTTACTCGGTCTGGCGGCACTGATCTGGACCCTGGGATTACTTACCCAGTCTGGTGGCAGTGGTCCGGACCCAGAGATTACTGTCCCAAACAGGAAGCACGGACCAGCCCCCAGGAGTACCGTCCCAGGGAGAATGGGCTCGGCTCAGGGATCTCGGACAGCCGTTCTGACCCAGCAATGGCTCTTAGTCGGCTGCAGCATCCTATTCCGTCCCTTCAAATGCATGCCAATCATGGTATCGTCCAGAGAGCCGAGAGCGGCAAGAGAGAACATAATGGCCGTATGAGAACCGGAAGAGAACAAGCGTGATACGACGCTGACTGAGTTCTATTGAAAGACACGCAAACGCAAGCAAGGGCGCTCATATTTAGCATAAACACATCAAGTGAGAAAGCGCTCTGATAGGTAGCAGCTTCGCCAAAGTAGGTACCTTACTGAATGAGGGATAAATGGCTTATCAAAGAACCTGCTTTATATTCATAGCCCACGAAAGAGATTCACGCAATACGTGAGAAAAAATATGAAACGAAAAAGTAGAGCGAATTAGAGACTCAAAATAAAAACAGGTCTTGGAAAGGTAGGAAAGCGCTGCTGACTTTACTAACAAAACGCGGCACATACCGCTAGTCAAGTGCAGCCAATGATCCGACAGTAAACATTGGATAATGAACAAATAAGGATGAATCACACACTACTGAAGTTTCTTTAGCCTGATTCAACATGGGTGTGTACCAAGAGGTAATATGTGACAATGGTAGGTACTAGGCATGCATGCCATGTCACAAATTGCTAACATTTCTCATCTCGTTTCATGCCAACCAATAAATAAATCAATAAGAGCACGCAAAAAGCGAGAGCCAATCATCGTAGAGACCATTCTCAAGAACCACAAAACACAGAATATAAACGGCACTCATAAATGAGAAGCCTGAAGTCCCACAGCAGATGGTTCCATGAGACGTGGCTGGCATCCAAAAGAAGAGATAGGAGCCATAAGATATAAAATCCGCAGGAGGCACTTGCCATAAACATTCCCCAGAAGACCGAGCAGAAATTATGGCCATTGGAACACACAAAGAATAACTGATGCATGGCTTATGGCGAATAGGCATTTACAAAAAGATTGAGGAATGATTGAGCACTATAGACAGTGGACCATGGGCATACAACAACTCAGTTTCATACCTAGGTCGTTCTGCTTAACGCAGTGGCGTCTTTAGTGCTCGACAGAAACAAGCCAGGCCGTCTTTTACACAGCCCGCTATTTCGTTCCACATCCGGTATGCATGTGCTCCGCCCTCGTATCGCCGTAAACCTGTCCTGAGTGTTCAGACGTGGGCTGCGGCACCGGTCCGAAAGGCAATCCTTTTCTCTGGATCGTCTCTCCCCTTATAACCGGACCCGGGCCAGTCCCCGAGCGGGTCCGAGCCAGCACCCGAGCCTCCCCCGCGTGGGTTCGAGCCCGCCCCCCAGCAGAGCCCAGTCCACCCCGTGGGTTCCAGCAGTCCCCGAGCGGGGCTGACCCGATCCCGAACCATTTCCAAACCGTCTAAGACTCTCTCCGACGAATCCGAACCCCTCCACAGCTCTGTCTGAGCGACGTAAACCGCCTCGGGCGCACATCCGTCAGCCGAATCTGCGGCCATCGTGCGGCCCATGGACGAAATGAGCGGCCGTTTGGGCGGCCGTCGAGCCCCAGCGCCGCCGGCAACGTGCAGGAAATGTGTCCATTGGCTAGACGATGTGGGTGGCGGGAGAACGGCCCGAGCAGACGGCTTCCGGCTCATCGGCATGCGAGCAGAACGGAATGGCCAAACATGGAATTGAGCCTCTGAGATGGGCCCGTGAAAATGGACCGTAAGATGAGAGACCGATGAAGGATGGAGACGGAAGCGGTTTTGTGGCATAGAGTTGGCAGGAAAAATAGGCTGTTCACAGTGACGGATACCGGTACTTATTAGATTATTGCTACCTGTAAAGCATGTGAGCAAATAAACACTTTCCAAAAAGACGTTCTGACTCATGACAGTCTTACAAAATGCCATCATCTAGCCTAAAGCCCAGGAACTGTCTGCTCATGGCGCAAAACCGTACCGTACAATGTGACGAATTAGGAAGATCACCAGCGTGCGACATATCTTGATTACGCTCGACATTACATCCTAATGGACGGGGAGAGATCATTGCTATAAACATAGACTCAGTCAGCTGTGACGTCAGTGCCGTAACCTACGGCGGTGGACTTCTGGGAGAAAACGCAGGGCTCCCCACCGACATGTGGTATGGATACCTGACGGCATCGCACTGTGCTTAGAAGAGACCGCCGCTGCCTTCTATGAAAGTAGAAAACATAAAAGCGTAATTTTGCCGAGATGGCAACAAAACGGAGTGCCTACAAAAGATCGTCAGCGAATTCACACTTCCGAGGCCGACTGGAGAAAGAACAGATTGAAAACGGAAATGCTGTAAAAAGTCCAGAACCGGTTCAATGATGGAGAGGTATTTGAGGCCGTTCAAAGTCGTTTTCACTCCCGGCCGAATACGGAGCGGATGAGGCCAACAGCCGGGTATTTGGTGGCAAGTAAGCCATCTGCCGTGAAATCCGTCTCTGTTCCATTCGACGGGAAATGGAGTGCTACATAAGGCAGCAAAGCAGCAGCTTTCAATGAATAAATTGCAATAGTATTTACCAAGAAGGCGCGGAACAACAAAGAGTAGAACTTATCACTTATTCAAAGGTTAAGAACATCTTTCAAATACCACAATACGAGGAGCACAAAAGCCTGAATTCATTTAATATCAACAAAATGTATCAACAAAAATATCAACAAAAATACAAAAATATCAACAAAATCACAAGTGATCGCGGTGAGTCCCGCTGGAAAATGAAAGTTCCCCAATCGTATTACATTCCTAAAAACAAGCGATCATAAATAACGATACTATACTACCAGCATGTCAGACAGCCTGTGATCCGAAATAGCAGAAACTGCGTCACAAAGCGCCACCGATCACGATTGCCAGCGTCCGCAGGTCACGCCAAACAAATTTGTTATCCCGATTATCCGTTTATCCGATCGGCTGGACACTGCCGATGTCGGCTGACGATGCATCAAAGCCCAGCCGAAAAACAACGGCCAAATGAACTCGCAAATGGAGCGATCTGATTGATAGCACTGATCTCTCTGAGGTCTGACAAGCAGCACATCATAACGTGATGCCACTAAAAACAAAAGTTCATAGAGACAGCGACGCGATGTCAGCCAAAATAACGTACGTTGAATGATACCGAAATCGTTTGATGAAAAAATTATGCCAACGACATTAAAACGTTTGTGGTAACGACAAATCACGCACAAAAGTTCAGGAAATGGAATACGTCAGGACCAGGAGCCCGAACATCAGGAGCTGAAACTTCATTGCGCCGCAACTCTCTTTGAAAACTACATTTCGTATTTGGCCCTTTTCACTTTTTATGCATCTAAAAGCCCACGAAGCCTTCAAACACCTTCAAATTATGTTCATCAAAAAGTTCGCAAAGCTTGCAACATCAGAGAAAATGTACCGCACTCCGCAGGTCGTGTACCGGCAAACAGGCACAGCATACGTTGCACGTTGTTTATGCATATCAAACAGCCGAGACATCCATTATTCATTGTTGTCATTGCAGGGCGACCTATAAGTGGCATCACCCCGCGGCGCTGTGCAGTGTGCAGCCTGCCGTCGGACCAGCGCACCTAGCCGGGCGACCTGCCTCAATGGTGCTCTATGGAAGGTCTCGCTAATGGTGCACTCCCGGACAAATCGGCGTCTGAAACACTCGGCGCAACAGCCGGCAGCCGCTCCTCTGCCATCAGTAATGGGGCCGAACCGATGGTTACCTCTCCAAACACAGTAAATCACGCACACGGTGAATGGTAGGTGATTATTGGAGGGAGCTATAGCTCGTCAACTGCAGCGCAGCCGATATAGCAGGCCTAACAGTTAAAAAGTTGGGCTATGGAAACTTTGGAAAATTATGATGATTGTATCTGTTACAGGCAATGTGTGGAATCAGGCATTCTATAGAATGCCTAGGCATTCTATAGAATGCCTGACCGACCAGGCATTCTATAGAATCCCTAGGTATTCTATAGAATCCCTGACTGCTTAGGCATTCTATAGAATGCCTGGCTTAAGCTCCCAGGCATTCTATAGAATGCCTAAGTATTTTGATTGTCCGAAACACACTTCGAAAATTAGGGGGTCAGTGGCAGTAATGCTATTTGTTTACCTAATTTTCAGACCATTTCAGGGCAATGAGTTGAGAGGAAGCGAGGGAGAAATTGGGCTATGCCGACCACCAAATTGTGCGCCGCAAGCAGCAACTGATCCAATCCCGTTGGCACGCGAGAGCCACGGCGCAAGGCACCCGGGAGAGCCACAGGCCAACCAGTCGCTTCAACGGTTACCCTCGGAGGATTATGCTGCTACAGATACGAAGCTGCATTAGAAGAGTGTTGGCTGGGAGGGTGGACCGTAGGCTTGAATCGAAAGTGATTGCGAATGACGATGGCTTTGTTCTGATATTAGAAATGAAGGTGAAGAATACACCAAAGGTCACATTTTATGTCCTCATAAGCACTTCGTGTAACGACTCTCAATATACATGGACAATGGACAGCTCAACCCACACTGTAATGGCAGGGAATAACCTGAATAAATGGTTCATTATTCCACGTCCGGGCGGTGGCCCGGCCGTAACAAGAGCCGGATTAGGTGTTGTTCGATCTCCCCTTCCAGCTTGACTTCTGGGCCATGCAGTATTCGAAAGGTCGTCAAAATTATGAAATTTTACTCCAGTTCTTTGGCAATGTTCGAAAGGATGCCATATCTAAAACAAATAGCTAAGCCATTTTTGGGTCAGGCCAATTTTTGTCCATTTTTGGCTCGTATCCGTTTTCTCCAGTTTGACCTTAAATCAATTCCTTAGAAGGCAAACACCTCCAAAAAATGGACGATTTGTCAAACTTTTTTTCTGTGTATTTTTTTTTTTTACCAAAGGCGTTTCCGATATTGACATTACCACCATCGTCTTTCTAGCGTTAAGATAAATACTCTGTACTCTCAGAATGAAATCCTGATACAATTTGACCTAATAAGGTCAGATTGAATACCTGACCGGAAAATTTGACTGAATGAACATGAATAACTGAATGAACATTTGACTGAATGAACATAAATAGCTGACCGCAAGGTATAGCCTGGCAGAAAATAGTAATGTTACATGTCGGTCTGTGCTCATAATCTTATACAACATACACTGATATGTTGGAAAGATTCGTGTATTTCCTAGGCATTCTATAGAATGCCTGAAAATCAGGCATTCTATAGAATGCCTAGGGATTCTATAGAATACCTGGTGGGTCAGGCATTCTATAGAATACCTAGGGATTCTATAGAATGCCTGGTCGGTCAGGGATTCTATAGAATGCCTAGGCATTCTATAGAATGCCTGATTCCACACATTGCCTGTAACATATCCACAGGTGTCATCTTGACGTTGCCGGTCGATGGCCGATCGATTGCCACACCTAAACATTGGTTACCTAAACCAAAAAACAATGTCGTACACAATATTTATCATATGTTTACCACATAATACATCAAGACACATTCGTCAACCTCGACTTTACTGCATGGCGATAGAGTGAGACAGGCCGCGAAGAAACATCAAATATCGATCCGATGCCCCCACTAAAAAAAAAAAAAAACTTTGCAGCTTGTGCACAAAAACCATAGATCGGCAGTTCAATCCCTAGCACTGCACTCAGGGACCTCATCTCAAAGTCAGTGTCTAATAACCCTGGTAAACTCATCACACCATAGCCTGGCGACAGGCTGACCCCGCCACCTTTCGGTCCCAACACCCGACGACCCCACTTTATTCAACCTCGACACTTCCTACCGGATCCGACCCTCGCCCAAGCGCGACTCTCCAGCTGCAACGCAAGCCAGCGCTTCTCCGCAGGGTGCTTATTTCAAACAGATGTGTTTTTCAGCGTCATTCAGCGAGCCTGAGCCGGCCGAATTCAATCAAAGACCGATTGCCTGAGAGGCGCAGGTCGGCCGGCCGGCCGGTGGCGTCTATTGGGAGTCGCGCGCGGCGCTGGCAGTGCGTCCATCATAGAGTCGAGAGGGGGGTCGGGGTCGGGGTCGGGGTCGGGCCACCGGCCTGTCCCGGCTCCAGCGCCGACCATCCATTGGCCGGCGAAATATGACGGCGTCCCACGAACAGCGCCGGCCGCCCTCCGCCACAGATAACTTAGAGAAATCACGACAGCACGGCAAAATGGAAAATGAAAATGAAAAATCACGACCGGTGCGATGAGAATGTTCATGAAGCAGCGCCGGGCCCCAGACGAAACCAAAGCACGGTGGTTTCCATCAGACAACACGACAGTTTTAAAGAAATATAAAACAAACTAAAATAAGCGGATGCAGGTAAAACTTGAGTCACAGTTATACTGCCATAGACTAGTTTCCGAAGGGTATACAGGATGACTTTTCGGGTTTAGAGTCACCGTAGCCTGAAAGTTATATGGCGGTTTATTCCATTTGAGCGTGCCATTCCTCGCCACTATTTTATACGTTCCACCTGTACTGCATAGTGCATTGGTCAGTAGGACGGAAGCTTATGCGCTCCGAAACTGGGAATTGCCAGCTACGAACGGGACATAAAATAATATTTGAAGTCCTCGTGCTAAGACGACGTACGACCAAACTCGGTCATAAAATGAAACCCGGAAGGAAGGAATGAAACTAATAGCGAAAGTCAAACCGTTCGATAGCAATTTATGTATGAGTATGAAACCGTTTCGAATGTCTTTTCAAGAAAAACTGTCCAAGTGTCCAGCTGTCTGATTACACAGCTCTCAGACCTTGGTGGCACGCTCTCACTTCCCACACAGTACACCATTTCTGAGGCTTACGTAAAGCTTCACTTGCCTTTCTACGCTTGAGGATGCAATTAATGGCAGCTTGCATAGTCCCACTTCTGAGTCTGGCGGGCAGATTCCCGTCATTTCTTACCAGTGTCATTTCTCACAGTGCGAAGTAGCAGTGAGTTATACCGGACGGGTATTATTATATCGCCATGGGCAGACACGATGACGCTGAAATTAGACTGTGTCGCAACGCACGAGTGAGAAAACTCTGAGTACCATACACTTTAAGCTTCTGAGATGGTGACGAATTCTGAATTGTCCTCCCACGATGCATCGAGAGCAAAGTTCAACAATGACGCATGCAGTACCCGAGCACGTCCCAAACTCGCCATACGTGCAGACGAAGGAGATCTTGTTTCAGACAAATTTAAGCAGCCTTCGTCTGCATTCAATAAGCGATTGTCTACCCTTTACCTCACCACCGCTTCAGCCACCGACAGATTTCAGTTTAAAAATAAAGTGCGCTGATTCATGGGTAATACCCCCGAGCCGCTCTGCGCTCAATCTAGCGGTGTGTCACCGGGAAAGCCTACAATAATTGTAGGCCATGCAGGTGGCAGAAAGGAGAAGACATATTTATCGCTGCAAGAACGTAGAGTAGCAATCGAGAGAGCGCGATGGTGCACCTAGTTTGTGGTATGGAACAACTACAGTAATGGGCTGAAGTACGTAGATATATCGATATATCTACGTACACAAATAAATAACAAATGTGTTCACAAATAAAAATAACCATTTTATCACTAAAAGAACCTTGACTACAAGCCTGGTACCGATTACGGCCACTTGATGCCTAGCCGAGATGATTAGGCACGAAGTAAATATGAGAGGAACCGGACTTCAGGAGGCAGATATTGGCTTGACGTGTCACAAAGCCAAGGTAATTATTAAACGCGTTCGCAAAACTGCAATGTCACATGACTGAATATTGCAGTTCCTAAAAGGATTGACGACAACAAGCATTGAGCTTCAAACGAATACGCACAAAATGCAACGGCGAGTTACAAGCATTGCAACTTCTTTGAAGCATGCTGTAAAGGTCTGACATCAAAAGATACGCCTCGTCACGGTAATGCATAAAAGAAAAATGTAAATGCAATGCTGGTTGTTGCACCAGTTATATTAATGAAATATTTTAATAACTACGGGAAAAGCTTTTGCATTTTGCCCAGGCAATATAAAAAGGCCCTTTCGCGTGTTGCAAAAGGCAAGCCCGTGGTTTGACCTCGCAAGACATCAAAGGCACTTATCCCACAGCAACGGTTCGAACAAAAAATAGCAGTCCGAAAATACTTGCCAAAAAATACCGCTGGCTCACGCGGCGGAAACAAAACACGTTCTTTCTATGAAAGTAATTGTCTAATGCACATACATGTTTTAAGCCCAAATAACCCTAATATATCTCACAGGGACTTTTTCCAGGGGTGTGGACCGTGAGTTATTGGCGTCAATACCATTAGAAGTAACATGCAGAATTGCGGACATAAGACAGACGATGATCCTTCCGTCCACCTGCCAATATGTGTGATGAATCGGCCCAAAAGGCAATATTACACAAAGCAGTTCATGCCAGCGCATATTAGTGTTTTCAACGATCCAGCCTTATGTCATTGAGTTCAGGGTGGCAACTGCAGGTCGATAGGTCCATTTTAATGGATAACCCCTATTTCAACCCTCGGTGAAAACTGAATTCAGCTTTATGCAGGATTCTCAGAAATATGCAGCCGACAGAATTTTGTACAGCCCTTAAATTAACATTAATTGACGTTGTTTTTTTTTGTCAAACAAGGAGGTAGCGTAAAACCGCATCTTTGACGTAACCAAGCCATGTCCAGTTCCACGGTGCCAACCCATTGATCTATTTCACGCGTGTGCTCCTCACCTCCACCGGAGCCGTCATGGGCGCGAGGCCGAGCCACTTGATCTGTTTCCTCTCCTTGCTGATGATCTGCATGGCCATGAGGACGTTGAGCGCATCATAGACGCGCCGTCGGATATTTTTCTGTTCATACTGCTGATCGGGCGACGTGCCTATGATGGCGCCGGCCGGCGGGCACAGCTCGGCCACCAGCTCGTCTGCCACCTGGCGGTAGAGGCGTGAACTGAGTGCGGGCGGCGCGGTGACACAGTGATAGGAGGGAGGGCGTGTGGACACAGCTAAGTGCCGCGGCCGGTCGACCGGACTGCTCCGGCCGTGAAAGGCCCCGAGGTGACGGCCTGTCACACGAGCCGTGCGGACGGGTTCGCCGGAGCCGACCTCGCACCGGTCAACACTCGACAGAACGGCCAGGCAACAGGTTTCAAGTGGCACTTTTGACGAGGAGATTCTCGAGTTCCGTCTTGGCAGTCGGGCGGCTAGAAGGGGTGCGAAAAAAGGATGGAGCGCTCGCTTCAAAAGTACCCGTCGCAGCAAGGCGAGCGAAAAATGGAGATATGTCAGTGGTAGCTGCCGGGCGTCGTAAATGCTCCGGACAAGGCCCATCGACCGAGGCACGCCCTGTCTGCCTACGCTGTACACAGACCGAACACACAGGCGAGCGCCTAGAGACTAACCACAGTGTATGGGCGGAAATAGCATCTGCATCGACGTAGTTATAAACGTACACATGCAAATACAATTATTACATCTAGCTAGGTGATGAGCAATCAGCAAAATGGCATCATCCTTCACTTCCATCTTCTGCTTTACATTGAGCAGCATGCCACTTACGCGTCAATTCTTTATCCATATTAATAATCACCCATTATCTAATCACAAATAGCACACGCACGTTCTAAATAACCCCATACGATAGCCAACACGTTTCGATGTCAAGTACACCCCTTTCCCCTAAGCAAACATCCTTCTGCTACGTAGATATAACCCCTGCCCCTGTCACGGTCGCCGGGCGCCGCGTCCAGACCTGGACGGCTACTGCAGCGGCTCACTGCCCGTCCTGCCCGGCCACCGGCCTAAGTAGGGATCATCGTATCCTCATCAAACCGGGCCGAGCCGTGTCAGCGCAGAAGCGGATCGGATCAGGCCCGGTGAACGGGGCTCATCATTTATCACGGCGCAGGAGAGGGAAAAAGGAAAGACGCGCGGAGTGGGTGTCTAGAGAGGGAGAGAGTGTAAGAGGGAGAGGGAGAGGGAGAGAAGACGGGGACAGAGTGGCGAGAGTGGTGGGATCAATGGGAGTGGGTGCGACCGTGATGCCAAAGATAGTCGATACGCTGGTCAGGACTATACATACAGAGGATTCTATCTCTGGTGCCAATTGATTGATGACGCATCAGCTCTTAGTGCCTGCATAGCGAATGCCACTATGACAACGTATTCGTACCACGTGCAATGTGTATACCAGCATAAGATTTGTTTGACCAGCTGATACGCAACTACAATATGGTATATGTTGGGTAAGAATCTCAGCACATTCGTACCTCGTTGTAGGTAGTGATGCCCTTTTCTCGGACCTTCTGGCACACTTTCATCGAGAAGTGACGCAGGCCCTTGGCATTTCTGTCGTACCGACGGCGTTTGCTGCAATAGAACACTCAGTGTCAATGACGTGTTGCGGAAAAGTCGCTGGGAATACACGTATTTCATTGATATTGCGTAACGCAAAGACGACCATTCTGATGAAATGCACTCATCCAAAATCTAGTTTGAGACGGAGAGAGACAGAAGAACGTTGTTAGGCAGTGCACGCCCAAACAACACACCACTTCACTGCTCAGTGGACATATTGACGTTCATATAACATTACATTGCATAAACATTGACATACTCATATAAATACACATAAACCAAAAATTGATATCAGGCAAGCGATGATCAGGCAAAATTGGCGCTCGTATGAGATTTCATGCGAGCAGTTGCGTGAGAGGTGCTTAATAAGAGTTCAATGGAACACAGAGAAAGACCAGCCTCCAAGATCAGATCCTCCATGTATTATTTCCCGCCATGTATTATTTTCTACAAATTATCATTCATCATGTAAATTTGGTATAACGTGTCAATTCAGGGAGATGTCATTCGTTCCCTTTCCAGGTCAGCCCTCAACGACATAGGACATCCACTCGTCAACGGTTACCAACGCCGAAAGCTCACTCTTCCAATTCCTCCCACCTCACCTGCCGCAACCTAATTTGTGCTAAAGTTAAAGACGTTAAGAGAAACCCACGAGTGTCTTTCAGAGAAGTTTAGGAAAGGCTTCAACAATCGACCACGAACTGTATTACGTTTCCGAAGACAGCCAGAGTCGTTCAAAGAAGCCCCGAAGAATTAGCTCTACTGTGCCACGACGTCCCGACATTATCCTCATTCGTCGTTAGCTGGGAAGTGAATTGGGGTTTGCAAGCGCATCGACTGCGGGATCTTTTACGACAGTGTAACACAAGCTTGTGTTGATTTGCGCCTTGCGGTATCTTACCGTCGCAGCGGAGTCGTACCCACCTGTCAGACCAGGAGAGGTGTGGCGACTGGGCGGAACGTTTGCCAGCAGAGGTACCCGGCGTGGGGCGCGCAGCCGGGGTGGCTGGGGAGCCTCCGGCCGGCAGAAGGAGACGTCCGCCGCCAGTCTGAGACGTTAGAAATTACGTTAGATGTGCGTTACATTGGGTAGAAGGGTGTGGCAGGGAAAGGAGCAGCACTTACATGGGTACATTAATGATTCCTGGTGTCGACTACTGAATAGGTAAGTCACTTTTCATGGTTCGGTGGCACAGAGTCGAAGACTGGAAATTGTTAGGCCTGCAATGTTCTATTCAGTTAGTTGCAGTCACCCATAATAGAGTTGCACCAAATTTTGGGGAACTGAGACGCCATTAGCGCGGTATATAAGGCACGTTTTCGGTCTCCTTTCATACCGTTGAACTGTGCACGGGAAAAAACTGGTCGGGTGAAGGGGGTGCTGTGCTGCGCAGCAAGCTCTACTAAACGAGCAGCCGTGATCGGAGCTGTGTGAGGGATGTAACAATACAAAAGACTTACGAATACGACTAGCCATGGTGTCAAAAAGGTACACATACAGTAGTCAGTATTCATTATTCAATATGGAAAAAATGAACACTTAAAGTACATGACGTCATAATGATACAGCCAATCGATGTACTCAGTGGGTGTCTGAAAATTTGGAGATTCTACGGAGAATGGTAAATGACGTTTAAGGATACATTATGCACTGTCATCCCCGATCGTACTGCAGGTAACGGTTGTTCCGACTTCAATCATGTTGTTAGCGGTGTGTAACAAGAGGCGCACAGTTGCGTCATTTCGTGCGAATCGTGCGATCATCCGCTATTTCTCAATAAATGGTCCATGGAACTAAGACCAAAAGAGGAAGATAGCACAGCATCATATTACTAAGCTCGTCATGCGCAATCATGGATCATATACCGTCATTAACCATGCCCCGACGCTAGTTTATATACGATCAGAGGAAATCAAATGCATAGCAGCACACGAAATCAGCTCGTAGTACAGACAGATATTTACCTATCACACAAGGAGAAAAGCACATACAACATCCATCGCTCACCCGCCCACCACTCACCCAACCTCAGTACCTCGACTACCCCAGACGCTCTCCTGAGCACCTCCAAAGGGGACAGGGCGAGTCCCAGTGACGTACCGTAGGTGTGCGGTGGATGGCCAGCTGCTGCTGTGACCCCGGCCTGCCCGGTGTTCCTAGACCGGCCATCTGACGATCTGAGAACAACGTAAGGAGGGGTGAGTTAGTTTAGCGGCACCACTGCGATACTCGTGGTATTGCAGGGATTTGCTGGCTAAATTGGCTAAGTATTGTCCGGGGGGAGAAGAGCATGAACTAAAAACACAATTGAAACATTGTAAAATAACAGCATACAAAACATTCATGCATGCATTCATCGTTCATCATGCATCACAATTCACATTAGGTACATATGTCACCCTGCATCTAGCCACCTAACTCCGCCTATATCTGGCCACCTTACTCCCTGTCCCAATAAACTCACCCTGCATCTGCAGTCGGGCGATGGGCGAGTTGACCGCCGTCGACGAAGTTGACGGTGTCTCCTGAAACCGGTGTGCATTTGTGAATAGATAGTACATTTAGATGTATGTAATACTGCGCTGAAAGTGATAAAAATCATATTCATGACAGCTTTAGTAGGCGAGGAGTCATCAACAAGCCATTCAACAAAACCACCCACAACAATGGCTAACAATCCCCATCGAGATACAACTGAGGTCTGAGAACATGAATCAATGAGACTACTCATCAAACTCGTACTTCGTCCCTCCCCCCCCCCCCTTACTCCTTCACCACCATGTAGTAGTAAGCTGTGTAGCGTTCAACTTCACCAGCATAGTGTAGTGTCTGCTCACCATTTTGACGACAGTGGCGGACGGGGCCGCTCCGGCAGCGGCCGGCTGAACCTGGATGGTCCTCTGGACCACACGCACGGCGGGCGCGCGAGCCGCGGACGACACACCGGCCGCACGCACCACCTGGGCCTGACCGAGCCCAGAGCCGGACGGACGCGGCACGAAGGTCGGCTGTAGGACCCGCGGGCCGCCCGAGCTGGTGGAGGCAGCTGCGCCGGCGGAGGCCGTGTTGACGATGGCGCGGACGACGCCAGAGCCGCCGGCGGCCCGAGCACCCCCACCGCCGGCCGCCAGCGGCTTGGTGGGGGTGACCTGGAGCACCCGCACCTTCCGGGACACACCTGGAAACAGGGGCGAAACAGTAGGAGTAGCAAGATGAAATAGAGATGGCTGGCCTGAATGAGTGGACTTAATCTAGAATGATGACTTTAATATAAGCTTGCAAGGTGAATATTCAATACCTGCTATATTCTCTTCAGTAGCAAGAAATATAGCCATTAAAATAAAATAAAGCAAGAGAAAGACAGAGAAAGAAAGAGCTAAAAAAGAAAAGAATGAGAAGGGAAGATGGGAGAAGATGGGAGCTATGGAGGGGTGAAGGGATAAGGGGGGGGGGGGCTAGGGAGGCAAGGAGAAAGACGAATAGAAAAGGTGAGGTAAAGAGATACAGCTTAAAGAAAATAGAGAGGGATGATGCAAGAGGGAACAGGGGACAGAAAAAGTCAAGCATACAGAAAGGAGCATACAGAAAAAGACCAGGATAAATTGCAAAGAGTTAGTTAAATGGCAAAAATTAATGAAATCCAACTAACATATGTATTTAGCTACAGACAATAGAAAATGCATTTAGTACTTTCCTTATTTACATTGAAGTTTTCTGTTGAGGCAAAGCTTATTGAAGCAACCCCAATAAGGAACCTTCCATGAGAAGACAACACAACATTTCATTGATTTCATTTCCATTTATTTATTTTTTATTTATAGATGGAAATCAGGAATCCATTAAAAAAACAAAAATTTAATCAAACATTGACAGCTAAGAACCCAAAATGACCCTAGACTTCATTAATGTATAATGTAAGATTCACATACCATTGGCATCTTCAATCCAAACAGTTCCAAACTCCTGCTTCACCTCATTCTTCACAGCAGGAATTTCAGATGGGTTTGACATCACTGGAAAGCTGTGACACTGGGTTGAACTCCAACAGATGCACACTTGACCAATTTCTGGTTAGAACTGAAAAGCAGAAACTTTTAATTAGCCACATAACTTAAGATGCAAACACATCAACATAGGCAGCTTCAGAGAAAAAGTGTTTTATCTTTGTTCTGCAATCATTAATCTTTGCTCTCTTTACTCTGTAATCTTTGATCTCATTACAATTAGATTTTTTGTTGGCTTGATGACAAATTTCAAGACCTAAATGTTTAAGTTTAAGTTTAAGTTTAATATAGTGAGCTATGGTAGACAGGGTCTATTCGGTGCTCACTTCGAGCATTAAACTGGGCCAGACTGGGTAACTTAGGTACTGTGGATGTTAAAGAGAGAGGATAGCGCCGTAGTGGTCCTGAGCTTGTCTAGCCGGTTCTTGAAAGTGTTTGTGTTTTCAGACATTATGATCTCCTGAGACAGCTTGTTCCATGCTGAGACTACTCTGTTTGCAAAGAATTTTGCTCGAGCTTGGGTCCTGGACCTCCGTATCTCAAGTTTGAGCTGGTGACCTCTGGTCGTCCTTCCGTGGTGGCTAGTGAAAAATTGACCTGGGCGTACGTTCAATTTCCCCTTAAGAATCTTAAATGTTTCTATCAAATCTCCTCTTCTGATCCTTTCTTCCATACTTGTCATGTTTAGTACTTTCAAACGTTCTTCATATGGTACTCTTTTCAATCCATGGACTAGTTTAGTGGCCCTCCTTTGTATTTTTTCAAGTGCTTGCATGTCCTTATTCAAATAGGGACCAGCCGCTTGCACACAGTGCTCAAGATGAGGTCTAACATACACCGAAAAAAGGGTTTTGAATTTCTTCACTGTTAGTTGACCAAAGGTCAGCCTCAGTACCCTGAGGGCAGACATGGCCTTGTTTGCTGACTTAGAACAGTTCAATGAAGGTTTCAGTGTGTTGGTAATGTACACTCCAAGGTCCTTTTCTACAAGAGTTTCCTCAAGCATTTGTGGCCGCCCAGTTACTGTTTTCATTGTGTAAGTGAATCCAGGATTTTGGGAGCCGCAATGCATTACTTTGCATTTTTCCAAATTGAATTGCAACAACCACTCTCCAGACCACTTGGTGAGTATATCCAGGTCAGCTTGCAGCTTTAGAGCATCACTTTGATTACTAACAGGTCCATACAACTTGGTATCGTCTGCGTACATTTTAATCTTGCTTCTGACCAGGCTTGGTAGTTCATTGACATAAATGATGAATAATACAGGACCTAACACCGAACCTTGGGGTACCCCACTTCTGACTCTGGACCATGTGGACAACTTGTTACCAACCGAAATTCTCTGGGTACGGTTACTCAAGAAGTCTGATATCCAAGCAAGGACTTCTCCCTTGATATTATAACCTTGCAGCTTCACACAGAGTCTTCTGAGCGGCACAGTGTCAAAAGCTTTCTGATAGTCCAGGTAAATTATGTCAAGTCCTGCTCCCTCATCTACTGTCTTGGTCCAATCCTCGAGTGATTCTAATAAATTCGATTGACACGATCGGTGTTTTACAAACCCATGCTGGTGAGGTGATATAAAGTCATTCTCTTCTAAGTGGTTGATGATGTGCTTCTTTACTATTCTTTCTAGCATTTTGCAAACTTGACTTGTAAGGCTAATGGGCCGATAATTATTGGGTCTTGCTCTCTTTCCTTTCTTGAACAATGGAATGATGCATGCCTGTTTCCAATCACCAGGGAGCTCGCCAGCAGACAGAGACTTCTGGAAAAGCATGGTCAGAGGAGAAACCAGTACCTCAGCACATGATTTTAGCACCACAGCTGGTAACTCATCAGGTCCACCTGCTTTGCCTGGTTGCAGCTTTTGTAGCTCGCGTAGAACTTCTTCGGAAGTGATTGTGATGCTGTTCAATACAGATGAATCACTGACGGCCTGGGTAAAGTTTGGGATGTTTGTCATATCCTCATCAACAAATACAGTTTGAAAGTACTTATTCAGTTCTTCAGCTGTTTCATAATCGTTTTCAGTTAACATCCCATCATCCTTTTCCAGGGGTCCAACCTGTGCTCTCACATTTGAACGACATCTTACATATTTGTATAGCTTACCGGGGTTTGTTTTCAAGTCTTCAGTAAGTTTTGCCTCATATTCGGACCTCGCTTTCCGCAACATACAAGTAGTTCGGTTTCTCTGCTTAGCATATGCTTTGTACTCTTCACTTCTCTTGGTTCTCGCATATTCCTTCCAGGCTTTATGCTTTTTCTTCACTTCTTTGGTCAAAGCTTTGTTCCACCATGGTATCTTCTTCTTTCTTGTCTTCTTCGTGAAAATGGGCACATACTTGCTGATAGCCAGGTGCAATTCCCTTTTGATGAAGGACCAAGTTTGCTGCACATTCATTGGGCTTATCACACTCCATTCTGTCCTTCTCAGGTGATTTGACATATCTACATAATTCCCTTTGCCGAAGTTGTATCTCTTGAAAAATTCACATGCCTTCATCTTGTCATGCTCTTCGTAAATGCAATTCCAGGTAATCACAACATGGTCACTTTTACCCAAGGGTTGACTAGCTTCCAGTTCATCTACTAAGTGTCCACGGTTGGAAAATATTAGATCCAATGTTGATGGAGATTGACCGATTCTGTAGCGAGTTTTAAAATTAACATGCTGCTGAAGGTACAGATTTTGCATAGTTTCAAAGAAAGTTGCCTCCTCACTATCCCCTGGCCCTTCAACGTATCCATCTTCCCAACATATACGAGGAAAATTGAAATCACCCATAATAATAACATTTTTCATCTTCATTTGCATGGCTTCTTTAACTAGTAGTATCAACTTGTCATTGTTTACTTTGCAGGAGTTTGGGGACCTGTAGCACACCCCTACTAGAAGCTTTTCAGCATGAGACAGATGTATAGTACACCACACTGATTCTTCAAAGCCAATTTCATTTAACTGAGAACATTCAGTAGTCTGAAAACAATCTCTTACAAACAGCATGACTCCCCCACCTTTCTTATTTGCATCTCTGTCATGCCTCAGTACTGGGTGGTAACCATTCAGCACATAGCGATCCTTCAACCACACTTCTGATATCCCTATAATGTCGGGGCTTTTCTCTTCCACTAGGCCCTCAAACTCATCAATTTTGTTTCTTAAACTACTGATGTTTGTGTACAGACACGAGACCACTTTTGGGCACCACTTTGCCTCGAAAAATGGTGTGTGTCCCCTTTCCCTTTTGCAGGAGTTCTTCCCTCAACCTTTTCTGAGCCTCTCTTTCCTCAGGAGACAAATCTTTCGTCAAGTACACATTCGGATATCCTACTTCTTTCAGTTGTGTCCGTCTTTTAATGAGCTGGTTCACAAGATCCCTGTCTTTCAGTTTTATCATCATAAGCCTTGGTTTCTGACTGGCATTGGACCCAGATGACCCCTGAGTCTCCTGCTTCTTCCCCAGTCGAAAAACTTGGGCTATCTCAACTTTCACATCCCCTAGAAGGGAGGAGACGACACCCTTGAAACTGTTTGTGTCATGTTGCTTACGCACATCGGGATCTGGCGACATACTCTCAGGTATGTTATGTAATATGATATTGCTTTCCCTCTCATCTTTGTTTTGAGCCTGCACTATCTTTTTTATCTCGGCCGCACTATGTTTAAGCTCTTCTGTATACCGAGGGACTGTCTGTACTGCCTCCTTTTGTTCCTTCATAAAAACTTCTGTTTTTGCCTGTTTTTCACAAAGCTGTGCCACAGCTTTCTCTAAATGCCCAATTTTCTCTGTCAACAGTGCTCGACTTTCATCCTGTGTCTGGTCCTTGAGAGTATCCAAAATTTTCTTCTCGGCTTCAGCTATCCTAGACTCTAAATTGTTTCCTAAATCCAGAAGAGCAGTGACCTTGGGCCTGCATGCCGAACACAGCCACAGGAAATCATATTCTGACAGGGCTATAAATGCCTCCACAGACAGGCCCTGGCACTTTGGATGAAACCATTCTTTGCAAGCATCGCACATAATGCTATCTTCTTTGCTAGAGATAGATAGTCCACATACCTTTTGTCCTCCTTTGCACGTGTACCTTATTTTCCTGGACTTCCTCGCTGGACTCCAACCCTTCTTTTCCTTCCCACCTACCTCTTCACCCTCGCTTGCCTTGCTTTTTTCACAATCACCGTCTTCATCTTTTGTCTGTTCCTTGGTCTGTTCCACAGTTGCCTGCGCCATATTTGTCCCGGCCCGTTTTGGCGGCATTTGAAAATCTCCACAAGTGCTTTTGAAATAATTTTAATCACCTTTTTTCTTGTTTTTGTATCTTCTTTTTATATTTTTTTGTCTCTTTTCTTTTGTTTCTTATTCTAAGAAATGTTCTACTTCTTGAAAACACACCGGCACTTGCTGTGACCTTGGCTGTGAGGAGCTAATCTGGCGCACGTCCAAACAGGGCGAGGACCGGGAAGGAACTGTTTTGGAAGGAACTGTAAATGACAAATTTCAAGACCTAAATGTGCGTTGGTTTCAAGTATTTTTATTTCAGGACTGTATTTGCTTTGAAAATTGAAAGGTTTTAGCTGCACGCTACTGATAGAGCTCGAGATTGGGGTATTTCAAGTTTATTGATGCTTGTGCAACATTTTGAGATTAATTCAGATTGAAATCACACTTAGATATTTTTACAATGTTATCCTAGACAAGATTTACGCCTGACCTTTTTCAAAATACGAGCACAAGCCAGGAGGATAGATTCATAGGCATTAGGTACTTCAGTGGCTAAGATCAAGATCCTACTGATTTGGAAATTGGAATACTCCCCATTGCAATGCCCTTGAAACAAAACATTTCAGTATTGGTATTCTTATGGGCTATAACAATAAGAATACCAACAGTTCCATAAAATAAAATAGTTGACAGCGCCAGCTTCAAATGGGAAATATGCTTCAATTCACAAACTTCGCCGAATTCACACAAAAATAACTCAAAAGCACTTATGTGTACAAAATAACCTTGAGCAAGCACAAAGTAAACTTGGCATGGCGATGCAAAAATGGCGCTGCGATATTTCAAGTGTTTTCTACTTCTGTCATCGAAATGAAGAAATGAATATTACGATCGCTGATTCGTCTTCTTCTGTTAGTAAGGGAACGGAAAGCAATTTTATTGGTGCAATCTTCTTGTTTTCATTCAATCGAACAGCATAAAATATTTCGACATTTGTGACGCGGATGCGAGTTCTTCGTCGTCATACGTCTTTACCCATTGCCCTTGCCCATTGCCCATTGCCCATTCAGTCCTTGATTCAGTCATCAGTGGACGCGGTAGGTTGAATAGGTAATTAATTTTATTTCTATATTTTCATTTAAGCTTGTTGCTTCTTCCTATCTGTGCAACCTCATTCCAAATATCGTTTCTGCTGCCTTATGGAGTAAAAAGTTCATTATCATTGTATTTTAGACAGCTCAAGCTTGAGCTGGGGCCTGTTCAACTCACCTGTTGGGTTTCCTTGACTCACCAGTGCATGAGGAGAGGCAGGAAACCGTGTAGGAAAGAGACGCGCCAATTCCCCTGGTTACGCTGGGCGCTGAGAGATGGACCGCAGGGGATTGGGGTAGTGCGTCTGCTTGGAGTTGGGGGAGGAAAGATTCTAGATGTGATTAGCTGTGCGGTATCAGTTCAGTACCGGCTGTCACGGTACTGTTTGATTCGCTCCTTCGCGGAATCTGGAGTGCGCGGCGATGATCAGTAGCACCTTGCAGGAGAGCTCAGGCGATGTAGTCGAACAAACGATCACCAAGAACCTTCAGGAGTGATGACTTGAACTCGGCGAGGGAAGTGGAGGTGACCGTCGAGTCGGGCAAGGCGTTCCACTCGTTCACGACGCGTTCCGAGAAGAAACGTGATCTTGTGTCCAGTTGGCAGCGCCGGACTGTGATTTTGATAACGATTTGTCTTTCAATTTGCTGATTTTTGTCATTACTGTTTAATTTTGATCATGATAGCCTCAATCACCCATTTTACATTTAATTTTATGTGCAGATCAGATACTTAAATTCAACAGTCCTTGTCTGTAGTTTGGTTAGCCTGAGTGCTGTTCACGGGCACCTGCGGTGACTGCGGTAGCTGCGGTAGACCGCAGGCTGTAAGTCACGCCCACTTGTGTATACATAGTCACCGTGGTGTATACGTCATCACGTGTTCGTCTGCGGCGGCTGTGTCAATTTTGCGCCCAAGTAACACGAATGTGCAACTGCCGCGCCACTTTGTATGACAAATGGTTCCTGCGGCCGCTGCGGTCGGATCGTTTCGACCGCAGGAGACGCAGGCAACCGCAGCCGTATGACGTCACACCACCCGCCCCATCCCCACTTTCTGTGACCGTGACGTCATTACCCGGCTGACCGCGAAGCCGCAGCTACTGCAGGTGCCCGTGAACAGCACTCTGGTGAAGGCTGCTAACGTGGACAGAAGACAGTTGCTTATTTTTTGGTGGTTGGTATGAGCTTTCAGCTTTATCTTTTTTAGGTATCGTTTTCTTTGGCCATTCTAAAAAGCTAAAAATATTTTTAGTGAACAATCAGCAGTGCATTCATGTTTGTACATGTTGTGCCTATGGGTGAATAATCAGGTCAAGAATATGGTACCTATTCATATTAGCACTCCATTGATGTGACATTTGTTTGCACCATTATATTGGTTTTTCTAGTCAAATATATCTAGTTTCTGTTTGGCACTGTTTA
The DNA here is from genome assembly GCF_019059575.1 of Amphibalanus amphitrite. Taxonomy (NCBI): domain Eukaryota; kingdom Metazoa; phylum Arthropoda; class Thecostraca; order Balanomorpha; family Balanidae; genus Amphibalanus; species Amphibalanus amphitrite. The sequence goes on from NW_024882019.1 coordinate 53,158, forward strand.
ATCTTAAGCCAGCTGAACTAATGCATCTGCTAGTTTTTTCAGGTTATCTCAGGCAGCTTATTTGGTATTAGTAGAGCAGACATCACACGAAAATGGTTTTCCAACCAAGGAGAGGCGCCATACCCGGAGGTGCTTCTTTCTAGGAAAACCTAAACAAACCTAATGTAACCTACAACTTACAACCTAAAAACCTACAACCTACAAACCTGCAAACCTACCCTACAACCTACAAACCTACAGCGCCTCTCCTCGGTTGGAAAACTTTGTGTGACGTCTGCTCTACTAATGCCACTTATTTTGGGTCACCAAAGAGCAGAGGGGAGAAGTGAGACAACTGTGGATCATTGATTCAATTCAAGCCTGGCTTCTGGGCCAGGGGACTGGAGTGCTTAAATATCCTATTCCTGAAGTCCAATCATTCTTCAATATGCACATGTCTTAACCCTCGCACGACCAGGCCATTTCTCATAACACGAACGACCAGGGGGGGGGGGTTGTTACGACCCCCCCCCCCTGGCGTTTCGAAACGGAAGGTCGTAGAGCTTAGCGGAAAAAACCAACGGATTGCTCTCAACGAGATCTCGCGATTGGTGGTATATTTTTTGGTCCTAGGTCAACATTTGACCTACTTATGACCGGTCAAAGGTCAAATTTTCCGAAAAATCAAACTTTTTCAACTTTCCGCGGCGATTGCGGCAAAACGGTGGGAGATATCGACTTGAAACCTTCACTATCGTGTTCCTTGATCAATTCTCTATCGTTTGGTATGTATTTCGTTTCCCTAGCTCTAAAAATGGCGCGTTGGGAGCGCCGGAGGTCGGCAAGGTCACAGTCGGCGGCAGAAATTCGAAAAATCAAAATTTAAATTTTTGAAATCTGATTGTATTTTTGGATTTGGGAGGTCCATTTGCTCCCTATAGAAGCTAATATTGCTGCATATTCCCATTGAGGTGACAAGAATTAGCAAAATAGTGGTTCGGGCGCTTTTCAAAAATAGTACCGGACGCTGTTCCTCTTGTGACGTCATAGCTCCGTGACCTGACCTGACCCGGTCAATTTTCTTGCACCACACGATAGCCAATGCTTGCCCCAACATGCATGGGAAGTTTCATCATGATCCATCAAACAATGTGGGTATCACCGGCAGAAAACCTAGGGATTCGGCGCACACGTTTGGTAACTGTCGGCCGGAGGCTGTACCTCTTATGACGTCATAACTCCGTGACCTGACATGACCCGATCAATTATTTTTCGGCAAAAGATGCGCAAAGGCTGCCCCAGAGGGTATTGAAAATTTCAGCCCGCTACGACAAGCCGTTTAGCGTGCACTTCGAAAAAACCTCAGGGGGGGGGGGTTGATACAACCCCCCCCCCCTAGGCGTTCTAGGGTTAAACATTAAACATATCTGCTCTTTATTATTTCCAGAGGTTTTGACAGACAAGCTGAGTGTCTCTTAAAAAGTGTTGGTTGCCTTGCACCATGACTGTTCTTACAAAGGTGAAGGTCAGCAAGAAGGAAGATGAGCCAGCACAGACCCATTTGGTTGAGCACAAATCTGAGGACAAGTTAGAGAAAGGGGTAAGTGGTTCAGAAAGATTACTTGGTCAGTGATAATATAATTTGCTGTTTTTGCGTTTTTTTGTGTTTATGCTGCTGCGACGCTTACCATTGTGGCTGCCAAGTTCCTAGGGGTGGGGGTGTTTGTGGCTGGGAAAACACTGCTTTTTAGTAGGTGACTTCCGGACATAAAGGGACAATTTTTTTGAAGTTGTGAAATTTTGCAACAGTGCAGACTGGGGAAGGGAGGCTTACATATGATGTCATAGCTCAGTGACCTAACTTTACTTTGATTTGAGAATGTGGTTAATGCCAAGATATTTAGCTTGGCAACTTTCAGCTGCGAGACCCTGCGAGTCATCGCAAAAAAAAAACGTCAGGTGGTCCCTTTACTCACTCTCGGAAGATAATAGAATCGAGTATCTAACTCCGAGAGGTATCATTATCATTGCACAGCTATTTTCGGACGCCGTCCATCACCCCCACTCCTTCCCCAGCTGGCGGCGGCCGGTGATGGCGAGGACGAGGTAGATGCCGACACGGTGCGCTACATGGTGCTGTCGCAGCGCGCGCGCCGTGTCAACGGCTCCAGCATCTGCGTGCTGACCGGCATCCTGCTGGTGTTCTCGGCCTGCCTGCTGTTCGGCCTGTTCTACTACCGACAGTCGCACCAGGTCAGGGTTAGTAGACGTGACAGAGACGGAGACGGAGCGGGACGACGGGACGTGTAACGCTGTGTGTCGCCTGTTCTGATTGAGCGGGGACGTGTGGGAAGGGATTGGGGACCAGTGGCCGTATTCACGTCGATCATTTTCGTAATAATTTTCTTAAGTTTGACCTACTTTTTAAGTATTTTTTTTTTAATCACGTTGAACTCCGTCGATAAAAACCTATGAAGTGTCGGCGTGAATACCAAATTAGACTTACGAAAAAAATCGACTTACGAAGTCGACGTGAATACGGCCCCAGGGTTGTTTGCGGGAAGGTAGGATATTGCAACTTTCAATCTTTTGTAGTGACCCTAGTGATGCGACTAGCATTTTGCGATGCTTGCATTTTTTACCCTCGTTAATTTTCTGCATCTACCTACGTTGATTTCGCTCTTCAAGCATACATACTCAATTATGATCAATATAACAATAATACTCAATGTAAATTACAATAATAATCGTTTGGTGATATCTACAAGCACAAAATTCCTAACTACCTTTGTCATATTTCATTTCACGTTAGCGCCAAGTTGACATGTTGACAGCGCCAAGACAATCATGTTGCAGAGTTTGTCGTTATTTGCGTCCCTTGTATATGCCGCATGCCTCTCCCTTGTGTTGCAGAGTGGCCGCCTGCACTCGTGGTGCAGCGTGCCGTTCCAGGTGGACCAGCCGACACTGCCTTCCAGTGAAGTCGAGGTGCTCTTCGACTCACCGGTACGTCGCAAAATTAGAGGGGCGTTTAGAGAATCGTCACGGGAGATGGGTGTCGTCGAAAGTGCTGAGAGAGTGTAGACCGACGGGATTCCCCTTGGTCAAACACGACGAGTTGTTTGCCTGGGATCGGCTGCGGCGTTGTATGTTGTAGATAAAGGGGATTTCCCATGGGGAGGGAAACCCATGGAGTTTATCGATCGCGATATAGGTACGTTTTCTGGCGTGCCGCCCGATAGGCAATCGATGAATTAACGACTGACATCGCGTAGGTCGGGAACCTAGTGTTATCTGTTCGGCGTATTGTATAATATTTCCTCAATCACACTTGACATTAATTGATATCCATTCAACTTTGACTTTGACGGCAAACTTTGCCCAATTATTCATTCACAAAACTAATCCCCAATGTGCACTCTGATATCAGCTATCATATAAGCTATCGTTGGCATGTAAGATTCATCGTGCATGTCATATAGTTGACGTTGCGTTTTCCTTGATATCTAAATGGCATTCGTGAACGTCTCGTTGCGCCGATGACCACCGCAGTCCGGGCGCCCCCCCCCCCCAACTTATTCGCCTGAATTATCTGTTGACCGCCCCCCTCCCCCTCCCTCAGCCCGGCGCCGAGCCTCGCACTGGCCCAGAGCCCATCCAGGACATGCAACCCATCTTCCATGAGGAGTTTGACATCGACTTCGAGGCTGACACCGAGTCCATGTTCGTTCCCAACTTCGAGCTCGGCTCCGGCGCTCGCTTCTTCAATGACTTCAAGTTTGTGAGTGTTGAATGCTTGAGAATGAAATAGGAGGCGTTAGGAGACGATGTGTTGGGTTGAGTTTTAGCATGATAGGTATTTTTGGGAAATGTGTCTACGATTGATGAGCAAGAAATGAGTAAAGCACTTGGGCGTTGGCTGATATGTCTGAATGTATTCTCTGACTGATACCTATACCGTGAGTGCGTGACAGCTAACGTGACTGGCATCTCCCGGCTCCACTGTGTGTAAAAGTGTCCATCGCACCACCACTTCCACCACAGTGTAACTGTACACCCGGCTCTAGTCTAACGCCGCGATGCCGCTCCCCAGACGCAGACGGCCATCATGCCCGAGGACCGCGACCTGTTTCCCGTCTGCCTGGTGATGGAGCTCGATGAGACCATGTTCCTGCGGCCGCGCCCGCTGGCCGAGCGCGTCCGCCTCCTGGAGCAAGGTACGTACGGAGGTTTAGGGCCAGCGGTGGGCTGATATCAGCCGCTTACATTTCGGTGGCTATGACTTTTTTGAGATTTTACGCGGTCTATTTAGGCATCTGTTTTACTTAGTTTTGCATGTCTGTGAGGAAGTTTCTGGTAAGTAACAGCATCAGGATTCCTGTAAGTCTTGTTTTTTTTTTTTTTGTATGTTTTAAAGGATAGAGCAACTAGCAAGCATAAAAATGTGTACTGATATGTCGCATATGATCGGCGTCAATTCAAAAGCAGTTGTACTATATGCGCTAAATTTATCATAATGGGTAGCTAATTTGGAACCGGTAGGAACTGTTCATTTGCCATTAGCATGACGCATGTTTAACGCTCTACCCGCTACCTGACGTGCCTTCGTAACATAAAACTAGAGTAAAGGGCTTGAGTCAGGTTTCCGCGAGGTCGTTACTTTCACCGGATCAAAATAGTTCGCTATTCGTTTTCGGCTTGGTAGAGCCAGAACCATCCGCCTGCTCGCTATGCCGTCTCAATCTAACATCGACACATGTCCTTTAGACACACTCTTCCCCACCTGCCCGGTTGCTGACATCTGACCTCTTCTCCCGCTTCCCGCGGGCCTCAGGTCTGGACGCTTCGCCGCTGGAGGTCACCCAGGAGAAGCTGGTGATCCAGTTCCCCGCTCTGACTCCTGAGTCCGGCCGGCTCAGTCCGGCCATCAGCCGGGCCTGCGACGGCGTCTCCATCTTCAAACTGGAGCGTCGTGACGGTAAGGAGCGGCTGCTGCATCATGGAGATGATGTGTCTCGGAAGGCAGTCAAACGCAGTAAACGTAACACGTATCAATTATGCATTATGCAATGGATGGACACTTTTGGGGGAAAAGTACTGGTTCGAAGATTTTGATCGATCGTTGACGTGGAATAGCTGCCAGCTGCATCGCGATTTCTTATTTCGACTCTAGTTTTATTTATCTAGTATTTTTGTCCGCATACGGTATCCACATTTTGCACACTCCGCGGGTGTGAGCATTTCACGTTTGTTTCATGGTGCATATGAGTGACATCTTGATGGCCATATCTGACCCCGGTTCCGTTCTGTCGCAGTGTTCAAGCGCTCGACGGAGGCCGAGGCGGGCACCCACTTTGCCGTGTTTGGCGGCAAGTCGGTGGTCCGATACACCATCACCAACCTGTCTGAGCTGCTGAAGAAGGAGTAGACGGGCCGATCGGCGGGGCACCACCAGAGGTCACCAGTGGTGTCAACGGTCACCAGCGATCACCAGCGGGTGCAGTCGGAGCAGACGGCACCCGCTGGCTGGCTGCCCTGGCGACGGCCGTCCGTGGAGCCTGCCCTGTAAGCTGTGCCCCGCCCGCGCCGGCGGCGCTGCTAGGTTATTACTCTGGTAGGGCGCTGCTAGGGCAGCCGCCGTCAACTGGCGGCCCGGCTTCGAGGCGAGCGGCCGCTACTTCTGTGGCGCCGAGCGTTTGCCGCCGCTTGTCTCGCAAGACAAATGTTTAGTCGTTTGCTTTATGCTCCCCGGGGTCTGTGTCCAAGTGAGTGCATGGGTTGATTAGTCACAATTTACTGGTGTCCGAGATCAGAAACATTCAGCATACACAGTCAGTATTGGCACTGAACACATTATCATCGAAACAGAAATATCAATAAGTGAAGATTGGGTCGCATGTCAAAACGCGATCTCAAAAACATGTATTGTTTCGAGCGTATAATGCACTCACTTCGGACACAGACTCCCAAGTTATAAATATACATCTTATTATACGAAGCCATCATATACCGCGTATGTTTCTCGTTAGTTAATGATCTCCCGTAGCAAGCGTGGCTGTGTGGCGTATACTTTCCCACTGTCTGGCTCGCTGGCTACCCGTGGATGCTTTGCGGGAAGTCTCTAGACTATGGCCGTTGTCTAATCATGTTTTGGGCATCGCAAATCATTGTCATGTTTATTCAAGCGGGGTATGGCGTGTTAAGCGCTAAAGCTGGCCGACCGTGACGAATTCGTTCAATTGGGTCATTCTAGCCAAGATTCATTTTGGTTTGGGTCATTCAATGCAGGTTTTATTCCGCTTTTCGTGTTGTCCTTCGACCATAGGACTGGGATCACAGGGGAAGGGGAAATGCTATTTCAATTACTTCTTGCTAATGATGTGGATATATTTTCGTCTCTGTGACTCCGTCTCCAATTGTCCAGCTGATAATGGTTCTTCATCAGGCATGTAGTGAATGACCCCATTCGGGGTAGAGTTGTGCACGGGAGAGTTGTGCACTACCTGTTTTGGGTATGTGTTTTGAGAGGCAGTTACCAAAAGGATTGGGCTTGCACGGAAATTGTGCGAATGGTTGCTTGGTGCTTCAAAGCTTTCTTCAATGTTCTATGTAAGCCGGGCTTACATGTAGTTAACAACATATTTTATCTTAGCACACATACATGGCTCGAAAATTGTCTCGTGTGTCCAGGATGTACAAATGTTATGCATTCTTTCGGTTAAAAAGCTAACGTGACTGTTGTCGACACTAATTCGTACAGGGCTGTGGAAGCACATGCACGTTAGGGTTAGCAACACTTAAATCGTAGTCAAATTGGACCATCGTCATTGCAGCGCCGTTTCACATTATTGGATGTTATTAATCATGTCTTGCGGTCTGTCTCAGGGCGATGAGATTTACGCACATTTTATCTTCATTCGGCTCTTGCTTGGTTCACCGCCGTTGCTGTGGAGTATCTGATCCGTGGGGATCTGTAGTAGTAGATCCGTACAGATGCCCTTCACAGGAGGTGATCGTATCGTTTCCGACGGTGCGAGAACTCCCGAAAGGTCCGAGTATCTGCGGGACGATGCCTCCGCCTAAAAAACAACGGGTGTGCCCATTGCGCGCTGTCAGTTATCACCAAATACAGACAACCCTACTGTCGCCGGCGTTTGGATTGGATTGTTCGCTGATGTGTTAGATGATGAATTTCGGGCGTGTGGAAGTGTAGGGCGAGTGATTCGCTTTAGTGGGGCAAGGGAATTGCTCATATGAGATTGAGTCAAGACATGTTTGCAGTTTGATGCGATTTGGTCATCCTCGCCTGTCGTCTGGTTCGGGTCTGGGCCCAAAAATTTTCAACTTTTGCCACCTCGAGGTCTGTCCCACTCAACTGACATCAATTGGCTGCAGCTGCTCCCACCAACGTCACCAACCGCAAACTGCATAGGTATCGTTCCTTGTTGCAAGCGTGAAGGGTCTTTGAGGGGATCCGAACCTGGGCTCTCATCACCAGCAGTCGAAAACTACTATCTGTAGTACAGTACTGGCTTATGTGAAATAATTCTGAATTATTTAAATCAAAAAACGTCCATTAAAACAACTGAAATGTGTTATTATGCCGTTATCTGCGCTGGGAAAACACAGCTTCACCAGCACCGTTTTATTTGGCTGCCGAGACCTTTTGTTTTGACACGTCGTGCGCCACATATGTATTTGTAAAGCCGGCCCGCTTGCATTTCAATTTTGAGAACAGGCCGGTGCTGAATTTTTACATAAAAAGTAATCAAATATCATCAAGATGAAGGTCATATGCTGCTTAGCTTTGCTATTCGCAGCTGCATATGCCAACAAAAACACCCTTGTGTTACTGGATAGTCTCACTGCGAAGGAAACTCATTCTATTTTCTTCAAATCTCTGAGTGGTAAGTCAGCGGATCAGGATTTTGATTTTGATTTGGGTCTGGGTGTGTTGTAAATTATTTTGCTGTTTTAAAAATATAAGAGCAATTGATTACATCTTAAATTTTATGAAGTCTTAACAGGATAGCTCTCAGTAATTTCATGACAGCGATTTAACTCTTCAGTTTGGTTACATCATGTTTGCGCAAATGCGAAGAAATGAATTTGAAAGCAAAATGTGCTACCTGCTTCAACTTTGCATGATTCATCACTGGTTTCTGTGGAAATGTTATCACCACTAGCTCTTAATTTGTATTTGTTATCTGGCTGTGAAATGTGAAGCTTTTTTCAATTATCACAAGAAGATAAAGATAATATCCTAAACACTAAAACGGGAATCTGAATCTTCAGGCTAGCAATTGATCTGCTATTTCCTAAGATCTCTGTTAACTGACAGTTCAATCACAAGATGCAATTGCTACTGAAAAAGTGCAACCTGTTGAAGTTTTACAACCTTTTGTGGGTACTGAAATTTATGCAAATTGCCAGATTGAAAACTCACTCTCTCTCTCTCTCTCTCTCTCTCTCTCTCTCTCTCTCTCTCTCTCTCTCTCTCTCTCTCTCTCTCTCTCTCTCTCTCTCTCTCTCTCTCTCTCTCTCTCTCTCTCTCTCTCTCTCTCTCTCTCTCTCTCCTCTCTCTCTCTCTCCCTCTCCCTCTCCCTCTCCTCTCCCTCTCCCTCTCCCTCTCCCTCTCCCTCTCCCTCTCCCTCTCCCTCTCCCTCCTCCCTCTCCCTCTCCCTCTCCCTCTCCCTCTCCCTCTCCCTCTCCCTCTCCCTCTCCCTCTCCCTCTCCTCTCCCTCTCCCTCTCCCTCTCCCTCTCCCTCTCCCTCTCCCTCTCCCCTCCCTCTCCCTCTCCCTCTCCCTCTCCCTCTCCCTCTCCCTCTCCCTCTCCCTCTCCCTCTCCCTCTCCCTCTCCCTCTCCCTCTCCCTCTCCCTCTCCCTCTCCCTCTCCCTCTCCCTCTCCCTCTCCCTCTCCCTCTCCCTCTCCCTCCCCCCCTCCCTTTTTGTCTGTCAATGCCCCTCCTCAATCCTCCCCTCTTCCCTCCCCCTCCTCTTTCCCCTCTCCTCTGTCTATCAGCTCTCTCTCCCTCTCTCTCTCTCTCTCTCCCTCTCCCTCTCTCTCTCTCTCTCCCTCTCTCTCCCTCTCTCCCTCTCTCTCGCCCCTCTCTCTCCCTCTCTCTCTCCCTCTTTCTATCCCTCTCTCCCTCTCTCTCCCTCTCTCTCCCTCTCTCCCTCTCTCTCTCTCTTTCCCTCTTCTACTCCCTCTCCCCACCCTGTCTTTCTCTCCTCTCCCACTTCTTATTCCTCTCCTCCTCACACTTCCTTCCCCACTTCCTTCGCTTCTCCTCCCCTCTCCCTCTTCCCATTTGCACACTCAACCAAGTTACTGGGATAAGAATAGTTAGGTACTTGTGGTTATAGGCACAGTAAGGTATCTACCTCCTAGTCATTATGGTTGCATGTTTATGTCAGATCTATAATTTTAGTACATCCGTCCATACCTAACATAACATCGTGCCACTATTCCAGAGCGTGGATACAAGTTGACTTTCAAGACCGCCGACGACCCCTCTCTGAGCCTGTCCAAGTACGATGAGTACCTGTACCAGAACCTGGTGATCTTCTCGCCGTCGGTGGAGGAGTTCGGCGGATCGCTCAGCGCGGAGGCCGTCATCAACTTCGTGGATCGCGGAGGTAAGGATCGGGCTGGATGATCAGCAGGATTCAGCTCTTAGATGGATGTCCCATAGTCCATGCTATACCTCATGATTGCCATCGGACCTTTAGACTGTGGTTCAGTGTGATGCATTCGACTGAGGTGTTTGAGCTGCCGATTCGAGCTGAGTTCTTCAGCGTTGTTGATGCTGTACTGTTCATGTCGCTCATCTTTCATAAGCCTTTATAGCAATTATGTTTTGACTATTACAATTACTGCCAGACTAGGGTTTTTATTAAGTTTCTATCGTGATAAAGAACAGCCTTGCATATCTGTGAAAGTGAGATTGATGGGAACCACTCGCGCAAAAGAAAAGTTTGTCCTTGAATGGTGCATGTCTCAGCATTAAAATTGGCGCGTACGACTCCACCGTGGCTTGGAATTATGTCAGCATCTCCGTCTGGTGCCCTCATGATATGCACACCCACGATCGACGATCTATTACGTGGGCCGTGGGCGTGAATACATAGACATCCTTGTCCTTGTCTTCACAGTCATGATTTACGTCGCTAGTAAGGGTACAAAAATATCCGACTGTGCACTGTCTGGCATTTCTATTGTTAATCATAGTAGGGCATGGCATTGCGATAGATAATAACCGAGAGATATCAACGCAATATATGCAATGGCACAATTCATCCAAATTTTGCAGTGACATTACTGAAACGTTTATCACCTTATGCTTCATAAAACACAAATATAAATTGAGTTATTTAGGTCTCTCGGTTTTAGCCAAACCGATGCTATCCGGATGAAAAACAACTAACATGAATTTTTAAGATGCTGTTATTATTGTTGTTTTGGCTTCTGGCGGATCAAATCAATGCACATTTTAATCGTCGGTACCTGTCATCAATCATCATTGATCAATTTCAGCCTGTGGTTTTTCACATCGCTGATTTAATTGGAGCTTTTTTCGACTTGAATTTAAACATTGTGGTCGTCAGTGTATGCTCCTTCACATAAGCTGTCATTATTCCGATTTCTCCTAAACGCAAAAACAACGTCCAAGATGCAAACGTTGTGAGCCTGGGATGTAAGAACCGATAGTTAATCAAACGCCATCAGCGCTGATTACGCAACCATAACCGATGGCCGGAAACGGGCTTCTTTTAGAGACGTTTGTCATTTTCAATTTACTTTAGAAGATTGTCGTCGTTTTAACTCTGTTTTCTAGATAGGAACAAAACATATATGATTTGTCGGTATTTTTATTTCACTCTCGTCCCTGAGATTTACAAAACAGACCGTAGTGATTAAAACAAAGGCACGCGGTACCTATTATAATGCACCCGTCCACTGCAATAGTTTTCCTTAGTCTTCCAGGACTACTCATCTCAATTCATGCGTCGTTCGGGCGAATCAAGCATCACTCCCAGTCCAATTTTCATTTTCATTCATTATTTCATTAGCTCCAGCGTCCATCGCCCGCATCGGATTCTCCCGCCTTCCCTCTACCGCCGACACCGACCTGCTAGTCGGTGGGCACGACCTCGAGCGCCTTCTGACAGAGCTCGGTCAGGCGCCGCATGCCAGGCGCCGAGTGGCCGTAGAAGACGCACGGTGTGTACACGACCACCCCAAACAGCAGGAAGCACAGCACGTACACGTACTCGAGCTTGGGCGCGTCGGCGATCGGGCCGACCACCAGGTACATGGAGACCAGCAGCACCACCACCGGGATCCAGAGGTGGACGCGGTACGGCCGCGGCAGCTCCGGCTGCGTGCGGCGCAGGATCAACAGAGCCAGCATCACCAGTCCGTAGAAAATCCACACGCTGAAGCTGAAGAAGTCGATCAAATTGTCGATGTTGCCGGCAGCGATCATGCCCGATGTGAGCACGGCGTTGAAGAGCAGCGCGGGCGCCGGCGTCAGGTGGCGTGCGTGGATAAAGCTGAGGATGTCCACCATGTGGCCCTGCCGCGCCGAGGCGAAGCAGATGCGGCTGGTGCTGAGGATGGTGCCGTTGAGCGCGCCGGCCACCGAGAGCGCCACGCCGACTGGGATGAGGAACGCCACCGGTCCTAGCACGCGGTCGGCGAACGTGACGGCCACGGCCGGCGAGGCGAGCAGCTCGCGCGGCGAGAGCACGCTCAGGTAGGCCACGTTGATGAGCAGGTAGCAGATGGTGACCAGCGGAAGCGCCACCACGATGGCCAGCGTCAGGTTGCGCGCCGGGTTGACCACCTCCTCGGTGAGGTAGTTGAGGTTGTTCCAGCCGTCGTAGGCCCAGAGGCCGCTGTAGAAGGCGGTGGCCACGTCGCTGGCCGAGCTCGTGCTGCCCTGGAAGCCGGTGGCTAGGTGTCGGGTGTTGCCCTGGTAGAGCGAGTACACGCCGCCGGCGACCACCAGCGCCACGGCGCTCAGCTTGGAGACGGTGAAGAGGTTCTGCATGCCAGTGCCCATGCGCACGCTGTAGCAGTGCGCGATGGTGATGAGCCAGCAGGCTGCGGCGGCCACCAGAGGGATGACGGCTGGCGGCGGCGGACACTCGACACTGAAGAACGGCTGTACACAGTACTCTGCAAACGCCAGGCTCAGGATGGCCGTCGATGCCGGCTTGGTGATTAGGTTGATGCTCCACGATGCCAAGAAAGCCGGTAATGGTCCGAAGAAGCGATGCAGCGGTCCAAAGCCGCGGAACAGATACGAGAACTCGCCGCCCGACTCTGGAATCACGAGGCCGAGCTCAATGTAGCAGAGCGCGCCCAGTGTGCTGAGAACTCCGCAGCCGAGCCAGACGAGCAGCGACAGCGCCACCGAGCCCGTCCGCTCCAGCACGCCCTTGGGCGACACGAAGATGCCGGAGCCGATCATGGTGCCCACGATGATGGCCGTGCCTGAGAAGGCGCCCACAGTGCGCGGGATGCGCGTCTCGTGGCCGGAGTCGGCAGCAGACGGTTGGAGACCATCTTTAGCTCCACTGCCCTTGCCTCCCTGCCTGCTCCGAACTCCATCGTCAGCCGTGAAGGCCGGGTTGTCCATCGCTGCTGAGCTGCACAGTAACGCGCCGTCAGCAGTGACTCGCGTCAGGCGTCCACCTGCAGTCCTTGACTAAGCTGAAATGACACCACTAACCACCGGGCTGTCCTCCGACACCTCTGGTGTCCGCACCTGCACTGGCGGAGCTGTCTGGCCGAGTGGGTGCGGTGCTCCCTCAGACGTGCTGGCGGTATTGTGCTCTCGCCGCCGATGTGACCGGGTTTGCCGGTGCACGTAAAGCGTGACTGTCGCTGCATTCGCCGGCCGCTAACGCCGCCTCATCACAGAGGCAGGAGTCTGACTGGGGCCACAGCTGGGGCTCTGCTCAGTATGGGCTTGAATAGACCATGCGATAGTCTGTCAAAATATGGCTTTTGTTTGAACAGCTGTTTACGGTGTCAGTATCTTCTATTCGTTGAATTTAGACGAAACTTTATGTAATAATTTCCAACATGTAGCCTGAAATCAATTATAATTGTTAGAAAACCCCCCTCTCTGACCTGGTGGGCTTCATCCCTCTCTAACCGTCATCCGCTGCACGCGAAATGCTGCTGCGTATTCAAAACCGGTTTTTGACAGCAGGAGCACAGCACCCAAACGTTATGGCGCAGGTACAAGTTCATGGCCAACGCCGTTCTTTTCCGCTGTACCCTGTATTGGTCTAGTCATGTAAGAGATATGCACTGAATGTCAGGCCCGTAAAGCTAGGTTCACAGGAATGCTGTAAAGAGGGTTACCCATTACCCAGTTGTTAGGGAATGGACGACAGGCCAGATGTTGAATCCAGCTTGGCCGTGACGTGATGATTCCCGGAGACTCGTGTTTAATCGTCTGTGCTTCAATCATGTTAGGTGACAAGGCGTCTTTTGAGTGTTGTTACCCGATGTCTGTAACATGGCGTAGGACAAAATTCTGCTGTTTCACTGGGATGCGTCGATGTCCAGCTATTCATTCGGCTAGTATTCGCCAGTTTTCTTCTCTAGCAAATAAATAACATAATAAATCGAATCTCGGCTGCCCAAACACCACCCAACAGCCTTACCATTGACCACCCGTCGCCCCTCTCCACCAGGTAACCTGCTGGTGGCCGGCAGCGCCAACTCTGCCGACGTTCTGCGTGAGATCGCCTCTGAGGTGGGCTTCGAGCTGGACGAGGAGGGCGCCAGCGTCATCGACCACCTCAACTACGACGTTAAGGACGAGGGTCAGCACACGCTGGTGGTGGCCGAGCCGGAGAACCTGGTGAAGGCGGTGCCGATCGTCGGCAAGCCGGGCACCGCGCCGCTGCTGTACCAGGGCACCGGCATCCTGACCGATCGCGAGAACCCGCTGGTGATCGAGGTGCTGACCGCCTCCAGCTCGGCCTATAGCTACAACCCCGACAGCCACGTCACAGAGGTACGAACCGGGGTGCTAGTGATGGAGAAAAGGGCTGTTTAAGTGAACATTGTGGAATTTAGGTTTCGGTAGACACAAATGGGAGCTGTTGCTACGAGAGTCGGATAAAGACTAGAAGCAGGATGGATCCGTTTGGGTTATTGATGTTTTTGTTGAATATCTGTGATTGGGTTTGATCCCCAGGGGAATAGAGGGTGAAACGTTTAGGATTTGTAGATGAATAGTGCCTTAGCGACATCTTTGTTGACGTAATTTTCTGGCGTCCTGTTTCAGTTCCCGCACGCGGTCGGCAAGTCGACGGTGCTGATTGCCGCGCTGCAGGCCCGCAACAACGCCCGCGTCGTGTTCTCCGGCTCCCTCGACTTCTTCTCCGACAAGTTCTTCACCTCTGCCGTCCACAAGGCCGTGAGTTGTGGCGCCGAGGCCGCGGGAGTGACGTAAATTCTGCGATACCTGACACGTTTGGTGTCTAGCTGTGATTTATAAGCCCTTTCTAGTAAAAAATAACCAAGTTTGCCGCTGTTTCATGAATTCAACAAGTTGTTAACTTCCTCTGCAGAAGTGTGACCTTTTCACCTTTCTCGATTATGTTGAATAATTTTGCCATCGACTTGCTAGCCACTGCTGGACGTAGTTTCCCCTCTGCCCCTCTCTCTCACCTTGCTCCTTTTGCTGCAGGGCGGTCGCCAGTTCCTCAAATCTGGAAACGAGGCGCTGGCTACGGCGCTCTCCAAGTGGGTGTTCCATGAGACGGGAGTGCTGCGCGCCGGCAACGTGAAGCACCACAAGAAGGGCGAGACCCAGCCTCCGTCCGAGTACACCGTCACCGATCAGGTGGTAAGTGACGGGGGCGGGGAACAGCGCCGGGACTGGGCAGGTGGGGCAGAACGTGGGAATGGCGGGATGGGTGGAGGAGGCTGGGAGGGGTTAGTGTGACGGTCGGGAGTGGGAAAAGAAAGGCAGGGCCGTTGCTGATGCTGATATATAATTTAGAGAACTGCACACAGGAGTTGGGATTCCAGGAGTCCCACCCGCCATGAAGATATTGTGTTTCCAAGTCTAAAAACAGCTAACTTTCGTAAATCATTAATCGTGAGGATATTTTGTTAGCCCGTCCCTGGCCGGAGTTGACGTAAAGCAATTAAACGCTTAATTTATTATCGTGCCGCGGAAGAGTAAAACCGCGTCACTCGACTTTCTCACTAGCAGTGACCTCTGCAGCTGTCCGTCTCCCGTGTGCCGTCCGCCAACCGTTTCCCTATGTCCGTCCCCAGGTGTACAGCGTGGAGCTGGAGGAGCTGATCGCCGACCAGTGGGAGCCGTTCACTGCCTCCGACGTGCAGCTCGAGTTTGTGCGCATCGACCCGTTCGTGCGTACCGCCCTGAAGCCGGGACCGGGCAGCATGTACAGCACAGAGTTCAAGGTGCCCGATGTGTACGGCGTGTTCCAGTTCAAGCTGGAGTACCAGCGGCTGGGCTACACGCGCATCTACAGCACCACACAGGTGAGGGAGAATATGGGGTGGTGGATTGACAATGAGTGGGCGTTGTGATGAAAGTGGGGCAGGGGTACAGAAGAAAGCACGATGAAACTGACAAAACGATGAATATCGGGGATCGTTGTGACTCTGCAGTCTGCTTAGTCACAATAATCCCTTATGCACGCAGAAGGGGAGTTTTTTTTTTGCGCACAAATTTGAATATCCATTAAGCATCATTTCGTTGGTCGTCCTGTTAATCGTGCTTATGCTGTAGCCATCGCGCCTGAATAGTATATGTGGATTATGGAGTTATTCTAGCAGCTGATAATGCTGCGTTTTCTACCACTTTTCTGACCAATCATGCCCGACGTTCGCAGGTGTCGGTTCGTCCGCTGCTTCACACGCAGTACGAGCGCTTCATCCCGTCGGCATTTCCGTACTACGCCAGCGCCTTCAGCATGATGGTCTCCTGCTTCATCTTCAGCTTCGTGTTCATCCACTTCAAGGAGGAGCCGGCCAAGTCCAAGGCCGAGTGAGCAGGGAAGTCTGTGATGACGTGCGTTCCCACTGCCTCCTAAACGGGACAAGGGCAAGTGCTGTTTCGAGTGAGCGCTTGTGAACGGGGATAGCACAGTTGTGTTGCTTGTATGTGAGTTTGTTCGTTTTGTCCAGGTGAGAGATTCCGCGGATATGTGGTGGCTTTGTCTTTGAGGAAGATATTTGATTGGGGGAGGGGTTCTGAAATATGCGCTTCGGGCACTTCCTGAGGATGAGACGATGTTTGCAACTAAAAAGCATTTAGGCCTGTTGGCACGCTGGTTTGGACTGATGTGCATATTATCAGCTTTCGGAACATACATACAGTTGACAGCATTGAATCAACTAGTCATTCGTATTTCGTGGTATGGCTATGAATCGAAGCACCAGTGATGATTTTTGAAACACCTCGAACTTGTCATTCCAGCGCGTGTGGTACTAGAAATAAAGAAAATTTTACTCATTGAAGTGTTTTCTCGCTGCATTGGGCGATGTCGTAGGTGTTAAGGTGGCATTCAGACAGCGATGCAATTAAATGGGGGGGGGGGAGGAAAATAAAAAATGGGAGCAAGGAGCAATCGCGGATGGAACTCTACTTTGATTGGGGGAGGGGTTCAGGTTCAGTGTGATAGGGCGCGCTCTGCTACATCGACGTGCCTGAACCCGACGTGCCTTGGAAAAGTAGCCCATTGGGAATAATTCAATGTGATATGAACGGCCATCTAGCGGTACTTGGCACATACATGCAAGTAGTGTGGTGATGCACCAACAGTTGCCATACCACTGATAGTCAGGACGTGTAAAAAGCTATCTGTGATAGAATTGTTAATGATACGGATACAATTGTAAAAACACAGACTGCCTATATTTATTTTGGATCGACTGCATTTTTTTTTTTGTTACACGCCTCAGACGAACGTGACGCAGCATGCAACGCCTTAATTCCGAATGAGTAGAGGCCTAATCAGTATTCAATTCAGGCACCAAGGTTGCCTCCATTATGACGGGTTAGCGGACACGGTGAAAGCGGCGACCGCCAGGCTTTACGTGCACCAGCACCCGTCCGCAGTGGAAGTGAGAGTATCATGACGGTAGCACGTGTGTGGCAGCGTCTCCCGGCGTGGCCGTCTGAACAGACGTGACCGGACCGCGGATGCGTGACTCGGAGGACGGTAACGGTCGTGGCTGGTGTGCTACTCGTATGGGCCACATAGTGCAGGTTTCTTGAGCTACTGCTCACAGCGCATTTCTGTGCAAGTGCGCCAAGTGAGCATCGATGGACAACCCGGCCTTCAATGCCGACGATGGAGCCTCTCCTCGGAGCAGGCAGGGAAGTAAGGACAGTGGAGGTAAAGATGGTCTCCAACCGTCTGACGCCGACTCCGGCCACGAGACGCGCATCCCGCGCACGGTGGGTGCCTTCTCAGGCACGGCCATCATCGTGGGCACCATGATCGGCTCCGGCATCTTCGTGTCGCCCAAGGGCGTGCTGGAGCGGACGGGCTCGGTGGCCCTGTCACTGCTCGTCTGGCTCGGCTGCGGAGTTCTCAGCACACTGGGCGCGCTCTGCTATATCGAGCTGGGCCTCGTCATTCCAGAGTCGGGCGGCGAGTTCTCATACTTGTTTCGTGGCTTTGGGCCGCTGCATCGCTTCTTCGGACCGCTGCCGGCTTTCCTAGCCTCTTGGATCATTAATCTTATCACTATGCCGGCATCGACGGCCATTCTGAGCCTGGCGTTTGCCGAGTACTGCGTGCAGCCGTTCTTCAGTGTCGAGTGTCCGCCGCCGCCAGCCGTCATCCCTCTGGTGGCCGCCGCAGCCTGCTGGCTCATCACCATCGCGCACTGCTACAGCGTGCGCATGGGCACTGGAATGCAGAACCTCTTCACCGTCTCCAAGCTGAGCGCCGTGGCGCTGGTGGTTGCCGGCGGCGTGTACTCGCTCTACCAGGGCAACACCCGACACCTGGCCACCGGCTTCCAGGGCAGCACGAGCTCGGCCAGCGACGTGGCCACCGCCTTCTACAGCGGCCTCTGGGCCTACGACGGCTGGAACAACCTCAACTACCTCACCGAGGAGGTGGTCAACCCGGCGCGCAACCTGACGCTGGCCATCGTGGTGGCGCTGCCGCTGGTCACCATCTGCTACCTGCTCATCAACGTGGCCTACCTGAGCGTGCTCTCGCCGCGCGAGCTGCTCGCCTCGCCGGCCGTGGCCGTCACGTTCGCCGACCGCGTGCTAGGACCGGTGGCGTTCCTCATCCCGGTCGGTGTGGCGCTCTCGGTGGCCGGCGCGCTCAACGGCACCATCCTCAGCACCAGCCGCATCTGCTTCGCCTCGGCGCGGCAGGGCCACATGGTGGACATCCTCAGCTTCATCCACGCGCGCCACCTGACGCCGGCGCCCGCGCTGCTCTTCAACGCCGTGCTCGCTTCGGGGATGATCGCTGCCGGCAACATCGACAACCTGATTGACTTCTTCAGCTTCAGCGCGTGGACCATCTACGGGCTGGTGATGCTGGCTCTGCTGATCCTGCGCCGCACGCAGCCGGAGCTGCCGCGGCCGTACCGCGTCCCCCTCTGGATCCCGGTGGTGGTGCTGCTGGTCTCCGTGTACCTGGTGGTCGGCCCGATCGCCGACGCGCCCAAGCTCGAGTACGTGTACGTGCTGTTTTTCCTCCTGTTCGGGGTGGTCGTGTACACACCGTGCGTCTTCTACGGCCACTCGGCGCCCGGCATGCACCGCCTCACAGAGCTCTGTCAGAAGGCGCTCGAGGTCGTGCCCACCGACTATGGAGCTATAAAGGGGCCATGCTGATGTCGGCTGTAAACTGAGAGTCTAGAGAATAGAGATGGTCTCAGAAACTGAATTAGAGGTGGGAGCAATAGGCACTAGGCAGAGGAGCAGCAGGGCTGCCAGTTGGCAGCTTGTTTTACTATTTACAGGCTGTCTTTGCTTATCTCAGGGTCGGGATGAGTGCTAATAAATATCACGAGTCGAGACCGCTCCTTAGACCCGGCTGAGTTCTTCAGTACCGCCGTGAAAAGGCAAAAAGAAAAAAGGCAATATACGGATCGCTTCTCAATGCGACATAGGTGTGATTTTACCTGATTCTTTGCAAGTTAAAAGGCGCGATGTGTGATAAATCTTGCAATATTGTCTAGGAGAAGCACGTTGAACATCAGAAAACGCGTTGCTTATTTATTGCCGAATACCTGACCTAACTTTTCTCTAACTAACAGCTGACTATTTTCTAGAGATCGTGGGCTTTCGATGTATCGTTTGGACAGTCACGGGCAGACGGCTCCCGCCACTACTCCCCTGTTATTTCCTCCCCTCCGTCCCGGTAGGTTTACTGGAGCGTGGTTCCGCTCCGGGAGGCGGGGAGGGCCGGACGCCGGAGGCCGGGAGGGAGTGACTCCCGCTCTCTCACCTCCCTCACCGCGACGGTGGCCCACGGGCTACCTATCCTCCTCGCCAACAGTGACAGTGAAATTTGAATGGCAGCCGCTAAGCCCACTTTCTTTCTACCGCTTTGTTTGTATACCTAAGTGCCACCGGTTGACGTTCTTCAATGCCTTTCACGAACGAGCTGTAACAGCAGCGAGAAAGAACGTCTTGTCGCTGGTCGGACTAGAGCTTATCCGGACTTTCACATGTCCCGACGAACCTGACAATGTATACTGTGTAGTATTTTCTGCTAACAAAAAAGGTAAAAAAGGTATAACTTATCTATTTTGATTTTCAATTTGATCATGCGAAGGGTTTTCAAGTTTGCGTCGACATAAATGTCGACTATACATTCATCAAAATTTTGTACTCCCAGCGTCGATAATTATCCAAGCCGTCCTGATACCATGGTATCTGAGAAACGTCATTGCAATGACCATTCTCAGTGCCCCATTTGATTTTATTCGTAAAGTTCTCACCTCCACCCAGGCACCCACCTCTCGTTCACCGTACCGGCAGGGGGTCAGCCTTCGACCTTTCTGCTGCACCGGACGTGCCCTGTCGGCAGGTGGCGCCACCGACGGCGTCCATCGGCATACCCCGGGGGCATCCGACGGCCGACCCGCAGTGTACCCGGCGACACAGACCAGCGCGCCGCGCTGGGAAGGCCGAGCCGTCGAGCGTGGCGCGTGCCCCGAGCGAGGGTGGCTCCTCCACGCGATCAGCCGAGCTCGACAGTGCTGCGTCGGCAGGCGTCAGGGAGGGTGGCGCAGAGGCGATACTGGCGGCGATTGTGGCGAGGAGGGGTGACGCGTCACGATTGTGATGGAGTTGTGATGGGGGTGATGGAGAGAGGGACCTCGTGCTCGGGACGGATGTGTGCGATGGGGCTGATGGGAAGGGATAGGAAGAGACGGACCTTGAGCCGGTGTTGGACTCAGAAGGCACAGCTGTGTCCCAATGTGCGGTGGCTTGGACTGCTGGGATTCGTAGTCACAATGCTTCCCGGAGCTTTCAGTCAAGGTAAGAACGACCTGATTTGTTCGCAAAGTTATGGTTACGTGTCGTTAATAAAAATAGAAAGATGTGTCAAATTATATCGGTATGCCCGATGCCGAATCATTCTTTTCTTCTAGCTGCCTTTGTAACAGCGTCAAGCTTGGATGCACCTTACAGACGTGTGCATAATACTGTTGGTGTGTCCATAATACCTTTAATTACCTATGGTAAGGCAACAGCTTTTTTAACCCTCGCCGGCACAGGGGGGTCGATGCAAACCCCCCTAAGGTTTTTCGCGAATAACTCGCGTCAAAAGCAGCTGATCGCGACGAAACTTACAGTACCCTCGCATTGCTCAATTTTACACCTACTCTGAAAATTTCATGACCCTGACCCAAATGACCTTTGACCTGTGACCTCTTTTCCGAGACCATGTTTGCCCGGAATCACGATTCGTATATGTCGGCTCGCATTAGCCGCGCGTTTGCAAGCTTTTCGTGGTTTCAAATGCTCAAACATGTGATTTGGTGTTGCTCCCATGCATTAGGGTGGGTGTCAAGGTCACCTGAAGGTCAGGTCAGGTCATTGACCTTTGGTGACCTCGGTTCACTTTTTCGAGTTTTACATGTTTCTAGGCTAGTGTTTGGAGCTGAATTCGAATTTAGCAACCATTTGAACAAGTACGAAGGAGTTTTGGTGCCTTCGTAACATGTTACGCGAATCTGTCAGAGGCGGATGACAGGTACTGCGAATACCCGTCACGACCCCTACTGGTTGACCTGACCTGACCTGACCCGACCTGGTCTAAACGCTTAACGACATCATCTGTGATCAAAACTAACACGATATTCGTGATCAGCATCCCCGAAAATCCCTAAACAGCCACACTTTACGACTTTCTAACAGGTCCCGATATTCCCGATTTTTGGGTCATTGACCTGACTTGAAAGGTCAACTGATGACCTAGGACCCTAAAATTGGGTATCATTGGCTTCCTCTCGTGACGGGCAACACGCTCGTTTTTTCCGCGAAGCTCTAGCTCCATCAGGGGCCAAACGCGAGGGGGGTCGTAACACCCCCCCCCCCCTCTTGTGCCGTCGAAGGACTCAAAATGGCCTGTGCCGGCGAGGATTAAGCTTACCCCTTATGCTAGTAAATTGAGGATGCACATGTTATTGCATTGGTAGGTATGTTTCAACTATCTCACTGATTTTTCACGACTTCCCCGATTCATTTGGAGTTTCGAGGGGCCAATTCTGGCACGGCATCCCTTCCGGCCATTGGATCGACCACCGAAACATCCATCATCCAGATTCCAGTATCATTCTTCATATCCCTAAGTTGCTATCATTGGATGATCGGGCTGCCTCGCTTATCTCTTTGCTGGGACATAGGCTGTGCCGCACTACATCCATGCGTTGCGGCACAGCATGCTACTGCATTCTAGCGGACCAATGCCGCAATGATCAACGCAATTTAGCCAGTTTGCGTTCGCAATTACCTCTCACTTTTAAGCAACATTTCCACACAAGAGCCGCAAGGCCTGAGGTGTTGAAAGATGAAGTGACGCTATATCTAAGACGTCTGCTATCTAGCGTCTAGAAAAGAAACATTATGTACCGATACGATGGTTTAAGGCTGCATTGCATGCCCAAATGACCCTTGACTTGTGACCTGTTTCCCGATACCATTGCATGCATTTATGATTTACACTAAAATGGCAACCAATATCGTTTGCCTGTCAACTTCAATGAGAGCACGCGGCCTAAAGATATACTCGAAATCAGGCCATTTTGGTGGGCCAGCGGCCCAGCTGACCAGAGCTATTCGAAAATGTAATGTTTTTTACACTAATCCCTGAACGTCTCACTCGGCTGAGCCGGCACTTTCCTCTGCGAATAGTCAGTCCTGATGGTGATAAAGTGGAGTGGGCGCCCCACTCGCAAGAACCCTAACTCAAATGACCTGTGGCTTGTGACCTGTTTCCTGATACCATTTCAGGCCAGAATGGCGATTTGGCAAATGTCAGCGCACATTATCCAAGCGTTTTCAGACTGTTGTCTGTTTGTGCTTAGAAACACGCTAACATATGAAATGACGTTTTTCCATGGTTTATGATGGGTGTTGAGTTTAGTGAAGGCCAGGTCACGGCCATTGACCCTGATGGCCTCGGTTGAACCGAGGTCATCAATAATAGCCACCTGATATGCCTCAATTATATTCTTTCTGCTCAATTTGTAACGAAACGACGAAAGGAATCGTATAGCCCAATTTCCTCTCGGCCTAACGTCCGCATGTACGAGTATGTTATAGACTAGTAAGCTTTGCGAAAATATATAACACAATTTCGGAACAGATAATTCCTTATATGTATGAACATGTTTTGTTGCAAATCTGATACCGAGGTTTCACTTCGTGAAGCATCATAGCAGTAACTCTGTTTCACTTCGTGAAGCAAGCCTACATTTGCCTACATTAGTGCCTTTGTTTTATGCGGTTGCTGTGATCGTGGCCTGTAATTACAATAATCATAGCCATCTCAGCCGTCACTATCGCACACCCCGGTTGATGGTGTTTGTAAATTACACTCGGTTACCGTCGGTGATTGTCGACATTTTCTCTAATACCGTCGCCACGCGCCGCCGCTGGCGCCGGCACCTCCACAACCACGACACCACTGAGCACAGACAGTTAGCGAAACCGCAAGGTCTCGGGGAGCGTGGTGCAAAACCGCTCGTCTTGCCTGCGCCTGGCCATCACACGATAGAGTACCAGAACAGCTCCGAGGCTGGCGTGGCGTGAGCTCGAAGATGACACGGTGCAGGCCCCAAGATGACACCCTGAGGTTTGGAAAGTGACACAGCAAGGTGCTGAGATGACACGGTGTGCCGATGCGACGCACTCACCGGGACACGCCTGTTCCGACATACCGGTGGATCCGGTGGGTGTTTTGACGAATCACGCTTTGCCGGAACTAGACGAATCACGGCACTCAGGAACCGGAGAGCACCAGGCGAGAAGACGAACCGTTCTTGATCTGTCAGCTATTTTATGTTTACATTTAAACCATTGAAGTCGATGAGCCATTTGCTGTTATTGTGACAACAACCAACGTGACGAATGCTTGCTTATGTAGAATATCGACGTCACGTTATTTGCCTACGATCCTACCCGTCACGCCTCTGTTGATTGGCTTTCTGGACCGTGAACAACAATTGACATACCACTCGAACACGACTATACCCTCGGCCACGGTGTCCTGGCGGGCGGTGCACACTGCCCTCCGTCCCTCCCCATCCCGCCCTCGGCGGCCGCAAACGGCAGCGCAGCGAGCCATTCGGGGACACGGAGCGGGATTTTAATGAGCGGAACCGCGCGGCGCGACAGGGTCCAGTTAGACCGCCGTCCGTCGGCTGTGACGACGACGGCTGCCGACGACTTGCCGGCGAGGAGCTGCAGTCAGTGAGACGGATTCCGGCGCGCGGTGAGGGCTCGGGCCGCAGGTCAGACAAGTGGGCGGTCGTGTGGTGACAGTGAGATCCCGGAGTGGACGACGGGGAGTGAGGGCCGAAAAGATGCTTCGAGAGAGGGGCAGAACGTCCTTCTTCAGAAGTGATGACGTACAGAGGGACAGAGGACGCAGGAGAGAGTGGCGGAGGGATAGGGATAAAGGTGAGAGAGATGAGGGCATTAGCGGTGGAACACATTCAATTAAGGGGGGCACTACCGACTTTTGGTCCCATTCTTTCCATGCAACGCCCATAGGGCTAATGTTAAAATGCCAAAATCAAAGAGGGGCACGGTGCCCCGGTGCCCTCCCCGTTCCGCCGCCTATGGATGAGGGGACGTACACATATAAATATGTGACCAATGATGCGCGTGATGATACTGTTGAAGATCCGATTCGTGCTGATTGAAAGGTGAATGAGACAAAAGCACGATATTTCCCCTTTAGTTCTTTTCCTACGCAATCAACAGTGTAGCCGTAAGGACAGATTGACGTGATCCTAAATCAATGAAATGATACTTCCATTGAATGTCCTCTTCAATAAGTTTTATTTTGTGCGCACAAGGTCGAAAATTTAAGTACAAATTACATTCGAAAGGAAAAATATTATTTGTCTTATTTCATGGAACATGAAACATATGTGTTTTGGTAAACATGTTTACCAAAACACATATGTGCCCAAGTGACCTCCATGAAGTATGTAACCGAAGGTTTGTTGTCAATAGTTAAAACACTATTCTTTAGAATTGTGTTTTTCTATTGAAAAACAAATCTGAGTTCCCTGACAACTTGGCAAAAGCTGCCTGAGATCATAAGCTGCTGGCCGCTTATGCGGTACCTGGGCTCTAAGAAAGCTCAACGTAGAGCCCAGCTACGAATATAGTGTTCTCAATGTCAAGAAAAAATATGAAACATGGCACCGGCCCATACCTCCCGGGCCATGGCCCATACCTCCCGGTGTATTTTGATTGATCGAAAAAGCGCGTGATTTATTTAAAGTTATCTCGAGACAAAATAGTTGATCCCAGATGCCTAATATC
This sequence comes from Amphibalanus amphitrite, assembly GCF_019059575.1. NCBI lineage: Eukaryota > Metazoa > Arthropoda > Thecostraca > Balanomorpha > Balanidae > Amphibalanus > Amphibalanus amphitrite. The sequence goes on from NW_024882019.1 coordinate 78,195, forward strand.
AGGCATACTTTACAGGCGAAAGGCAATTTCATGTACACAGAGTGAAAACCCCGGGTCTAGCCAGTGCCCACTGGAAGAAAATTGCCCTTTCACAAAACCGGCGCATACCTCCCGGGTCTTCCCTAATTCAATCTTTGCGTCAGGACTTGAGACTGGAATTGAAATTAAAACTGGAATGAATCGAAACTGGCATAGTAGAAAGTGCAGTAAGTACATTATTTCGCTATTGTTTTCAACTGTATATTTGTTTTGTGGCCTAGAAATATTGAAAAGAATTCACTTTTTCGTCTGTTCGGATTTAAGCAGTGAGCAAGCACTCCAATCTTAAACTTGCATTTTGAACATTTGATTCTGTGGAGAGTGAAGTAACTTTTTCTGTTCGTAAATCTTTTTTAACGGCGAAAGGCACCCAAATGCCGTGTTTTATTTATTGCCAATAAGATATCGGACACAAACACGTAGGTACAACAGTTTATAGTTAAGTAATCTCGTAAATCTCTATCTATATTCATAAATCTCTATCAAACATACATACATAGAGCTTACAAAACATCAAATTTGCATCGCGGTTCTCTCCCCTGACAATACATGTGTTTCATATTGATAAAGTTGGTAAGCAGACATGTGCACGGAACCAAGAAAATGGATCGGGATCTGGTCCATGGATCTTGATTTCGGATCCAGTGGGATCATAGATCCATCTCTCTGATTTGTCGAGGTCCATTGGCATTATAGCCACTAACCTATTTTTTTGGAAAGAGTTCCGTTGAAATCATAGATCCTTGCTCACTTCTGTCAACATGTGAATATTCATGGATCGCTTGTCCCAAATTGCAGTGGTTCTTCTTCAGGGATTACATATCGTAATTCATCGATTTGAAGCACTAACTGACGTGAAATCACATGGAAACATGGTTTCACAGGATGCATATGATGGGATCCAATCAGATCACATATTCCTGTTCTTGATTAGTCGTCAGATCCTATAAGATCATAGATCCAGGATATATTTTCTACGTGGGATCAGTAGAATCATAGATCATAGTAGGTATGTCGTTTGCTTTGCTTTGAGATCCACTGAGATCGTAGATCCATCACTCGGATGCATGAACGTGTCTGGTGGTAAGGCTCAGCAGTGAACAAATCTGTACTTTACTAATGATCAAGAGTGCATTTGGTTATGTACAAGGAAAATGTTATAGGAGAAAGAAAAATCAGATTTTCCAGCACCTTTAAACAGCTTTAAACAGAAGTCATAGCTTCATTGCGAGATTACCCGATTGTATTGAATGGGATTACCTATTTGAAGTTGAATCCTATTGGAACAGTCAAAACGAATGCCAATGATAAGAAATTACAGAACAAATTTGACACCATACGGTGCGCACTTTGCAAAATGCCTTTGATAAGGTGCAATATGACCTCGAGACAACTGCTGTAACCCAGAGGGCATAAGCCATAAAGATCCGGTTAGGCCCCAGAAATCATGCAACGCTGCCCACGCCTTTTCCAAACAATGCCTCACATTTGCAGTGGACACTGCACAGAGTCACGCGCTGGCAGCTAGCGAGTTATTCACATCCATTGTTGTGCATGACCTTGGCAAATATGACTCTGACTCGTTAGCTGCAATGCGTTTCAAGATACGGATTGTGTAGAAACTGCCAGATGTGCCTGGCCCGTATTTGAATACAGTAGCTCATTGAGTTGAAAATAAAACAACTATATAGTTAAAATTGGTAATTGTAGACCTGTTTGGGTACCTGTGCAATTGTGCATTCTAAAAAAAAAACTGAACAATTCACAATTAAGGCCGTCCGAGTCGGGTGTTATTTTTATATGCAAATTATTTCATTTTTACCCCCTCCTGTCCTACTTTCCTACCACTGCTGTCTACCTTCTTCAGATGCTCTCCGTGTATCGTTCTTAATGCCAGTTTTGTTACGGTATCATTTTTCGTTTCCATGAGACATCATAAATCAGAAGATCGTGATCAGTTAGTAGAGATGATCACGGGGCCTACCTTTACCTTACAGATGGCCCGGAGTCCATTCGTTTCAGCCTCCGGTACATTGCGCTGCTGATGAAGGCGTTAGCGCCTTGCGGTTGGCAGGAGCAGCCGCAGCCCGCAGCTAGTTGAAGTCAGTGAGGGAGACATGCTCTCTCTGGCTACGTGACTCGTATAAACCCGTAAATTATCTGCCCTTTCTTTATCAGATCATGTGTATAGGTACACACAAGAATGCATAGTATTTAGCCCGGCAGGCGGTGGGCCTCCCGGCCACCTTCCGCGCGGTGGGGGGGGGGGGGCATTTTATGCCCCCCCGTGCCTCCGAAACTACTGGACGGATCCGTAAAATTCAAAGGGCATTCGATAGCCCTGTCGCATTTGTTTGAAGGAACCAAATTTCATTGACCTCGGGGTCACCGATGAAGTCACAGGTCAGGTCAAATATAAAATGCTTCACCGTTCACGGGTCTTCTAGGGAATGCGCTATAACACCGAGTAAAACGCATTTTGTCGAAAATCAGCGATAGAGTGTCAGTTGCCTAGTACATATGTTGCTATTAGAGGTCACTGATAATACTAGGTCAGGTCACAAGTCAGGTCACCAAGGGTCAGCACATGAACCCAACTTTACTAAGGTTGTGCGATGCATGTTTTATGGCCAATTTTTCAGTTCCAACCCAATGGTGTTGGTTAGAAGACCATCAGGTACGGTTTAGGTCACTTTCTGGTGGAGGTCATGTCACGGTCAGGTCAAAAAAGGTCAAATTTCAAAGTTAATAGTTTTGCATAAAAGGGTATTGATTCGATGCAGCTCGTCACGGGGAGTCTAATGGTGGTCTTTTCCTTGCACTACGAGGTCTAGAATTGCTACAAATTGAGTTTGAAAATTTGACGTCATCAATTTTTGAGCAGTTTTTTCGCTATAACTTGGCCAAAAAAGAGGTTTCGATCTCAAATTTGGTATGTGGATAGAAGGGTGTAGGGAATATCACATATGTTCCGTTTTTTCGAAATTCAAAAACTTTTTGGATTTTTCGGCTATAATATTCAAAAAAACTTTTTTTGGGTCAAAATCCAAAAATGTCAAAAAATGCGAGATAGCAGTTTTGTTGCCCTGTTAATTCTACACCTCTTATGTCGATACATTTTTCTGTATCTCTAAAGCTGCAGGCCTGACAGCTCTTGCCGCGAAACTTTTTTTTTTGGTCGAAAATGGCAGAAATGACGTCACTCTGACGTCATTAGCGGCCAATCTATCATAGCCTTTGGAAAAAGTTTTGGTCACAATGTGCAAAAGCTATTCACGGGAGGGTACTGAAAGTTTGGTGACGATCGGCGCGGCGATTCTGGAGATATATAAAAAACTAAGGGGGGGGCAAAAAATGTCCCCCCACCTCCTGGAAGGCTTAGGCATAATAATGCCGCCAGAGTTCAATTACGCACACCTAAAATCTACAGGAGAACAGCGGGCAAGACGAAGGTGCGGAGAAGACAAGCATGATAGTAGACAAAAGGAACGGAGTCGGCCATAGAATGACTTTAATAAGAAAAACACATTCTTTACTGCTACTGCTCAGCCTCAGCATTGATGACAACGTCTCTACTTCATCAGCGTTCCTAATAAGAAAACGAAGCTGCGACCAAGCTCGAAGATTTTCCTCAAATCTTTTGACCTTCATTCGTTCACTCAACGTGCCTTTTCTCAGTTCAACACCAGAATTGCTACATTCAACCCCACTTTGGCCTCTGCATCCGTCACTCGGTTCGAAATGCCGTCGCTCACCGCACCACACCGGGGGTTCAGTGGCCCCAGACATACCTACCCGACACCGTGCCCGTCCGAGATTTGTGGTCGACCCGGGCCGACTGGTTCATAGCACGTGCCAACCGGAGCTGAACAATATAGTCGGAATGTGCCGCGGTGAGGGGTTGGGAGACTGGCGGGGCGGGACAGGTGCACTGCACCAGTACCCGATTCCGGTTGGCTGGTGCAGCATCTTATTCAGGGGGATGTGCTCAGGTGTTTTGCTTGGGGGGGGGAGGAGATAGCACATCTGTACTGGAATCCAACAATTGTTGACATTCTATGCACTTCGATGGATTGAGCTGGAGCGAGTATGGTCCCCACCGCACTGGGTCGTGTCGTGCACACACCCACTCCGCACCCGTCCAAATCTCAGTCGCACCACTCCACCGCAGTCTACTTTCCCACGTCCACCATTCGACGGTGGCGGTGGCGGTGCCTTTTGAGGCAGCGGGCGGCGTGTGTCGCGTGCCGCAAATAAAATAATCACCGGCCGAAGACGCCAGAAGCGGCGGGTGGTCGAGCGCGGCGGCGCGTGGCGGCCACTTCCGCCGCCCCCGCCCCCGCCCGGGGGAAAGTGGCCGACTCAGCGCGTGCGGCGCGGTGGCAAGGTCCTCAGACTTGACCTCCACCTGGTCTGATGAAAACGGATATAATGCGTCGGGATCCGTCCACACCGCTTAACTGAGATAGGAATATTTTAGTAGCCTTTCCGTTAAGAGTGGTTTCACGATTATGCAGTAGATTCGTGGAACGTTTCCGGATGAAAGTTCACACGGTGACTGAACTAGAAATAACGTGAGCTGATCTCTGCCTGTGCCATTGTTCAGAATCACTCGGTACCTGTCACGGCTTTGATTTCTGTTCGCCGTTTTTCTCATAAGATGTACGCTACTTAAGCTGTCTCACGGAAATCCCACGTGCGCCAGTTTACTAACTGTTTGGTGCTCCGTTTGGACCGACCCAGATTTGGCTTTAGGCTGTGACTTGTTATTGTACTTGTTATCTTTGCTGCGCTCATTGCCCGTGGTTTGTCATTGTTAACATAGCGTGTCGGTCGCCACTAGCCTTATCCGAGCAAACCTGACATTTTTAAGTGCTCATAGTTGCTGTCTGTGGTTTTGGACGCAGTAACATACAGGGTGTCCCCCAAAAATGTACCTCATTTGAAATTAAGATATCTCATTGTCTGAGCATACAATGATCCTAAATTTGGTACCATATGAAAGCTCATTCCATAGCATTTTGTTTGATATTAACTATTTTACTGTACGTTACGTGAAAGCCGAGTGATAACGAAAGAGCAAAACCCTTGCAATTTCGCACTTGAATTACTGCCACAAGTGTTTCTAAATTGTGTCTCATGTCAACTGAAGATATCTCAGAAAATACGCACTGATGATAGCTATCATATATTTTATTAAAGCTAATTTCATGGCAATTAATGCTTCACAGCTTTCATTTTGCACTTGATTTTGCACAAATGGGCAGCTGAGCAAGGAGGAAAGGATTCAAGTTGCAAAACCCTACCTCCAAACCGGTTCTGTGGTGCAAACACAGCGGAAATTAAAGGCCCACTTCAAAACAAAAAAGAGGTCCTCCCACAAGTGTGCAAAAGTTGTGTGAACACCATCAGCCTCCAATGGCTACAGCAGGACGGGGCTCCTCCACACACTTCCGAGATCAACGATGGTCTGGCTCAACGAGCGCATGGGTGATCGGATCATACCCCAGCGTGCCAACGTTAGCCGGCCGCCACACTCCCCAGACCTATCGCCCCTTGACTTTTATCTGTAGAGGTTCCTCAAGAGTGTGGTATACCTACGCAAAGAATCCTCAAACTCTGGACCAGCTGAGGAACTCGGTCCGGACATGCATCCGGAAAATCCCGCTTGAAACATGTGCCCGCGTAGCCCAAGAGTCCTAAAGACGCTCCGCCATGTGTGTCGAGCGAAAGGGAGGGCACTTCGAGCGTTAGCACGGCTAAACCTTTAACTGGGATGTGATGCGATGGGTGTTTGTTATGTCAGAATGCATGAATGAAACCTAGTTTCAATATTTCTAATGATTTTTGTGTTTTGTTCTGAGTTGCTGAAAATATCGGCAAAACAATTGATTTTTTTTTCCAGAAACACCCGTGGAAATAGTTGAAGAGCGAAATTGCAAGGGTTTTGCTCTTCCGTTATCACTCGGCTGTCACGTAACGTACAGTAAAATAGTTTATATCAAACAAAATGCTATGCAATTAGCTTTCATATGACATCAAATTTAGGATAATTGTATGCTCAGACACTGAGATATCTTAATTTCAAATGAGGTACATTTTTTGGGACACCCTGTACATACAGCACATGCCTCAGTTTATTTGCCTACGATTTTACCACACTTCTTTGCTTTCCACAAAAGTGCAAGCATATATTAGTTTAGCAGCTCTGAAGTCAGTCTTATTTGAAGTTTATTGCACTTATGTATGATGTCCAATGTCTCCAAAGCAACGTTTTCCTTGGATTGCATGCTGCTGAATTAACCATATCTACCTTTGATGCCACTTGCTGATGTGCATTATGCCCTGCAGTCACTCAACATCTCTCTGCCTAGCCTCCCTACCTTGCCGCAAGCCCGGTACACTACCCAATCTACAGCTCCACATCTTCATTGTAATGGTGTGCCTTCACCTTCTTGCTGTTGTTACCGTGGTATGACACAAACATAGCTGCCGCCCACCCCTGGCCTCGGTCCAGGGAGGTTCAGTGACACCGATGGTCGCCGCGTGTGACCACATCATTATCAGAGGCAGCCGCGTGCCCTCCCCACCCTGCCCGCCCTGTCTGACCGTCTGTCAGTCGCCCGTGACTGTCAGTCATTCCGTCTGTCCGTCTCTATGCATACTTGTCTGTTCATCGGTTGCCTGCCCATCCTATGTCTATTAGTCCGTCCATCCACCTCCCGTCCATCCGCCTTCCGTCCATCTGTCCGTCCGCCCAGCCCACTGTCCGCCCAGCCCACTGTCCGTCCGTCCACTTGGCCGTCCGTCCGTCTATTCGTCCGTCCGCCCGTCCGTCCGTCCGTCCGTCCGTCCGCCCGTCCGCCCGTCCGTCCGTCCGTCTGTCCGTCTGTCCGTCCGCCAAGCCCACTGTCCGCCCGTCCGACCGTCCGTCCGTCCGTTCAGGTACCGCCTCGGGGCGATGACTCACTGCCCCGCGGGCACGGCCTCAGCCCATCTGTCCCACATGCTCACCGGGCTGCGGTCGGTGGCACGTGCCTCGTGAGACCCGTCCAGACACTTTAGTGACGTCATTGGGAACATAGAGTGTAGGTGAGACGCCAGACGGTAAAACACGGCCGGCTGGGGTGAGAGTAAGTGAAGTGGCTGTGAACGGGTGATGAAGGAAGTGGAGTGTGCGATGATGGATTATGATGAAACGGACTGATGGACTCTTGATAGACGGGAGGAACGTTTTATCAGAGCATGCGACAAGCATACCATTATACAGCATTTAGCGATAGCACGTAATTTATGGACAGGGATGTAATTTGCATATGAAGCTGCTGATTTCAAGTAGGTACCCACAAGTACTGCCCTTAGGCGACTTTTAGATGCTGATTTAGTTAGCTGGGTGTTAACAGGGTGTTCCATAATGAATGTTCATTTTAAATAGGCTCAAAATCTAAGTTATTGTATTCATAACACATAGAGCGATATACCATTGTATTGGCGAAAGAATGGCTTTTTCTGTCGTGATGGCTTCAGACACTTGCATGCTTTCAGTTTTCGGCACTGGCGCCGTTTCTGCGGAGGCAGATTTCGGCCCTCCTGCGGACATGCCGAACCGCCTGCCTGACGTCCTCTGGCTTCAGCCCACGAGCAAATGCATCCACGGTGTTTTGCAGTTCCAAAAGTGTGGTAGGAGGGTTGCACCGTGATTCCGTAATGGTACGTTATGCTTTTCCTTAAAATGGTACCCATACCTACAGCGGACCGCAGTTATGTTTCTCAGCCTACCATATTCTGCGACTGCCCAAACTGCCTCTCCTTGTGTGAACGGCGCAGTGCATCGCATCTGTGCTGCTGACATCGCGGCAGATGGCGGCCATGAGACTAAATGCTTTGGGATAATTTTTGCACAGATAAAAAAGCCAATCTTTTTGCAACAACGCTCATATAAAATTATCGATCATTGCTTTATTTAAGATCCTCCAATGGTTCATTTAAAATGAACACTCATTATGAAACACCCTGTATGATTTCGATGCTCATTTAGATAGCTGTTTTAGGTATGAATGTTTCTTTATATTTTATTTTATTTCATTCAATTCAGCCATGCAAAATTATACAAAATTATATTATACAAAATAAAGGAGTTATGGGATTATATCGATAGAGGGAATAGAAATAATCAAGCGAAAAATAAGTAGGTATGTAATGGTAATGGTAATGGATTCTCGAAAGAAAATAAAGCCAGTTGGATACAGGTAGAAGTAGAAATTAAATTGCACTGTGAGCATTGATCTTCATTTTTAAGCAGGAACTATTACGATGGGCCCTCAGCGCTCAGGCTTGTTTGCCCTGTTCATTGGGCTCCAAAACATTAACAGCTGCCGAGCTGATTCAGCAATGCAGTTCAAACCACACTACCCATGAAATTCGCCCCCAATTACCGTCACTATATTGTCCATCCCTCCCCACACCGCGCGCCGGATACTAGTTATTGTTCCACCCCGGCTGTGCCTGTCCTCACTCCCTACCCTCCCCCCCCATGCTGGCTGCTGCCCAGTGCCCATTCTATAGCTCACCTGCAGCCGCGCTTTGACCGAGGTCACGTGATCGGAGCACAGATGTAAATCGCGGTCACGTGATCGGAGAGGCACGGTCAGCTGTCTGACCACATTTGGGCTGCCGTGGGTCGTCGGTCGGCGGGCTGAGCTAATAAGACAAAGACGGAAACGAGGATGAAACGCGGTTTTCGGTTCACTAGGCTACGGTGGATTATTAAGGTCGCAGTGGAATGGATAATCATCTTTTCCGACAGTTTCGGACTCCAGCCATATCATTATATCCATGGAGCATCAGCTGTGCTAGAAGCTAACGAAGCGCATCCACTCCCAAACGGAAATCCAGCTTGCACTCGTAGTTTGGTTAGATTATTAATAGTTTTTTTTTTTAACATGGAATTTACGGTTTTTCGTTTTAGTTTGGGTTCCGAACCACGAGTATGAAAAAGGAAACAAACACCTGCCCACGCATACCGAACATCTGTCAAATGTTACACGCCGACGCCGCCGTACGTGACATGCCCAACTGGCATGTGATTGACGCTCACCCCACCGGCCTCCCCTCGCTAACCCTCGGTAAAATGCACCGTAGGCTTCAGAGTGGAGGCGTGATTGTGAAAAATGCCGCGGGGCTTCCGTGATGGAAGGCGCCCCGAAACAAAACCCTAGAACGTACTTATGCCGATCTTTGAGAGCCAAACATGAACCGAAGGCAATGAGTGGGTTTTGGGACTTATCGATACATTTTCTTGTTTCCAGATTCAAGGTGTTATTTACCAGAGTCTAGTTCGGTGGCCACATTTTTCGTCCCTGAAGACCTGCCCGTCGGAGCCGTTATAGGTGAGTGCAGACCTACCGTTGATAGAGCCTAATTCTGATTTGCTAACGTGATGATACGCATTTCATGGCACTATTCGTAGTTTTAAAACGTCCATACTGCTACACATCGAGGCACCTTATTTGATGCTTTGGATTAGATAATAGTTTGGTTTTTGTTTAATCTTTTTATTCAATCGATATTTAATTCAGCATGCATGACGAGTGACGAGTGACGACTACCTGTATCGAAGCCTTTCCAATTTAAATCATCACATATGGGTCGTAACTTCGACTGAAAGAACTTCCAACATAACAACTGCTTATTACCAACTCCAAGCTGGTCAGGTGTTAGTGTCTTTCTTTCTCTGCAATAATGTCGGTAAGCTTTTTGCTGCTCCCCTGGGTGACATGCCCCCACTTTTGTTGTCTGCAGGTTCTCTGCAGGTGCAGGGTGACCCGTCGGAGCGCGGTGACATCCGACTCAGTCTGGACAGACAGGACTACCCAGTCACCATCCAGCCCGGCACGTCCAACATTACACTGACCAGCGCACTAGACAGAGAGGTGAGCACTCTTACCGAGTTCATCTGTAGCTTCGTGCAAGGGATAGCGCGTCAGTTTTAAGTCTGACCGCTGCGGCGTGCACTGCGGATAAACGCTTGGTTTTAGAGGAAATATTGAGTCGACTTGAACATCATAATGCAAAATAATAAGCTTCACCTAGCTATACATTCTGGGGTGAGTGGATAGAACACGTGGATGCCAGAGTGGGCTGCGTTATATGCCCGTGACCTGTCGGCCTAAACCACCCGGTGAAAAGCGTGGCCGACCTCCTCGTCGTTACCGTTATACGATCCGAGTAAAACTAAACGATGCCATTGTGTGTTCGCCGCTCATGCCCACCAAACGTCGACAGTCACAAGTTAGGGGCTGTGATATGAATAAACCACATGGTCGTAAAGCGGACCCACGCTGCACCAATCACCCGTTTGCAGTCAGACTGGCGTGTGTTCATTCGTGTTCGATGCGGATTCCCAACGATTACCGGCGTGCTTTATTCTTGTCCGCTAGCGCCACGCTAATAACCCACTGATCGATTATTGAACAGCGGTGGCGGCAGAGCAGTGGTGGACCGGACCACCCCAATCAGGGCAGTGTGTTCAGTCCGGTCTGCGGACGGTGGTAGCGAGTACCAATCAATGTCCCCGTGCTGCTCAGGTGCGACCTTGACTGTCGGCGTGTCGTAAAAATTAGCCCCGACATGCGTGGCAAACTTGGGAAATCAGGCCAGTCTGCCCCCGAGCGAGACCTCGGGACCACACGGATCGATGTTTGGTTTTTGTTCCCGTGGCGGCACGCTGTTTGGCAGGCAATATTGGTCTGTTGTCTGAGCAACTTTGATCAGATGACAGCCAGCTCCTGCTTGAGACCGAATCTCTCTGTCAAGACGTAGGTCAGGAAAATGTGACTTGGAAGGTGGAAGTGGAAGTGTAGTTACTCTTTGATTGGTACAGCATGGAGTCTGATAATACCAAGACTACAAAGCTTGCTGTTGTTTGTGCTGGCGAATTGCCCTTTGCAACTGTCTCTAAATTAACTTGTTGCATGCAATTCGTGACTTCCCAAACACGGGCGGGCCTAAACCGGTTTATTTACGGTTACAAGTTACGCTGAGCTGCACCAGCATACGGAGACTCTCATTACCTGCGATGACGCCGAGAGCTCAACATGGTTTCACGCACACGACCTGCCCCTTTTCCGGTTGTTTGTTCCGGATACAGACCGGAATTGACTGGGGCACTTCCGTTAGGGGGACGGGGACCGTGCCACGTGATGGGAATATGTGCTGGTGACCAGCTGACTGACCAGTTAACATTGGTCATTGATGAGTGGACGATTATCACTCGTCATTGCCCTTACAGAGGTATACCTCTTCAAGGGCTTCTTTGTAACTTTTGAGGATTTTTTTTTCTTAGAGATACAAATCAGAAGTATTCTAACTATTCCTCGACGACGGACTACCGCACTTTATTTATTTTACCCTGGCTGCATGCTTTCAAGAACATATTATTATTGAGATAATGGTCTTATCTGAGTCTATCGTCCGTATACCTTTCATTTTTCAATACAGAGAAACGGGTAATATTCCTGAGGATTTTCTCACATGCTCTCGATAACCTTTTACAAGAGCAGGTAGCGGCAGGCCTTGGTGGCGCATGCATGTTCAGTATTCACTCCTTCTTGACGCCTATATTCACTACTGTGCTCAATACTTGACATGAACAAATATACGATGGGTGGGGTAGGGAGGATTGTGCCATACATGTCCCAATATACTTTGTCATGATATATTAATGGATTATTGCTGGAGTCGTAATGGTCACCATTTGGTGACTGCCATTCCTGTATCTCGATGATTTATGACAACGGGCAATGGGCATCCAGTCATAGAATGCAACACCGCGCCCCCTCGAGTGACATCGCAGCCCTGTGGTCATATTGTAACATTGCATGATGCATATCATCGGAGAATCGATGCAATATGAACAGGCAGTGGTATGAATCGCTTGGCTGGAAAAATTAACGTCAATACATGCAATCATAGGGGAAGTTTATACAGTTCAGTTGGATGTGTGGCTGCGTTCCAAAATCACGATCTGAGCCTGCCGAATATGCGTTTCGCCATTCGTGTTTCCTTTGCGTTCATCAGGAACTGCCACCTGATAATAGGCATGTAACCTCTGAAACTCTGCTCTTCATCTACTTCCAGCATAATGCTTGTTTTGTTTGTGAACTTCTAACCGAATTTCCAGCCTTCACATCTCTCTTCATTCGTGCTGTGCCGCCTATCTGTTTGGTGTTAGAACTAAGTGTTATGCTTGTTACTGTTATGTGTTTCGGACGAACATTTGGTTGATGTGGTTCGTTTGTTGTTCCTTGACGTGACGTTTCCTGGTGTTCTTTGTAACTTATGCTTCGATGGAAACATTTCTGAATAGCATGGTCTGTATTTTTCAGTCGGAAAACCTGGATGTGAGTAAGCCCTCCTATACACTTCAATCGCATCAATCGCTGAAAGCTTTGCAGTGCACTTGCTTACGCTACGTTTGCTTCTCAGAGTTGTTGACTTTGTGCTCATATCTGACCTTGTTTTCTCACCATATCTTCACCCCTACTGATGCATGGTGTGGCCGCAAAGTGGATGCGATATGCGTGTGTATATCACGCATGCCTTACATCCATTCCACCAACTGACAGCAGAGATCACCTTTTTACCAGCACGAGTGACCAAGCAGCACCATTTTGGTGCATGTGAAGACCGCATTTTTCAGCACCATTATTTGTTTTCCTCGAACGAGTTGTGCACACACACCAGCCATTCATATCTTTGAAACGATTTTGAAATGCGTACGAGAGGATCACCAACACTTTTTTGCCCAATGCAATGCCCAATACTCTTTCTAATGGTTTTGTCTAACTCTATCATCAAATTGTGCTTTATTTTAATACTTGATACATTAAACGGCTCTGGAGGATCTTCTGCAATCGTTGCAAACACCTATCAAAATAACTGTTTCGTTATTCTTTTGTAATCTTGTTGTATTTTAAAGGTAAGTAACTACGATGCAAATGCGGCAATTGACCATACGCCCGTTCATGTCACTCTCTGCCATATGCCCTTTTTCCAGCGCCCAAGGAAGCTGACTGTTCAGTCAGCATCTCACAGATCTGGCCTGGTTTCAGGGTCGGGACGGGCCGTCATCTGTGGCAGTCAGCGTGATCTGCGAGAGGAAGGGCACCACAGACCCGGTGAGAGTCTGAACGCGCCGCCGCGGTCCTTCCAAAAACCGTGCCATCTACCCAGCTCATGATCCACTCATCCAGAAAACATCCACTTCCCCGACGCTTCCGACGGCGTGCCCTGAGGCTAATTCGGCGCACGCTGCGACCACTTCGGCACGCTCGTGCAGCTCAGAACTCGAGCTGCCGCGAGCGACTGATTTTGCAGGCCAGAAAATATCCTCCCGAAACGTTCCATCGGTTTTACGAGAAGAGAAAGCGTTTCGTGAATGCAGGAAGTTTCATGGATGGGTGGATCACCAGTTGGATAGATGGCACTGTTTTTGGAAGGATCGCCGGTCGATGCGTTTTATTATGAGTGCTGGAAAAGCCAACCAATCACGAACTAGTTTTGCTGAAGAGGCAGGTTCTGCAAAACGAAATTATGATGGCATGTCTAGTATCAATAAAAGGACCGTGGCTCAGACGAGTCGCTCGGTCGTAACTCAGAACTCCAAAGCTTTGCACACTTCAAGAACTCCAAGCAAGTTGACAAGATCCACCATTTTAGTCAAGTTTTGAATAAAGATTTCGAAGAAAAATCAAAATAAATTCTGGTAGAAACTGGATACAATTTCATTTATACGCTCCATTGATTCACACGCTCCTATGCAGTTATTCACAGCGATTAATCTAAATGCAGCGCCAGCTCTAACCTAATGGGACAATAACTATGCCTACGAGCATAAGTCCGCCATTCGCCCTCGGACTGACAGTTCGGATGGCCCAGCCGCTCGAACAGGTCAGAACTGTTTCGGACAGCGGCGCCGCTCGTGTGAAATCGATGAAAAATCTGACTGACTGCTTCCGACACGCGAACCACGGGTGATGGCTCGATTTCGGACTCGATGCTTCCATGCCTCGCAAAATGGTCAAAGGAAACTGCGGAGGGGAGGCGTTGTATGTTTATGACCAGCTATATGTTACGGCCGTGTTCGGGAGTGGGTCTAGTTTGAAAGGAGAGCAGTGTGCATGAGTAGAAAAATTGGGGGACAAATTGCATAACGTGAGGAGAGAGAGAGAGAGAGAGAGAGAGAGAGAGAGAGAGTGAGAGAGAGAGAGAGAGAGAGAGAGAGAGAGAGAGAGAGAGAGAGAGAGAGAGAGAGAGAGAGAGAGAGAGAGAGAGAGAGAGAGAGAGAGAGAGAGAGAGAGAGAGAGAGAGAGAGAGAGAGAGAGAGAGAGAGAGAGAGAGAGAGAGAGAGAGAGAGAGAGAGAGAGAGAGAGAGAGAGAGAGAGAGAGAGAGAGAGAGAGAGAGAGAGAGAGAGAGAGAGGTTCGAAGTTGCATGATGCAATGCAAAAACCGATTCGCTCTTACGAAGAAAAAAGGGCACAAACCCTGGAGTTGTAAGAGCCCGGAGACCTTGTCGCTCCTCACTCGCCATTCCTTTTCACTTTTGTCCTTGACATGTCTCTTGCCGGCTGGTTTTGCAGTGTCACAACTCACAACCGTCAAAACAGCACTGTCCAAACACAACACCCGAGGCTACTTATCCGGTGACATTTCTTCACATGTTAGGCCTTGCATGCCTCCGAGGTTCGCCAGCGAAAGTCTCTGTCATGAGAGGTATTGTTCAAGGGAGCCTGACCAAACGACGTGAGACGGGAGCTCAGTGCTGGCGGGGGCGGGGGCGGGCCGCGAACCGCGACCTGCCGCCCCAGCCCCCGCCCCAGGCTCGTATCGCTGGGTCACGCGCTGGCTCCCACGGAGCGACGACCGCGATATACGCCGTCCGGAATTCGGCGGTACATGCAACCTGACATGCAACGGAGACCGCCATGTCGAATGGTCTCTCTCTTCACTTCAACGCAAGCGTGAATGGAAACATAGAAAGGGAAGCTGAAGAGGCTTTATTAAAAATGAAGTTTTTTTTTGTCTTTCGTTTATAAGTTGGTGAAAGAGGACACCGAGGTTGTTGCTTTTGTTTGCTTTTGCCGCAACTTACAGTCGGATGTATAACCATTTGTTTATTGTAGATATGTTCATTTGGTTGGATATCACTTAAAAATGATAGTGACGGACTCACGCGTGTTTTATGTAATCGACTAACAGTCTGTCAATGTGTTTCAGAGTATCGTCATTCCGGTCAATATTCGAGTTCAAGATGTCAATGATAACGCGCCCAGGTTCATCGGAGACCCGTACACATTGAACATATCCGAGGTAAGATATACACCGCAATTTAAGCGCAGTCATATAGCATCATATAAAGCACTGTGTCACGTTGAAGGCAATGTATGACCACGTCATGCGTTCTGGAGCGACATATGGCCGATTTGCTCACGCAAGGATGATCATTGATCGCTTATCACAAACGCGACGCCGCTTGTAGATCATTTTGAACGCCATCACGTTGCGAACATCTAAAAACAGAACAGATCCGAAGTATGCCACCCCGTGTCGTGAGTCACTTCTATGAATCACAATGCTTTACGACAGGCACCACCACGGCGTACCAGCCGTTCCCCGTCTCTTGCATTCGATCTGTGCCGCCCCCATTCAATGCCAAAAGACGCGACCGTAATTTGCCGCCATCGAGAGAAAGCCGGTTACCGACCGAAAGGAATACGCCACCGCCACTGGTGGCGACGCGCTTCATACTCCATTTCTATCGGCGCCGCGGCGCACGCGCTCCAAGTGGGGCGTGATCAGCGGCGCGGCAGAGCGCGGCGACTCGGGTGTTAATGGGGTCACTACAGCATCAGACAGCGGCTAATGACACCCAGTCGAGTCGTATTTGCCCAATCAAAACACATTTTGGTGATATGCTGGGTCGCGCAATGTCAGTGAGGAATAAGAAATGGCCTGGAACGATTTTGTTGTACGACACCGTTGTGCTTTGACAATGCTTTTCACGCTGGAACTACTAGGTCAGCCGCTTGGGGTATCACAGGTGCTAACCTGCGAAAAACTGCAACAAGAATGCTCCTCGCTCGTCAGTTGCAGCAAAGTTACCACATCCCAACGACAAACGCCATGGCCGCAGTGTGGACTGTGGACCCTAAATCACGGCCACTCGCTGGGCCGACCCCACCGCCGTCAACCCCTCCCTGGCGCGGTGATGACGTCACGTCCGGTCGGGGGAGGGGCGGCAGGTGACGCCGCCGGCTTCGCGTCGCCGGCGGCGGGCAGGTGCCGCCAGCGCCGGCGGCGACGCAGCGGCCGCCCAGGCACGCGCCGCCAACAGCCGCGTGGGAACCGCTGCCGCCCCCGCCCCCGCCGCCGCCGCCGCCGCCGCGCCGCGCACCTTTGTCCTCCGGCGGAAACGAGCGATGATACCGGACACGGTGTCTAATGTCCCCAGTCCGGCCCCTTCCTCAGTCCGGTCATGTCCGTTCGGGTCCGGTCCACATGGGTCGTAGCCCTCAGGGGGTGAATCATTGATACATGATACCGTACTGTCTTGACATACTATTGCCGGTGCAACTGACTGACGTTTCTTCATGTAAGGCTTCTCACAAGGATGGTGATGGCTAGACTGTTTCAAAGCTGATTTGGTGCTGGATGACGAAGCCATGATATAGGTTTAGCTCGGTTGATCTAGGTACTAACTAAAAATGCATTCTTTTATAATTTGTCCGAGAGTAACGCTAAGCCTGGTCAGGAAAATACAGAAGAAAAAGATGTTCACAGTTCAGCCGTCTAACAGCTAAAAGAAACCTGCTGGAACATCCACCTTGTTTGTAACGATAGTGTCATAGGGCGGGTGTGGTAACAATTACACGAACACTTGGCACTTAAACTTTTACAGACCTGTCGAAACGCGCATGCAGTTCACTGTATACTCCAATTACAAAACACATATTTCTTCTGCGGACAACACAATGTGATTTTTTTCATTTTGGGCGATTGCGCACTAAGTTGCAGCGTAATGAATGGCCAGGGTGTTCATGCAGCCATGTGATTAGATAGGATGACGTGTCACTGAATATGTTACTCACCGTGGTGGTAACAAGCATCACTCATGGTACTTTTACCCAAACTTTCATCGTAAGTCATAGCGAACTATGCATTGTGGTACCTAAAGTAAAAATGTAAACTCTCTCTCTCTCTCTCTCTCTCTCTTTCTCTCTCTCTCTCTATCTCTCTCTCTCTCTCTCTCTCTCCCTCCCCTTTCCTCTCCTCTCTAACCGGCAGGTAACCGTTCCGGGCACGGTGGTTCTTCAGGGCATCAAAGCCGTGGATGCCGATCAGCAGGGTCCCTTCTCTACCGTCCACTACTCCGTCATCGAGGGAAACTACGCCGTGAGTGTCGCTCACAATCTCAAAGAAGGCGCTGAGGTTGAACTATCTGTCTCTCGGCCCTCGGGATGGTTAACTGTCTACAGTTACAGTCTGCTTTTAGTTTATGAGAGCCAGAAAATTATGGCATACGTTTGGTGCTTACGAGTCCACTGGGAGATATGTGACTCACTCTGTTCACTGGAGAGGCCCTTGTCTTTGTGACACCGGTGTCACGCTCCGCGGCTGATGTGTCACGGCCCCGTCACGGCACGCGTCACGTCCTGTGCACGCGCTGCGTCACGAAATGGCGCACTCACTACCCAGCCAGGACGCTGTTTGTTCACCGGTTGGACAGAAGGGGTACCACTCTGCTGGCGTTGTTAAGTGTAAAGTAGCCTGACTCTGACTCACAGCCCAGTTAGCGCTAAAGCGATCGTCTTAAACGTGATTATATTTCAGCATCGCCTGGGTTACCACTTTTTAACTAAAGCGTAATATAATATCAAAGCAGCGCTTTGATATATCAGCGCTGCTTTGTATCAAAGCAGCGCTGATGAGACCTTCCGGTCTCATCAGCGCTGACCATTGCCCGACCCCTCGGCCGGTCAGCCCACTCCTCAGCCAGTCCGGGCTGTGCCAGGCACTGCCGCACCGATCCGGCTCCGCAGTATGGATCCGCGATTAGGCTGGCCAGTGGCAGTGGCACGCTATTATTTGTCATTACTAGTGATTGCTGGACTCCCAATGTCAGTGGACGGCTGGGGTAATTGTGAGGGAGTGTCGTGCGCTATATGACACTGCTACGTCTATGACACTGCTAGTCCCAAACAGAAAGGGAAGACCAGAATTGTCATCAGAATGACACTGAACTGTCAGCGGTAGACAAGCAAGGAAACTTCATGTTTATTGTACATAGACGCTGCTAAATTTGTGATGCACGTAACGCACGAGTGTGTCTATGCTTTAGAGCTAGAGCACCAGATAATCTTGAGTGAACCCAGGTCACCGAACAGCTCATGTTTGCCTCCAGACAATGTCACAGCCAAAAAAAGCAGCATTGTTTCATGTGCAGTTGTTGACCCTAGCGAACTGGGCTGAATCGGCCGGGGCTGGGCCATTGTTGACAGTAGTCTCGTGGCCCGCAACCCTTCCCAAGGACGGTGTTTTATTAGGGTGGTCCATAACGGCTTGCTGGATACAATGTGACGAGTGCTGGCGGGTTGTAACGACGCCGTACAGTTACGTCAGTTGAGATAGTTAATAGCTACGGAGCGATGCATGCAAACGAAAAAGCAAACCCACGACGGTATACGAATAGGTACCTGCACATCAAAAATGATATTTGATTTGTTTAAACTTTACAGGGTGTCCGGAAATTGATTGCACACTGTCCATATTCACGTATCTTGCACGTGCTCCCGCCAAACCGCTTAGGGATGTTCGCGACCCCGCCCCCGGGCACCCCAGCGTGTCAGGTGATCACGTGACCCAGCAGGTGACCTGACCCCAGCCGCAGTGAGTGGCCACTGGTCGCTTTCCGAGAGGTAGTCTTCGCACGCGGACCACATATCAGGAATGGTGAGGGAGCACACTTTGGCGACGCGCCACCGCGCGGTTGGAATGGTTGAAACCGGGATGACGGTAGGTGCAATGTTGCCCGACAAGTGGATGTATCTCGCCGGACCCTTCATTACTGACTGGTTCTCGACCGCAGCGGTGCAGCACTGAAGAATCGCAAGGGCCGTGGGAGAAAAACTGTGCTGAGCAGAGTGGCCAAAATCGTGCTCGCTAAGGCCGTGCTGAAAAGACGCCAATCGACGCGGAAACTGGCCAAAAAGCTGACTGAGAAGGGTCAAGCGGTGTCGAAGACCACTGTTCACAACTACATGGCAAAGTGCCTGGGTCTCAAACCGCTCAATCTGCGCCGGCAGCCAAAACTGGCCGAAGCCCAGAAGCTGAAGCGTCTGGTATTTGTCCGGGAGCAGAAGAACTGGACCATTCAGGACTGGCGGCGCGTCTTGTTCAGCAATGAGTCTGTGTTCGAGCTCATGCACCCGCGCTGAATCGCCAGAACGAGCGCGTCTGGGCGCACAACAGTGCTGAAGTACCTGCCATCGACACGGTGAAGCAGCCGCTGAAACTCATGGTCTGAGCCATGGTGAGTCATTGAGGCCTGTCAGAGCTCCACATCTTCCCCCGCGGTCAGGCCGTGACGGCCCAGTACTACGTGAAGGAGTTCTGAAGAAGTCTGCAGCTTCCGCGATAAGCAGAAGAGGCAGACGGGGGCGCCAACACAGGTCGAGCTGCTCCCGAAGATGTCCGAGGCGATCTTCCAGCAAGACGGTGCTTCAGCTCATCACGACGCCAGCACTCAACGGTGGTACTCATAGGCGGCGGAACGGGGGGGGCACCGGGGCACCGTGCCCCCCCTTGAATTCTGCAAGGGGGGCACCAATAGCAAGGTGCCCCCCTTAAATTTGATGTATTAGTACCAGGGGCGGATTCGGGAAAACTCTAAGGGGAGGTTCATGAATCGAAGTGGTGCCCCTACCTATGCCCAAAATTAAAACCTCAACGGATTTCGGCCACTTAATTTTGGTGGTGCCCTATTTTCAGTTTTTTTCTTTATTTTTGGCTAGTCATGTGATGACTGGTGCCCCTGCTAAGCCGCTGGTGCCCCTGGAAAGACTGTGGTACCTACCTACCCTGCCCCCTGACAAGCCTACGGTGGGCCCTGACATGACTTAGGTGCCCATGGGCCCTGACAGGCCCGTGGTGCCCCTGACAGGCCTGTGGTGTCCTTGCTAGGCCTGTGGTGTCCCTGGGCCTTGGCAGGTTTGTGGTGCCCCTGTTAGAACGCAGGTGCCCTTGACAGGTTTGTGGTGCCTCTGACAATCCTAAATTGCCAACGACAGGCTTGTGGTGCCCTTGACAGGCCCATGGTGCCCTTGCGAAGCCGGTGGTTCCCCTGCGAAGCCGATAGTGTCCCTGACAGGCCTCTGGTGCCCCTGGCAGGTCTGTGGTGCCCCTGGAAGACCTGTAGTGCTTTTGCTAGGCCGATGGTGCTCCTGACAGGCCTGTGGTGCTACTGACAGGCCCGTGGTGCCCCTGCTAGGCCTTTGGCACCCCTGGCGGGCCTGTGGTGCCCCTGTCGGCTGTCAGGCCTGTGGTGCTCCTGGCAGGCATGTGGTGACCCCAGGCCCTAAGTCATGACCCATGTGACCTCCACCCTGGGATTCGCCACTGATTAGTACTGCGATGGCTTCTTGGGAATTATACATGTAGGATAAATGGAATTTATCAAACGACAATAAGGAAGAGACAAACACATAGGTACTTGAGGATCAGCTTAAAGTTAACCACACATACGGGCAGGGGTGTAATTTTCCTAAAATGATTGTGGGTGCCCAGCTGTAGGGGCGCCCGGCGCCAGGCCGTTTTGGGGCGCGATAGATATTCTTTATGTGGGAGCCTAAATTAACACCGAATTTGATAACATTGCTAGCCGAATGGCGCTTCAAGTGACGTGTCTGACTAAGCAAATACACGCCTAAAAGTGGAAACTGACCGTAAGGACGTAAAAAATATGTAGAGAGGCGCCATCCAGTAGGAGGGGCACCAAATGTGGAGGCGCCAGACGGTTACGACTTACGAGGGCGCCGTGAGACGATGAAAAGGGCGCCATTCTCTTAGGAGGGCGCCGAGTGATTGAAAACGCTATGTGGTCCAGGGGCGCTAAGAGGCCAGAAGGGCGCCGCACAGTCAGTAGTGCTACGTTGGTGGGGACGTGGGGGCGCCAGATGGTTACGAGGGCGCCTTGAGATCATGAAAAGGGCGCCATTCTCGTAAAAGGGTGCCGAGTGATTGAAAACGCTATATGTGGTTCAGGGGCGCTGAGAGGCCAGAAGGGCGCCGAATAGTCGAGGGATGCGCGGTGAACAGAGACCATAAGGACGCGCGACGGTCAGGAGGGCGCCGTTAGACCATGAGAATGGCGTGGTGCTGTCAAAAGTGCGCCGTTCTCCCAGAAGGGCGCCGAGTGATCAAAACGCTATCCATGAACGCGAGACGGTCAGGAGGACGCCGTTAGAGCATGCGAAGGGCACCGTGCTCTCGAAAGGACGCTTGCAGCCTTGTAAAAGACTTGTGGGTGCCTTTTCATCATTGTGGGGGCATACTTCAGGATTGTGGGTGCATATGCCCCCACAAAGAGATATAAAATTAGGTACACCCCTGCATACGGGGGTGAACTGCCATTTTCGTTTAGTAAAAAAAAAAAACAAAAAAAAATATCGTGTCAGGGCTGTGACGAAAAATAAGTGGCCTAAATCCGATGAGAAAACAGGATTTGGGGGTACCCTAGGTTTGGCTCCTTGAGCCATGGTGCCCCCCCTTGTCTCAAATCGTTCCGCCGCCTATGGTGGTACTGGGACAACCTCCCAGGGCTTTGGGACAAGGGTGTGTGACTGGGCAACAGCTCTGACCCGTCTCCCATCGAGAACTTGCGGCTATCGTGCAGAGCGAGCTCGACATGATGGAGCCGGCTATCACCGAGCAAGCGCTTATCAGGAACCTCCAGTGAGCGTGGCTCAGCATTAGTGCAGAGACACTGTATAACCTGATGTGTGGCATGCACGACCGTATGAGGGAGTGTGTGCGATTGGGTGGAGGGTATATCGGTAAATAAACCATGACCCATGCATGTTTTGTTTCCTTGTTAAGTGGACTAGAAGAGTGCGCAATCAATTTCCGGACACCCTGTAAAGAGAAAGTACAATATGGGGAATGCGAAGATAGCCAGCAGTAACTTTATATTTTAGGGACTTTATATGAGTTAGATAGATAAAAGGAAAGTAATATGGGGATCAGTCACATGATTGTGTACGGTTCTGACGACAAGACTACCCCACAGGAGTATATTGACTTTGCGAATGGATTGGACGGTACCCTGCGACTGAAGCAGCAGCTCGACTTCGAGACTGTACAGCAGTTCCGACTCACCCTGCGTGCTGAGGTGAGGAAATGCTTCCACCAGTTCCAACGCTTTCACATGTGATGTCAGCATCTTGTAATCTTCAGTAGATTGTCACAACAATTCAACTGCATTGAGATCCATATGTGCCGAGTGAAGCAGTTCAAAAAGCTTTTGTTTTTGTTTATGGCCGAGCTCTATATTGAGCCAGGTGTTGACGTTATGTAATCTTGTTAATAACTTCATGCTGATCGATCGCTCCTCTAGATCAATGATGACCCTGCCGTGATACCACATCTCTGTCGATTCAATTCCACAGGACCAGGGCGACCCAGTCCGGTCCACGGAGGCCATTCTGACGGTGAACGTGATCGACGCGGACGACCAGAACCCGCGCTTTTTCGACGACCGCTACGTCACCACGCTGCCCACAGAGCCTCGCCAGGTGGGTGTGGATCAGGGCTGTGGGAACGAAGGGCTCATGGTTTTCTTACTTGCTGAAATTCTGAATGTTTTTTCATAACTCGAATTAATAAGAGCAAAGATCGCAAAGGTCACATGACTTAAATATCTACTGTTTTATACATACCTTCATCCACTGTTCATCGCGATATAAAAGTCCTGTTTCCGAGGCCAGCTAACAGTGCATGTTTTGCCTTACACCTCGAGGTCCCTCTATAACCAACGTAACTCACCATTTGGTGCAACCCAAACTCAGTTGTAATGATCCGGTCACGTGCAAACGCGAAATTAGTAAACACTAAACGCCCCTTGTGTAATAACAATTTTATACGGTGACCTGTAATCACTTCCACGTTCTGGGTTTTGAGCAAGTGGAATTCATATCCAGTGCTAGTTTTACCTGCCCAACGTTTACATGACAATGATATTCACAACGTGTGTGTGTGTGGGGGGGGGGGGGGGGTTGGGGTTGGACTGTTCATGCAATCCAGTTTATATGTATGATTACAATTAAAACATCGTTGGGTGGGACGTCAATGAACAGGATTCACGGTCAGTGCTATTTGTGTTTTTACTTCTTCCTTACTTCCTGTTATTTCCGGTAATTTGGCGCGCCATTTGGTGTTTCGTATGTCGTTTCTGTCCCCACTAGCCTTGGCCTGACAGTTATAATTGCGCGGTACCTAATAATTGCTCGATTCAATTTCAAAATGTGTTATTGGTCGTGTTTACCCCCAGGGTGACGTGCTGACACTTCGACCACGGCGCCTGCGGGCATTTGACCAGGACATTGGGATCAATGCGCCGGTCACATACGCTTTCACATCAGGTAAGGCGACTGTCGGACTGATGCGGATGTGCTACGCTGGCTAGTTCAATATAGATGCGCAATTGTTGTGTTTTCTTTCTACAGCACTGCATCGTCTATTACGATTGCTATAAAATATAAGAGCAAATATTTTTTTTTGCAGTAGAATTATAGCGTAGCATAAATTTTCAGTGATAGACGGTTACAGTTCGTTTCAAGGCATGACGATTTGAATTAACATTTAACCACCTGTCACAAGTACATGCTCTACCATATCTGGCATAACCGCGGTCAGTTTTCGACCGTCCCCTAACCACGGCCACGGTCACGCTGCTCTGACCATCTGTGTACATACGCTGACGTCACCGTCTCCATGACAACCCTCAGATGGCGCCGACTCGCATTATTTCGCCATTGATCGAGAGTCCGGAGAGATCTCGATCGCCGAGACCATCCCAGACTCGGAGCTGCTCCAGCCCATCACACTTGTTGTCAAGGTAACCGGGTCACGGCTGACGGCGTTACCATAACAACAGCGGTCACCTGAACAGACGCCGGTTTTTATGACAGGCTGGAGAACAAGGGTGGTCGTCAAGGCCCTATATAGAAGGTATGCTCATTAGGCCGAAGCAGCGATTTCCGTGACGTCACAGGTACGAAGGGTCGGACGGCTGTAATGCAATCCTATGGAAAATGACCCAACTTTAGGGCTCTCCCACATAGCTGCCAATTTCGACACTAAGGTAAAAGTTATATCACATAAAAGCTCAAATCAAGACGAACAAGAAACCTATCTGACGTTTTTAGTATTACTAACGGCTTAGACTCTATTCAAGTATATTCAGAGCTCTGCATTACCTCACTTTTTCTGCCGTCAATGCCACTACAAATGTCTAGTCGGCGCACGTGCGCTTGTCGAGCGGGGACCACCAGTCGGGCGATTCAGAGCTGCCGCCCAATCAGAACGCCGCAATGCCGTGACGTCATTGGTCGCACACGACACGTTACGGAGATAGGGATGAGACAGTCCTGGGTGGTCGTAAATGAAATTTTGTTTGTGCTGTAAGGATCGGTGAAAAATGCTGTTGATACATGTAGCTGAACGGTGCCTGAGTAGGTAGAGCACGTATGTTGTTTCGAAAGGGCCATGAGCAAGTGCTTGATCGATGTAAGCGCAATTCGTCGTTACCATTTACCCTTTACCTAGAGTTGCATTATTTGAATTAGCGCACACATTCAATAATACTCGTAAAAACACCTCAAAGCGGATCCGCGTACCTATAGCGTAAAAGAAGTTGAAAATAACATCCTAAACAATCTATATGGATTGAAATATCAATTCAATACCCTTCGCAATAGACATAATATTTATTATGTTAATAGACATAATATTTATTATGTTACAAGATAGCGCAAGGCGGTGGTGCGCTCCGAAGCAGGCATGTCTCTGGCTCCTCTTTCTAGATGTCGCTAGTGACCGGCGCCTGAAAATATGCTGTGCCGTATGGCATCTATTTACGGCTGCCGTCCCTAGATGGCAGCAGCGGTTGACACCTGAATGTATGCTGTACCGCATAACACGACTAAAAGCCTACGCGAAGATTTAGTCGCATATGATGATTTTTGGTTCACTGAGATCTATAATTCCAAGTCCAGACTCATGGAGAAACCCTTCCGTAGGCTTATGAGTAGGTTATCAGCGGGTTGAAACAAAATCCTGGCTGATGAATCATGTAGGGGAAGGTGGGGTAAGACGGCCCAGCGGGGCAAGACGGACCACCAGCCCTCCCGGCTGAACCGCTGCTGGTATCTACTGCTTTATGCACTCACTATGTTTGTTTTCCTTCGTAACAATGGCCACCTTGAGCTCATGCTGCTAGGATGGATAGCTTTTGAGTTATTGAGAAAAATGTTGTTTTTCGTCAAACCGATCTAATATAAGAGGTCTACGGGTGATTCAATTACGGCACCTTTCTTGCATGATTAGTTTCTATTTTGCACTTAGCTGTGAAGAACAAAGTTATAAACTTAGTTATAGTCGCACTTTAGGAAAGGCAAGGTTTTGCAATGTTGGGCTATTTGACATATACGTCATGATAATGACAGAATTTAGATTTGGGGCAAGACGGACCACTGTGGTCCGTCTTACCCTGTGGTGGTCCATTGCACCCTGCATATGGAAAGTTCTTTTCCAAAACATTGACACAAGCTTAAGTAAGCTAATTTTTCAGGAAGGAATCTTTGTTGCATGTGAGCCATGCATGCAAGTGCTCAGTTAGCATGCATTCATGCCAAACGACAATCAACACACGTGTTCCCAGCTTTTAGCTGCACTGCCATCACACATGAGTAAAGAATAAAGGCTCATTTTGTTATTTTACCATTCTGGTTACTTTTTCTTACAAGAGTACAGAGCAGAAGTGTAACACACATGAACGGATAGCAGGCACTGCTGGGTGGTCCGTCTTACCCCACATTTTTTCTTGTCTGAGTTTTTGACATGTCCCTCTTTAAGAGCATCCACCACCTAGATGTCTTTAATTTGAAATTTAGTCTTTACACATATCAACAGAGGAAGGATTGAGCATTCCTAAGACTATAAATAATATGAATTACGAGAGCAGTGTAGCAAGATATGCGGCCTCAAACCTTAGCTGGTCCGTCTTACCCCACCTTCCCTTAGGTATGCGAACGATGATCAGCTTGCAGATACCTATGCGTACGCAAACAAGCTGCATAATCTAAAAACAAACTATTTGTCTCACGTTTTGGGATTGCCTAGCATCGTGATCACTGACTTCCTCAGCCCTCTAGCGGTAAATCTCTGACCTGCGACCTCTGACCTGCCCTCAGGCGACCCAGGTGGACAACGCCGACCGGTATGCGCTGACGACGCTCACCGTTCGCCGCGAGGGGGTGTTCACCGAAGATCTTCAATTCGTGCAGGCCAACTACGTGGCTAGCGTGCTGGAGAACCGACGCGTCGGATCGGTCATCCTGACAGTCATCACCAACCGGCTCAGCGACCCGGTTAGTGACGAAAAGTGACCCACTATTCGGTCTATCCAAGACCCCGTGCTTTACTATCCAAGTCAGTTACCGTCAACCGTGTTCATTTGTGACAGAAAATCCGCTCAGTAGAGGGCCAATGGAAGCTAGATATGCGCAAAGATAGGACAGCCGGAAATGATTTGGAGGTACCCAACTGCATGCAGATAAAATACGAACATACCTCGCTCAATTGAACACCTGGCTTGGCGAAACTTTCCACGATGGTATTGGCATAACACTGACCCTGCGCTAAGTTCGAAGGTGTATCGGCTGCTCTGTCTCACCTATTTTCTTATTAGACCAAACACCAGCAGCCCTGTCAACCCCTATCCCCGTTGCTCTCCAGAGTGTGCGGTACTACATGCCCGAGCAGCCGAGCCAGTTCAAGATCCAGCGGAACGGCGAGGTGGTTCTCGTGGAGCCGCTCGACTACGAGACGCAGGACCGGCTCAACTTCTCCGTGGTGGCCACCAACGGACGACAGGTGAGGCTGGGGCGAGCCCTGGGCTGCTCTCGATCAGTCACTAGACAGGGTTAGGCTCAAGTTTTCGAATGTGGCAGTAGATGGCAGTGAGATCTGTATGCCTGGTTACACTGCACGGCTGAGGACGTCCTGTCGACGCCGCTGGTATTTTCCGATAGAAGACCTATAATAGTTAATGTTCCATATACAGTAGGCATCGTGCTTTCAATTTTGATATTTGCATTTATTTATTTATTCGAAAACAAGGTTTCTTACCTCAACTCACTAAAAAATATCATCTTAGATGGATAACAGCAGCTTTGTTTTAATCACCAAACGGTGATTTTCACACCTATTATAATGCTTACAGCCTCATACATTATAATGATAAATAATAATAATAATAATAATAATAATAATAATAATAATAATAATAATAATAATAATAATAATAATAATAATAATAATAATGTTTATTTCATGCCATCAGAGGCACATAACAATTATAATAACTCTCTGAAAATCTCCTGAAATTATAATAAGCCTCTGCCTTTTTGCCAGACGGATACTGCAAACATCTCCATAATCGTGCTGAACGTCAACGACTGGGACCCTCGCTTCCGCTACCCGAGTTTCGACTTCGCGGCCTCGCCGAGCGCCCGACCCGGTGACGTGGTGGGTCGTCTGACGGTGTATGACGGAGACCGCGGCGACCGCGTCTCGCTCGGACTGATGGGACAGGATGCCAGGTAGGTGGGAGGATGGTGGAACGGGATGCTAGCTAAGAGGAAAGGTAGAAATGTTATATGATGGTTGGAGAAGTCGTGAAACAGGACGCTAGGCTGGGCGCAAACCAGGTGGATGAGGCATTGTGAGATGAGGTGCTGGATGGGAAAAGGGATGATTCCTTCTGAAATATAAAAGCTTAGGTATCAGCTTAAAACAAATTATATCTTCCACAATGTGTCAAGATTTATAATCTTGCATAGTTGATTACGTTCATCCCTACGCCTCAAGCGAGACTCCTTTGCGAAGTCCTCCCAAAAGAAGTATTGCGAATCTTGATGAGAAGACTATCCTACAAATGCACGTCTGCACCACAGGGGTTTCTCGGTGACCAAAGAGGGTGACCTGGTGATCCGCGATGTCAGCGTCCTCAACTCGTCCGTGGCACACCTGGTGGCGGTGGCCAGAGACAGCGGAGTGCCTCCGCGACGGGTGAGTGATCCGCATCTCTCTCTCTCTCTCTCTCTCTCTCTCTCTCTCTCTCTCTCTCTCTCTCTCTCTCTCTCTCTCTCTCTCTCTCTCTCTCTCTCTCTCTCTCTCTCTCTCTCTCTCTCTCTCTCTCTCTCTCTCTCTCTCTCTCTCTCTCTCTCTCCTCTCTCTCCTCTCTCTCTCTCTCTCTCTCTCTCTCTCTCTCTCTCTCTCTCTCTCTCTCTCTCTCTCTCTCTCTCTCTCTCTCTCTCTCTCTCTCTCTCTCTCTCTCTCTCTCTCTCTCTCTCTCTCTCTCTCTCTCTCTCTCTCTCTCTCTCTCTCTCTCTCTCTCTCTCTCTCTCTCTCTCCTCTCTCTCTCTCTCTCCTCTCTCTCTCTCTCTCTCTCTCCTCTCTCTCTCTCTCTCTCTCTCTCTCTCTCTCTCTCTCTCTCTCTCTCTCTCTCTCTCTCTCTCTCTCTCTCTCTCTCTCTCTCTCTCTCTCTCTCTCTCTCTCTCTCTCTCTCTCTCTCTCTCTCTCTCTCTCTCTCTCTCTCTCTCTCTCTCTCTCTCTCTCTCTCTCTCTCTCTCTCTCTCTCTCTCTCTCTCTCTCTCTCTCTCTCTCTCTCTCTCTCTCTCTCTCTCTCTCTCTCTCTCTCTCTCTCTCTCTCTCTCTCTCTCTCTCTCTCTCTCTCTCTCTCTCTCCTCTCTCTCTCTCTCTCTCTCTCTCTCTCTCTCTCTCTCTCTCTCTCTCTCTCTCTCTCTCTCTCTCTCTCTCTCTCTCTCTCTCTCTCTCTCTCTCTCTCTCTCTCTCTCTCTCTCTCTCTCTCTCTCTCTCTCTCTCTCTCTCTCTCTCTCTCTCTCTCTCTCTCTCTCTCTCTCTCTCTCTCTCTCTCTCTCTCTCTCTCTCTCTCTCTCTCTCTCTCTCTCTCTCTCTCTCTCTCTCTCTCTCTCTCTCTCTCTCTCTCTCTCTCTCTCTCTCTCTCTCTCTCTCTCTCTCTCTCCTCTCTCTCTCTCTCTCTCTCTCTCTCTCTCTCTCTCTCTCTCTCCTCTCTCTCTCTCTCTCTCTCTCTCTCTCTCTCTCTCTCTCTCTCTCTCTCTCTCTCTCTCTCTCTCTCTCTCTCTCTCTCTCTCTCTCTCTCTCTCTCTATCTCTCTCTCTCTCTCTACGGTCTAGATAAAGAAGGCCATATTTCACTCTCACTCTCCAGGAAAAAAATATAATACATCGTGTCATCTTCTCACTATGTATCGTCCTATGTTTTAATTATGGTTGTACTTCAGAATAATATATGATACAAATAAGAACCTTATATTTGGCAAAGTGCCAAACTTATTGCTGTTCTGAATATTGATGGAAGCTAGAAACGGAAACGGCTGTGTGAGAAATTTCTCTGTCCAGTCTAGACGATGAAAATCAATACACTCATGTTCCCTGTAAAATACTATCGGTCATGTTTAACAACTCGATTAAATCAGCATTATAAAGCTCTCACGAACATTTCCTATGTTAAACAAAACATGTCCTAGAAGTCGGGTCAACACAGTTATGTGAGCCGCCTACGTCAACGGCTTCATCGGAATTAAACAGTGTGAACATGATGGTTACCATGGGTCAATGAGCATTAATTGCATAAAACATCGGTCACTCAGACTGGAAATATGTGTCTTCGATGTCATTTCCCGAGGCCAATTAAGTGGAGCGGAAGCGAATATCACGATTCGGCGGCCTTCCCGAGCGTCGGCGGGCGATACTTTGAACAATAAAACGACATTGTGCTTATGGTACAGCTCTTGACTGCCTCAACCTTCAGCATAAGGCAAAGAAGTTAACACCGTGCTCTCGGAAAATGAAGCGACAATACAAATTGACGGCGACCGGCTGTTCTGTGACAATTGAGTCACGGTAAATCGCCAGTGAGGTCTACATTGCATTTCACTTTGGACAGGCATTGCCATAAGCGAACTGGATGGAGCATGCATGAAAATGAACAAAACCTACGCTAAGAAAATTGAGTTAAATATTACAAACGCTGAATAGTGAATACAGCCCTAACGACGCGCGTTGCCAACGCCAGTCTGTCTGCTCAAATCTGGTATAGCTCTGCTGTCTGCTGTTGCTTCGGATCCAATGGAAAAACGCCCAGACCCGAAGTCTGCCATCAGCCCCACTGTCCCTCTAAGTTTCAGAAATCAGTAGCTACCATTCCGTTTTTCAGTCATCAGTCATGTTTAACATCGGGCCATGTTTTGGTCGCCAGTGACGCCGCCACTATGTGATTCAGTCAGAAACACCGCTACTCTATGTGTTTCAGTCTTCTGTACCGGTGACGGTTCGTTTCCCACAAGAGCTACTCGGACCCAGCACCCGGGCTGAGAGCTCACTACTGCTGATGATCATATTCGGAGTGCTGCTCGGAGTCCTGATTCTGGTCATCGTCACACTCGCTCTCTACATCTGCAAATAGTGAGTACCGCCGAGTCTCGAGAAACATGTAAGTCAGAAAAAGTCAATAGGATAATGGTTGTCGTCTTGGGTTGTTCCTTCAGCGGGTGCATGAGAATATGCAGTAACGGGAAACACCCGATGTTTCCCGGATTTGTGCATTCTGTAATGATGTCAGTTTTCGTGTACCACTTACAATGTGTTGCTTGGTTATGCATTGCTAAGTCATGATATAAATGTGCAATGCGTTCTGTAAGAAACTGCGGAAAGCAGCTTACATACTTGTCATTTAGCCGCCAAATGCAACAAATGCAATCCCCAATCATACGAGCCGCGTTTTTCCCGGAAGATCATACAATAGCAAAACAAATGTAACATTTGCGTGGATTGCTGTAACACCTTTGCCGTTCCTTTTAGTAAGAAACAATCGACGCGGGACACGTTCGTCTTATTTTTAGACAAACACACAGGGTTTGTAACTACTTGGGTAAATCCTGAATCTGTCGAAGATGCTAAAAATCACAAAAACACCTGTATTTGTACAACTACCATAACCAAAATTCACTGCAATAAATACTACATATCCAGGACATTTTAAAAAGACAAAAGCGACATACAAAACATGACAATGCGATTATAATAGTATTTAATGAGCAATTTATATTTCCGACAAATGAGCGGCCATGGAGAAGGTAACGAGACGTGTCCAGTGTCCACTCCCAATGTGAAACACAAAAGCATTGAAAAGTTGGTGCTATCCGTTTACCTTTTGAACATGATGGATAAGTGTGGTAGGATACATCGCTGTAAGCTTATGAATTCAAACATAAATGAATAAATACTACCACAGATAACAATAGTACTACTGTTATCTGTGATAATGCGTATGTTGCGATGCCTTAAAACATTTTAGGGGTGGAAAAATCAACGTATAGGTATGACCAATCTGTTTTTCCTTCAATAAGTACACACAGATTCGAATACGCAGCACTGTCCTTGAACATATCCTGCAATCAACAAATAAAAACGCACACTTACAGTCGGTTGGGAGCCAAATTATTGTTTCTCATAACACAAAGAGTGTTGGGCCTCCCGTCCGTATGCGCTGAAACGATTTTCCTGCGGAAGCCGCCTGACTATATAGTTTGCCGTTATTTCCTTCTTGACGCCAGAATGTAACCTTCAAAGATGAAAGAAACTCTTTCAGACTACACACAATGCGCTTTTATAGGGCCTATGAGCAACCATTACTGGAATTGAGGTGTTCCTAAACGGTATGCATGATAAAATGAACAGCCTTGATTGGTTTTTAAGTGCAGAAGTTTATGTCGGTAAAATATTAACCAGCACCGAACGCATGTTGGCTTATAAAAAGAGCAATGATGACCTGAAATTAAGAGGAAACCACCTAACTACCTAACCAGTATAACGCCTTTGGGGGCTTGTTTTGGGCGACTAACGGAGCGAGCGAGAGAGTAGGCCTTGCACGTGCGAAATTGCGAGGGGGTACCTCCAACTGACTTGTGCACGGCACCCTACTAACCGGTCTCTAGCGATGTGCCAAATTTGGGCACAATCGGCCCAGCCGTTCTCGAGATCTGGAAGCGGCACCCTGCACGTGCGCACGTGCAAAATGGGTCCCAACTGACTTGTGCACGGCACCCTACTAACCGGTCCCTAACTGTGTACCAAATTTGAGCGCAATCGGTCGAGCCGTTCCCGAGATCTGGAAACGACCCCTGCACGTGCGCACGTGCTGCAGCACCCCAACTCTGGCACATGGATATGCAGTGCCTAGTGGGTGCCTACCTACCTGCCAACTTTCAGCGCAATCGGCCAAGTAGTTACCGAGATATTGCAACAAATACAAAACTGACACCTCTTCGTTTTGCACGTGGCACGTGCATAAGGGATCACCCACATGCATCGGGATAGTCCAATACTTGGTAGAAGGAATGAAGGTACCCTACAAAAATTACCGCATGTAAATCGGTCAAGTGGTTGCTGAGATATAAGCCTCGCAAAAGCGTCCGCACGGCCGGCCGGCCGGCCGCTCATACTCAGAAATTTCCGTTAATCTAAGGAAAGACTACGCTCGCTTCGCTCGCTCCGTAATAAATGGTTTGCATTGCGTTGATACCTACCAGTATAACGCCTTTTGGGGCGACTAACGGAGCGAGCGAGAGGGTGGGCCTTGCACGTGCGAAATTTCGAGGGGGTACCTCCAACTGACTTGTGCACGGCACTCTACTAACCGGTCTCTGGCGATGTGCCAAATTTGAGCACAATCGGCCCAGCCGTTCTCGAGATCTGAAAGCGGCACCCTGCACGTGCGCACGTGCAAAATGGGTCCCAACTGACTTGTGCACGGCACCCTACTAACCGGTCCCTAACTGTGTACCAAATTTGAGCGCCATCGGTCCAGCCGTTCTCGAGATCTGGAAACGACCCCTGCACGTGCGCACGTGCAGCAGCACCCCAACTCTGGCACATGGATATGCAGTGCCTAGTGGGTGCCTACCTACATGCCAACTTTCAGCGCAATCGGCCAAGTAGTTACCGAGATATTGCAACAATTACAAAACTGACACCTCTTCGTTTTGCACGTGGCACGTGCATAAGGGGTCACCCACATGCATCGGGAATAGTCCAATACTTGGTAGAAGGAATGAAGCTACCCTACAAAAACTACCGCGTGTAAATCGGTCAAGTGGTTGCTGAGATATAAGCCTCGCAAAAGCGTCCGCACGGCCGGCCGGCCGGCCGGCCGGCCGGCCGTGGTCACGCTTTTGCGAGGCTTATATCTCAGCAACCACTTGACCGATTTACACGCGGTAATTTTTGTAGGGTAGCTTCATTCCTTCTACCAAGTATTGCACTATTCCCGATGCATGTGGGTGACCCCTTATGCACGTGCCACGTGCAAAACGAAGAGGTGTCACTTTTGTAATTGTTGCAATATCTCGGTAACTACTTGGCCGATTGCGCTGAAAGTTGGCATGTAGGTAGGCACCCACTAGGCACTGCATATACATGTGCCAGAGTTGGGGTGCTGCTGCACGTGCGCACGTGCAGGGGTCGTTTCCAGATCTCGAGAACGGCTGGACCGATTGCGCTCAAATTTGGTACACGGTTACGGAGCAGTTAGTAGGGTGCCGTGCACAAGTCAGTTGGGACCCATTTTGCACGTGCGCACGTGCAGGGGGCCGCTTCCAGATCTCGAGAACGGCTGGGCCGATTGTGCTCAAATTTGGCACATCGCTAGAAACCGGTTAGTAAGGTGCCGTGCACAAGTCAGTTGGAGGTACCCCCTCGCAATTTCGCACGTGCAAGGCCCACCCTCTCGCTCGCTCCGTTAGTCGCCACAAAAGGCGTTATACTGGTGATACCAACGATCATGAGCACGGTCCATATTCCGCTTCACTTTCAATGACCATTTAGCGTATGAAGTACACTGGTATGTACAGGTCTCGCGGGTTTTAGCGGTAGATTTTGCACCTAGAAAATTAAGTGTACTTCAGGCTATATCTTCGCTCGTCTTAAGCTTTTAAGTGTTGAAGATGCGATCGACTTGTTGGTTCACAAGCCGGCCATGATTGTATAAAATGGCTTCATCGTAGATCGATTAGTTTCTGAGATATAACCGGAAATGTAAAAGTGCAAAACCTACCACTTAATCTCGCGAGAGCCGTAGCCCGTACATACCTAATGGTGTGCTAAGAGCAAAAGATATTTAAAAGTTAGCATACATCCATGATCCATTATATGGCTAATGAAAGGTATTATTTATCGTTAAAAGAAGTTGGCGGCAATAGCCGTTTTCACGACGGGCTATCCGGCGAATGCACCTGATTTGACCAAATCTGCACCTAATTCCTCTGCAGCAAATATCTTCATTTTATGAATTTATTTCAGTACTTATAATCGATGATGCTCTCTGATAATATGACAAAGGCATATAAGCAATTAGTGCAACCCTAGCTGATAGCTGCTAAGAGACACACTGAACCTGATTTGACCAAATCTGCACCTAATCTGTACCAGATGTGCACCAAATGTGTACCAGATGGCCGTCGTGAAAACGGCTAATGTAGACTGGACATAAGTATACTAAAGGGAGACACGCTTAGCCTGTCAACCAAATCTCGCCTCTGCAACATCGACGCTTCAGCCGCCTGATGACGTCGAGGTCTCGGTGCGTTGTTTCCCTATTCTGTTCGGTACCGTCTTCCTTTGCTGTTTCCTGTATACCACTTAAAACGTTTAAAAGTTCCGTTCCCAATGTTTGGCGACATGTGTTACGTGACAACGGTATTAGTGCCGAAGTAAATCTCCGCAAAAGTCTTGCTTTGATCCTGTTATGAGCGCCACATTTCCCCAACATCAAGAATAGTAGGCCGTGCGTGTGACCTTGGCGTAGCCTCCTATGCGTCCCCCGGAGGCGCGCGTATGCTACGGTACCGTAATAAGACCAGTTCATGCCGCCCATTGAGCCCGCACACAAAACGGGGAAAGACCGCCAATCCTGTTGGCTGAGCGCAGCGCGGTCAGTTGTTCGGTCGTAACACTTCGACTAGGAACATGGAATGAGGGGCCCTTCATTAGCGCGCAAGGTTCCTCGTCATTTACTGTCCAAAAACTTTAAAAATTAAAGAGACCCGGCCACCTTACATGAACTTA
The DNA here is from genome assembly GCF_019059575.1 of Amphibalanus amphitrite. Taxonomy (NCBI): domain Eukaryota; kingdom Metazoa; phylum Arthropoda; class Thecostraca; order Balanomorpha; family Balanidae; genus Amphibalanus; species Amphibalanus amphitrite. Next base: position 113,736 of record NW_024882019.1, read on the forward strand.
ACAAATATCAGCCCCAAAAAGAGACTGACCAGTGCTCAGTGGTCACATCATTATAATTCTTTATTGGAGTATTTCAACAGCGATAATAAGTGGCTAGGAATATTGTCGCATTCGCTATGCCGTTTATCAAGCCTATACCGCCGAATATATTTTTTTTCTTAATCTAGTCATACTGCTGGTAAGCCAGCCACAATTGGCCTATTGTTGAATGCCATCGTTGATTCAGTTCTGTTTCTGTTGTGCCTCGTTTTGTCCTTCAAAACATCGGTATTGTGCACTGTGCATTCCGAACTGAGCTCGTATAACCCAGTCCCACTCCGTATCCGCAGTAAGAAGGATCGTGCGCGGAACCGTCGCACCTCGCCCGCGCTGGGGACCAAGGTGGCCAGCTACGTCAACAACTCGATCCCGCACGAGAAGCTGGACGGCGGCGGCAGCGGCAGCGGGCCGGACTCACCGCGCTCCTCGCACATCGGATCGAACCTGGTGGTCGACCTCGACACCGTCAACCTCGACAGTGAGTGGGGACAGTTTCAGACCATCTGGTGACTGATATTGGTAGCACAGAGAAAGATGTCAAACGTCAATCTAATTGTAAAACGATATAAAATCGAAGATGGCTGCTAGACGACTTAAAAAACATAAGAATAATTGTTTTTCCGTGAATGAGGTTGATGTGTAAAGCAACGCAAACACCGTAGCTTTAGAATAACGTGTGAAAATAGGGCAAACAATTAAATAAGACGACGGCGGATTATTTTACCGACATTGACCGGTCTACAACTGTGCGTTTTTCGGTAAACTGAGCACAGCCATAGTCGGACCGGTCAAAGTTTCCCGGCGCATCGGGCTGTTCCAAAAATCGATAATGAGTCATCGACCCGCCTGTGAACCGGAGTGCCGCTTCTTCCTGTCATTTCTTCCTTCTCCCTGTGACCTGTGCCTCGGCCGTCCGTTTGCTGTCGCGACTGCCGACAGAACATTACTGGACTCTGAATATCCTGTCCGCAGTTTTCCCCGATTGAGGTCTGGCTAGTGTCACCGTGTCGTCCAGTTCAGGACGTATAGCAGTTAGTGGTGGTAGTTCTAGTGACAATTGAACCGCAAACATTGGCGTAATTGAGTGGTTTAGCCATGGTAAGGCGCAGTTGCTCAAGAAACTGCAGTCGTTAGCGCTAAATGCTAACAGGCGTGGGGCTTCTCCACCACTTGATTCCATGACTTTCCTTTTAGTGGAAAGTCCACACATTCCGACATTTGCTGTCGCTGTTTGTGTCCCGTAATTAGCGAACCATTCATCCACTCACCAACCCCACGTTTTCAGGATCGCTGGGCGGCACCGCCACCCTCTCCCGAAGCAGTCGCCGTTTCTCCAGAGGAGCCTCCGCCAACGGCAGTCTGCGCAATCCTCTGGCGACGGGAGCTGACCTCGGCACGGCCACCCTGGCGCGCCAGGCGGCCGCCGTCCGCGGCTCGCAGAGGTCACTGCAGTCCAACGCCAGCTCGACCTTCCGACCGGGAGGATCAGTCTCCGGCTGGCCAGACGGCAGTATACCCAAACGGGTCAAGAAGCTCAGCTGGGAGGATGAACAGAATCGGGTACGGGTACGGGACAGATGTACTGACTGTGAGGAACGCTGAGTCTTGGCACCGATGGTTTGGTTGAGAGAATGTGGTGAGCGTATTGTTGATCGGACTAACCAGTAACCAGGTCGAGTGGTTTTGCTCCCGTGTTTACTCATTGTGAGTGCGTTACTCATCGCGACGTTTATTGATTGATTTTTTTTATAATGAATCCGATTATAAACAGGTGGTGAAGCTGCTGCCCAGAAAGGTAAAGTTCCCGGCAAGTATAAACCCAGTGTTGATGCTCAAACCCCCGAGGATAATCCCACGGATGTGAATTTACCCGTCACCCGACCAATAGCCATGACCGTGACTGCCGTCTCAAATTTGCAGTCACTGCGGTCGGTGAAGTATCCTGACGGCCACGTTAAGACTCCGCTGGAGCCGATCATTCAGGAGGGCTCCTCAGGAGGGGGACAGGATTACCAGGAGATCACTCTGCCCGGCCGCCTGCCGCTGAGCCACGAGAGCAAGGTGGTGTGGCCGCCGCTGATTGTCGCATCCGGGACTCCCTTCTGTCTGGTCTGGCTCCGTCTTCGTCTCAGGCAGCCTGCCATACTTCTATACCAGTTTGTCTCCTGCAATCTTCCGTCTGTCTCTGTCTGCTGTGGTCCCGCCTTCTTTCTCTCGTCTACTCAGTCCCAACTTCTGTCTCAAAATGTCTCTCTGGATCTGTTTCCGCTCTATTTAGAAGGTTCGTTCATAAAAGGATAAACTTGTGTTGAAACTGCTGAAACACTGGTGATATTCACGGTTCTTCCATTTCTCTTTTAATTCCCAACCAGATGACTTCGGTACGTTCGACTTGGACAATGAAGGCGGTTCATTTCGGTGGGTTATCTGTTCCTCTTTGCAGATCATGCAGCCTTAATACAGACTTGCAGGCAATTGATTCTTCAGCATGTGAATTCCCTCCAACAGGACACTTTGGTTGGATTTTTCCAGCGCTTTTGGTGGCGGCGGCAGAGTGGGAAGGAAACCCGAGCCTGTAGCGTGAAAATGGACTTAACGGACTTGTGTGTTCTATTCTTCCTCTTGCCAGGCCTGTCGGTATCCCTGCTAGCGGTGATGGTATATCGCGGTACTTTGTGCGCTGCTTAAATGAGGCACTGTGCCATTCGCGTGGACAATGCCGCTTTTCGCTGTTTGTCGTTCACATGATATTATATTTGATTTTTGTTGATGGTGTGTTGTCAGTTGTTGTGTCAATTATGACATATTCTAGCTGTTAGGCGATGTAATTGTCTGAGAACGCAACCCTACAAGTCAAGCTTTAAAGACTTTGAAGTGGAAAAGTGCAATCCTTGTACTTAATCACTAAATCCGCATACCGTGATCAGAAATATGTTGCAATGATATGTAATATTGTTTTACGGTTAGTAGTTGATCGTAATTGTATAAAGTCCGTTTGTTTTCCCCGACACAACAAACTGACCAAATTAAGTAGCGGCTGTTATCAACAGATCATTCGAGACTCAAATATTGCTCATTTGCAGATCCAGGATTTCCGTGGCATTTGTCCCTTCCGCAGTGTCCGAAATTGACCGAGTTTGTCGTTTTCTTTGATCAGAAAAAGTTTTCCATAAATTATGCAGCATCACATAAAGACACGAACTCGTTCTTTTTTAAACGCGCAACTTTTTGGAAGTGTGCATTACATAATACCTCTTTCCTGGACCAGTCAGTGCTATTCATCACTATCAACGATCAGAAATGCCCACCGATTGGATTTTAAATCTCGATTGTTGACACTATGTAGATGCGACGAATATTTTAATTCCGTGCGAATGGTGACGTTGACGGTGTGCACGTTTCTGTTTCAGACGGAGCTGGATCCTGACGTTAGCGTTACACCGCTACCCAACACACCGTCAGTGGAGATGGAGCAAAGCCCTGTGGCCGTCTACTTCTAACTAAGGCCGTCTAGTTCAACTACAGCCACGGACAGTGTGCTATGGTGACACCCCACTCCGTGAGGGGTGGCAAGGACAAATACCTCATGGAGTAGCACAACTCTGGAGGCGACAGTGGAACGGTCAACCTGTGCAGTGATTGAGTGGAGCCGACGTCAGATGAACTTATAGGCGGGATCTCCGCCAATCAGTGCACAGTTCGTAACTGGTGCGACCAATAAACGTTCAGTGTGTGAGATATGCCAATAGGCGCGCAGAGAGTGGTCAGTTCACCAGTGAGAACATTCCGAAGAGCTAATTCTTGTTATACAGTGAATTTAGCTGGTTAAATGTAAATGTGAACATGTTTCGGTGAGGCTGGCCTGTGTATGTATATTTATTGAGGACGAATGAGATGAATGCCGGTAGTTGCACAATGATGTGACGTTATTGTAAATAGGCACCTATATGTTGCCTATTGACTTGGTCCGTCCTTCACCACCATGTGAAGGACGGACCAAGTATGAAAGCAATGTTGTATCGGTGCACAGAGTCTGTTACATTTTCGACACCCTGAATGTTGAGCGTAATGTTATTGTGGAGTCAAGCCAGTCTCCCATTATTGGTATTTGAGATGTTTCTGGATGGTCAAAAGGCGGCATATGTATCAATTTATTGACACTGTCCGCCAAAGGTTCCTCACTCCTTCTTACTAGCCTCTTCCGTTTCTTGTGTACAAACTACAAACATGTCGACTTTTCCAACGAATGATTGATATTCCGGTTCGAAAGATTTGCATGTCGTGTAAACTGACGTCAATGATGTAACTCACGGCTTCCAGACTCGCAGTCTCTAGTGTTTCAGCTGACAGTTTGATCGGGTCGGCATCAGGCGTGCTGAAAATTGTGTATTTTTGTAAATTGTTCTGGAGACGCATGTGGTCTATTTGTTACCTTTTTAAATAAATGTATACGGTATAAAGAATTGCCAATTATATACGGTATAAAGAATGACAAAAAATATCTTAGCTGTTTTACGATATACCGAGAACACAAACCACCAACAGTATCTCTCGCAATATTGGATGGCATTTAGCGTGACGCATGACCCGACATTATCTTGCCTCTCATTTAGTTTCTGAATCTAATTAACTGTGTTACATGATGGGGGATGACATTGGGCTGTTTCATTACATATTCGTTCAAAATGGACTGCGTAACCAATTATTACCATACGAGTTTCACAGCAAATTACCTACATGTCTCCAGTGCTTCCCCTTTTGACAATAGCACACGTCTTCTAAGCATTTTTTTTTTTCACTTGTCCTGTACCACTTTACCGTACGCGATCTAGCTGCTAGCACGCGACACCATGATCCGTTACAATAATGCGGATTTAGATTACAAGCGTCGGGGGTAAAATATGAAAGGAAAACCAAGAAAAACAACAGCATGTAGTAGGTAGAATAACGGATATCTCACCCTAAAATATATTCCTACAGAAGGTATAACGCACATGATAAAAACAAATAACATATGATAGATTTCAGTGAAACACCTAATTACAACACTCGAACATGTTAGATTGCAGATCAAATAGAGCTTAAGTATACCTGTACCTACCTGTAGCATCCTATATTGGTACGAGCATTTCTATTTTCTCAACTTTTTTTTTACTGAAACGCTTCATACCATTTGCCACGATGTAGTGAGGGTAAAAACATAGCTTGTTTCAGTTTGCCGCAGTGGTTGATCAGTACGAATATACAGGTAAACGGCCGTTTATCGTCCTTCCATATTAGTGATGTCAATCACAGAAAATCGGTATACCGATACCAAACCAAATACCAACCAAAACCGTGAGGAAATACCGAAACCGAACCAACTTGAGAACATGAGGGAAATACCAACTTTTTACCGATTTCTAAACCTCTTTTACATTAGTGAGGGTTCATAATACCAACAAAATACCAAAAACATTCAGATTGAAATACCAAATACCAAGTTGGTATCGGTTTGGTATCGGTATGCCAAAAAGTTGGTATCCGATTGACACCTCTATTCCATATTCACCAATTAATAGCTTCCCATAGGGCATGGGTGGAGCTTTTAAGGTGATAATTGGTTGGGTAAGAAGTTGTCAAACCTGCAATGTCCGATTGTCAAGTTTCAAGTTGAATAAAATGGTACGTACACTGAAGCCACTCCTATCATTACAGAGATAGACTTTCGCATTAATGTATTTTTGGGAAAGTTCAACATATGTAGCCATCAGAAAGAGTTCGTTATTTTAGGTCAGGTATTGACGAAGTGTCATTTCTAATCTTCCTCAGGTAAATGATAGTAATTCGTATTCGTTTCGGGCTACACTGAGGTAAAAAATTGTTAAAAACCAAAAATTGTTAAATTGGTTTTTAACAATTTTTTACCTCAGTGTAGCCCGAAACGAATACGAATTACTATTTTAGGTCATTGATCGGTGTCACTTGCATTTCCATTCACAAGTGCACCGTCGTATTCCGGATGGAGTCGAAAAGCACGGGTGGAGAATGTTTGAAAAAGTTACCCCGGCCGGCGACCGAAAGTCAGAAAGACGATGATGCTCAAATATTTGTCAACGGTATCAACAAACCCCTATTCTGTGGCATAGAATAATGGATGTCTGCCGTTTGTACGTTTTTAGGGAAAACTGCTGTACGCAGGTGCGGAAGATTTCGTAATTGTAACAATTTTGCAACACGCCTTAAAATTTCGGACGCATGTCACTAGTGCTAGGTCAGGTCATCAGGTCAAATTTGCTGGATGATCGTGCTAAAAATGCCATCATGCCCCCTTTGGAAAGCTTATTCCGTGGAAGTTGCAACCTTCCCACACAAAAAAAATGTCAAATTTGACCGTTTTGCATGACCCTTTATTGATTTGAGCTCGCACCTGAAATATTATTCGCGACCGAGCCTTAAACGAGTAATCGAATGCTTTGTTTGCAGTGTTTAAGCTCCGTTATGTTCATGAACTGTGAGAAAAGTTGTCGGAGAACGCTAAAATCAGAGAAATTTGGCTTTTGATGATCTATGGTGATTTTATTATTGAGCTTGCCTAAAACATGACTTGATTTCTCTGATCACGTTTCTCGCTCTTTCAAACGTCGTTCCGCTTCTCGCCTCGTAGCCCAGTAACCGAGTTAGAAGGAGCGTGAAAAGCCCACCTCTCGACTCAACGTGTTACGATAATGCCACCACCCTGGCGCAGGAAGTTGGGGGAGCCTTGAGCCCCAGCAGTTCGTCCTTCTATCTCACTGATATTACCCTCGTCCTGTCTTGTGATGTTATTACAGTGCCATCTTAAGATAACGGCCCTTAAATATGATTTACTTCTGTGTGATGAAACATGTCGGGCTCCGCGATGAAAAGACTTAAAAACATAGAAGCTCCAAAATGATAATAAAGTAATTTTCAAGAACTTTTCAAGGTAGATAAGAATAATGAGAGACGCTTTTATAGATGGCAGTTTTTTCGTATGGAGACAGCTTTTAGGATTTACAAAAGTGGAAAAAGTTACCCCGGCCGCGCCGGGGTCGGCTGAAGGTTACCCCGGCCACGGCCGGGGTGGCCGGGGCAGGTTCTCCACCCATGTCGAAAAGTATGAACAGCTTTTTGTCCAAACCTGGCGCGGAATGACGTCATGCTAGTAACCATGACTTATACTTTTTTCGACCAAACAATTGTGTGAGAGACGATGCGATATTGGTATATGTAGAAGGTTGAGAAAGTTCATGTGATCGCAAAATACGTTCGCGAGTTACCACGCATAGTGTCAAACGAAGGAGATGGGGATCCTTAAACGTCACCATTTTCATTGAATGACGGGCTAAGTTTAAAAACTCACTTTTAGCCTAGGCATCCTTAAAAAAAATGTCTGAAGTATCTAGAACTCACGATAGGTAAATCAGCGATACAGAAGATGCATAACTATGTAGCCTTGCATAATAATAATGTATAATTAATGATCACATCGATATGTTTTATGACTATATCTTTTTGAAGATAATTTCATACATTCAAACAAAATTTGTCACGGACGACGTAGACGACCGCTCGGCCAGCTGGCGGTCCAGCTTAGGGCAGAGTGGGCAGTGGACTACCGCCAAAATTCATGATCAGACGTCTGCTTCTTTCCATGCAATGCAATAGACGCAATGTTCAAATACCTCCTAAGGGTCTCCATAGCCCTCACGCCACCCTCGGGTGCGGGGGGCGCCCCCTCGCGGCGCCGGCCGTTATAAGCGGCGGGAGGCGGGGCGCGCGACCGCAGTGGGCCGGGCCGACGCGCGGAGTCAGGTGCGGAGCGGGAGGCGCGGTGTCGTGCCGTGTGTGAGAGGACCGCACCCGGCGGGACCGGGCACAGCTCAGCACCGAGACTGGTCAACCGCGCGCCGTACAGCAGCACGCCATGCGGCGACTCTGCGCCGGTGAGTGGGCCCACGGAAGTAGTTACACCCATGTAACAAAGTCTTGCAATCCATCGAGTGGTCCTAGGTTAGGTTAGTTTTTGTTTTTCTCTATCCTCAGGTCCAAACAATCCACAACATTGTTCACATCACTCTAGTTTGGACAGACGAGCTCCCCTGCATCCTAACATCGGATAAAGTAATCCCGGAAACTTTGTCAGAGGGACATATCCCTCCGGGGTGACCGTTTGGGTTTCTTGGTGCCTGGTGGCCGTCTTACTACACCAGTGCCTTCCTGACATGACAGGCTCAGCAAATAGACTATTCCAATGTCGCAACTCTATAATGACATCGCCTCTTCCACCTGAAATGATTTCCTTGGACCCAAAGGGGTCGCCAGAGATTTTCGGTTGAGGGGGGGGGGGGAAATCAACTTTTGCGTTAAATCTTGCCTTTCCCCAGTCGTTACTCACTCGTTTTACATATCATTCGACGCGCAATGGTGCGAGGAAGCCGATGGTGACTAGGTTTTCCTTCTAGCTATGCCATGTCATTTTTTACAGAAAAATTCGAAATTTTTGAAATTTCTGGACAAAAAACGACTGGTAGAATTACAGCGGCTGCGATTGCCGACGCACTGCAGAGGGCCCCTGTGTAGACGCTCGTCGCTCATGATCATTACCAAGAAAAAGGTCAAAAACGCTCCATTCACTGCCCTCTCTGCCCTCACGGCACTGTAAACCTCCATTCAAGCATGCATGTAGAGGTTTTACGTGAAATGCATAGGGCTTATCCCAGCCGTTGATTGTAGCTAGGCTTGGCATTCGGCGGAGACTAAGAGTGAATGTCGGAAGTGTGAATCGGAAGTAATTCATCTTTGCCCCCGTGAGAGGAAGTGTTTTATTTTCCAGCCATTCCATCTCCAGCCATTCCAGCGACCGTTTGGCGGTGTGAGGTGGCGCCCCGTCCTGTTGAAACCATTCTTCATGGTGACGGAGGAGCACTTTCCTGACCGCCACATCAGCTTGAAAAGAGCGGTGGAATGGGCTCCCCATGCTCGCCCGACCTCAGCTCTCAGATTTTTTTCTTGTGGGGCTTTCTCAAGGACTGTGTGTACGCCGGCAATCCAGGGTCGACCCAGGAGCTGAAAGACGCCATCAGCGACGAGATCCGTCGCCTTCCTTCCCACATGGTTGACCAGGCGATCACCCACCTCCAGTCTGCCGGCGGTGGCCCGACGCAAAGGGGCTCACATAGAGCAGTTGCTCTAGACGGCACGCGCTGGTCAGCAGAGTGCCGAGCACAGTTGAGAAGCAAAGCAAATGTTTTGTCATTGCCTTGGCTCTCAAACGAAGGCATTTGATTGACAGTGTGATGTGTTTAAGATAAAATATGGAGAAAAGTCTGGGTACACTTTTGAAGTGGACACCATGTACTTTCGTTACCCTTTCAAGGAAGGAAAGCTCTAGTATCCATCCCTACCAATCGTGAATGTTGTGCAACAAGCCAGATCTGCAATCCAGTACAATGGTTTTGTTAATCGCTAAACCTCCATTTTGGTGTCATGCTGTCCCATGTGGTTTGGTAATTGGGACAAATCCACAGTAGTGCAGAGGTGACAAATCCGTGGTATAATCTTATAATTAGGCGACAAAGCTGAACAGAGGATGAGAAGCGTCCTTCAGGCACATTTAACCATTTCCCTCTCTAATTCTGAGGCCTCTTGCACTTGTGTTTCCACTGAATTTCACAATTACAGCCTGCGACTCACAGGGGAGGGGGCTATTCATAGCCTACCGATGATTCGATGATCTATTCTAATGATCTACCCTAAGAAGTTATCGGCCGATATCTTCAAAAATACAGGTTATACGCTATGTACGAGTATATATTGTACCATTGTAAAACATTTCATATCCATTGTTCAGTACGTTTTTTTTACATCGTACACCAAAATAAATAGCAGCATCGTGCTTCTGAGCTAAAACTGCATCTGATAGTCACTTTTTTTTGCTGAAAAAATCTCAACCTCAAAATTTAACTTTTTAGGCTGAAAGTGACCTGAACTCAGCTGCATTCAGCTGAAATGACCTCAAAGGACACAGACGACACTGATTTTGAAATCTATGGCCTAGTTGGACCATAAAACATGTCACATGACCGATGCATGATATAAAAATTCCGTGACCTAGGATGACCTGGCCCTGAATTGAAAAAAACATAGTACACTTTGATTCCCCCAGGGTATCTAAAGCATCAATTCACGAGTGTGTAAACCAAAAATAAGCCTGATCTGACATGTTAGCCGGCGGCCAGAACACAAATCGTGAACAAGCCAGAACGTTGATAATTTTTAAATTGGCCTGACCTGTGCCGTCATCGGTGACCTTGGGATCAATGAAATTTAGTTTCGCTGGACAGTTTTTTCCGGGGCTATCAGAAGCGGTTTGAATTTTGACAATAAGCCCAGTAGTTTCGGAGTTAGGAGGGGAGGCTGTGAATACCCCCCCCCCCAATGGGCGTGTTACAATACATGCCCTGCAGTTAGGCGCGGTTAAGAATAGCTAGTAAGTAGGTATTCAAATATACTTGATTCGCAGTTTTCTGGGATAAAAAGTCACGTTTTAATACAAAGTTCCAATGCCCTAATGGTTCTTCGAATAAATTCCTTTCGTATCATAACGCATAAGCTCTAATGAGTTAAGAGCCCTCCTGTGGGTATTTCCATCCATGGATGGAATTACACACAGGAATTCATTATTTTTTTTTTGCGAGTAAAACTTATCAAGAATGTCAATAAATTCAAGGCACCTTGCATACTTTATATCACAATATAATGCATTTCACTGTACAACACACTGTAACTCGGTACTGAATACTGTTCCGGTACGGAAGTGATCGTTTCCGGCGCCCCTGACACCGTCTGTCCGCCCTGTTTCAGGCGCCGTGCTGGCGCTGGCCATAGGCGCCGTGGCCTCACAGTCGGTACGGTCACGGCAAACGCCCTTCTATCAGCTGCTCCACAAGGTAAGGCAACCAGACTGACAGCAAATGGAGCTCGCTAGCGATGGAGAGAACGCCTTGAGTGCGACAGAGAGTAGAATATGATCAAAGAGCGCTGCGGAGTGTGGGATGTGTTCGCGAGAGTGCTAATGGTGCAGGCTCAATCACGAGGAAATAGGCTTATAATAGTGTCAGAATAGCAGGAAAATAGCTCAAGTTGTCAATTTTATCTGTTGCAATGACGCCACCAAGCTCATGTTGAAATTATTCAGAGAAGAAATCGCATTAGCCATTCTGCTTTTCCACTCAAGGCCTGTTTTGATCGGGGACCATTTCACCTCATTCATTCATTTCAACACTAAGAAAATCCCAGTTACCCGAACCTAGGATGAGATCAAGAGCATTCGAATAGGATGGCAACTCCCAATAACCAGAACCAAATCAGCTCACTCATCAAAGTAATCCGCTCTTCCGAAGTCAAGTATTGTTAACTATTACCTATTGGATTATTTATTGTGGTTGTCTGGGACACCGTAAGGCTATCAACGGTCCGGCCCTAGTCATACCTAAGCAATAAATTGTAAAGAAGTCCCTAATGAACCCAGGTTTCGTCTGAACGGCATTATGTTCCATCGCTTTACTCTTAACTCTTGTATGCCAAAAATGACACGGTCTGGGCAGATTTGAAAGGATTGGAGAAACAAGAAGGCTCTGTCATGTGCGTACGGTTTTCAGTTGCCATGGGGAGCCAACGTGGACCTCTCACTGGCGGACGATGCATTGACTACGACATAGTCAGTAGCGCAAAGAGCTGACCAGTGACCACCATATCGACACCTTTTTTTTAAACCCCACATCTGCTCTCCCGTGAATTTCCGGGAGGCAGGAAAGATCTCCTTTTAAAAGTGTCCAATCGTCCGATCCTGATCAAATATGGGTGTTCGTAGGCCTGTTCTGGTATTGCTTTATCTGCCAAGACAGACAAACTTGAGAAAAATCGAGTGATTGTACCTTTTTTGAAGGTCTCTAACCAACTTGTCTGAAATTCACCGGAGAACAAATGTGGGGTTTAAAAAAAGGTGTCGATATATTGTGGTCAGCTCTTTCTTCTGTATATGCTGAATTGCCCATCGGAAATCTATCACTATCTGTCACTAGACTGCACCGCATGTGCTCAGCTGCTGAACAATGCACAGGCAGGGTATCTCTTAAATATCTTTAAATCAAGCCACAATCGACCAAATATTCAATAAAAACAGCCAATAAAAACAATCTATTCATTAATTAAACAATTAAACGATAAACGATACGGATGAAATGGAAGCAATCTTTTTAACCGTTTAAAGTGTTTTGAACACGCGAGTCTCACGGCGCTTTTGGTGGTAATAAGACAGAAAGATATAGGTAGAGATGCCTCCACATCCGGTTAACCCAGTTACAGCGCTACGGTCTACATAATTCCTACGACGATCGCCATGTTCTACAGGAAAAATGTAGCTTGGCACCATGTCGAAGAAAACTCAATCTGATTGTCAAGGTTCAGTTGCAAGAACAGCTGTAAACCCACTCTAGAAAATCACAGTCGATCACACAAGACATACACATTACACGCAGGATTTGTCAGAATCTGGTAATGATTGTACACGGCAGGAAAAAGTAATGTCACAACACGCAGCGAACAACGGTCATGAGATAGTGAAGAGCTGCTTACGGAAACAATTATGATAGTCCATGAGCATAAGGTTGATGTCATTACATACGTTAAGTTTAACTCCTAAAGTCAAAGAAGAAATTTCCTAGAATCCAGCGGGCGATTTGTAGGCGTACTAGTGCTGTGATATTTGTCCCTAGGTGGCAGCACCTTCAAACGCCTGAATGTAGACTGTACCGCCGAACCCAGGAGCCGCAGCTGAACGTTTCAGAACTCCCGGCTTACTGGGCTTGAAAGTTGAACCGAACCGAGGCTGAGATATGTTCAACTAAGTCAGCGCACTACTATACAAAGTGTGTTTTTAATGGGGCCAATTTGTTAGGAAATGAGTATGTATTTCTTTAGATTTATTTACCTGGCTCAAGCTAAAAATAACCAAAAATTAAGACACAATACGCTCTCAGAGCAAATTCATAATTCTGTTGCGTGAAGCTATAAGCGGTTGGGTAATTAAGTGAAGCGACGTAATAAGTGACAATGTTATACTAAACACCACCCCGGGGTCACGGAAAAGTTCATACCAGTCATACTGTCCCAACACGAACACTGCACATAACATGCTTTGAGAGGTTACTACTGTTCAGTTTAGGTAATTACAACATGGAAAATGTGTTTGAGAACGTCCTTGCTATCATTCCGGTAACGCTAGCAAGCGACATGAGAGAATCAATTCGGACGCAGTGAGCTCGGGGAAAACAGTCATTTGTTGTGTTTCCAGTGAGCTCGCTATTTATTCACACATATCGGTTCAAAATGAGGTGCTAAGAGGAAACTGCCAGGGTGACGGCTTTTAGCTGCGGCATGCAGTTGACTACGACAAAACGGTTTACCGTAAACAATGTGGGTCTATTTTACCGCATCCACTGCACAGCTGCCAGATTGGACCGGCAAAAGTTGTAGACAGTACAGTGTATTGGAGCGGCAATAGTTGGACACAGTCCGGAGATGATTCGATTCAATTTATCTATCAGGACTGGGAACCCAGCTCCTAGCATCCAGAGACACCATCCGGGGTGAGATCGAAGGAAAGCACTCGTCTGGGATGGTGAATTAATGATAAATAAATCGCGTAGCTAAAACGCTTTAGAAAATCAACAGTCTGGCATATAAGCAGTACCAGCTAAACCCTGCGTGGGATATGAAGTTTGTCTGACCTGAATGATGGCGACCATGACCATTTCCCAACCGATTCATTGGGTGGACAATGGAACGGATACGTTATACTTCACGCGTTGAACGAACAACCTTTGACCTGTATTTCTAAAGGCAGGAAATCAGGCCAGGGCCATAATCCTCCATGACTAGCTGCGACTGGGAGTCTCCAATTTTTACCATCTTTAGGAAAGATCGTGCAAGTAAAACACCAATCAAATGCAAGGAAACAGTCATCAAACATCCTCAGAAAAGCCACTTACAACGAACTAACAATAAATTTACATATAGACTGGAACAGTTGGTATGGTATTCATCCTTTATCCGCAACTGAGCTCATGTGGCTAAAAAAAGTCCATCAGCCATTCTGAAAGAAACAGTCTACGGTATTGGTCTTAGGGGATATATTTTTGCACTGCGTCGATGTTATAGTTCGTCTCAGATCCCAAACATTGTCCAGTCATAGCTTTCATAATATTCTTCGGAGGGGAAAACGATACTATATCGACTGTACCTTCAAACAAATCTCTGTGTCCTTTCGTGAGTTTCGGGTGTCTTTATCAGACTTATGACTTCCGACTCCCCTCTTGCAGACGGTCAGCGGCGCCACGCCGGGCGCCGCCAACATGGTGTTCTCGCCCTACTCGGCATCCACGGCGCTCACCATGCTGCGCGAGGCCACTGTGGGCTCCGCCGCCCAGGAGATCACCGACGTGCTGGGCCGGGGCCACCAGCAGGCGCCTCAGACGAGCGTAGCGCAGCAGGGCGTCACACTACGCCTCTGGGACGCCCTCTACTACGACCAGTCGATCGCCGTCGAGCCGAGCTATGTGCGCTCCGTACAGCAGCTGGGGGCGGCTGTGCTACCGCAGCCCTTCGCTGACCGACCCGAAGAGGCAGTAGCATCCATCAACGCGGATGTATCTCGTGAAACGCTGGGCGCGGTGCGGCAGCTCCTCCCCGAGGCCGACCCAGACATGGTGTCCGTTCTGGTCAGCGCCGTCTACTTCCGAGCTGAGTGGAGGACGGCGTTTGATGTGGAGAGAACGCGATCGGCCGGGTTCACCACCACGGACGGCCGCAGGCAGAAGGTGGCCATGATGGAGGCGGAGGATCAGTTCAACTTCCTGCGCAGCGAGCAGGACGCCTTCACCAGCGTGGCCATCCCGTACAGGGTGAGTAGGCATCAGCTACACCATGCAGACAGAGTGTGAGGTCCGTTCTGTTACCGACGGCGTCAGGCGTACACATGTGGTAACTAACCGAGGCCCGATCTGGTACAGACAGTAATATGTGGTGGCTGTCGGTGGTGAGCGGTGACGTATGTAAGCGCTGGCTGTTTCGTTCGATTGTGTACAAGACGAGTCTCTTGGGAAACACAGGTTTTTGGGGGAAAAAAACTCGGGCGTCTGGTCTCTTTCAGTTAACCCATTAGTTTTCTCATTTGTTTCTTCTTAATAATATATAATGCTCGCACCAACAGGTAATGCGAAAAACGTCATCTTAGCAGATGCACAAAATGCTACTCATCGCATCTATTCTGGAGAACTAACGCCCTATTTTTTTCCTATCCACAGGAGGAGCGCTTCCAGATGATTCTCGTCCTGCCAGACGAGGGGACCAGCATCAACGACATCATCAGCCGCTTCGACGTGGACCTGATGTACAAGGAGATGCGGGTGCAGCGCGCCATCGTCAAGTTCCCCAAGTTCAGGGTGCAGAGCAAACTGCCACTGGGAGACATCCTCAGAAGTGTGAGTCATAATCCTCAGCGGTAGTAGGTACAGTGAATCTTCTAACCAGTCAGGATTTAGAGGAGGCGTAAATGCCAGGTGGATATTGTGCAACAGAGTCGATTATTTTCCTTTGTAGGAGAATAACAAGTTTTCCGAATGGATACGGACATAGAACCTGTTTATTTCGAAACCATAGTAGGCGCTGCTCGATTCAAAAGCCTTCTGCTGATCTTCGAATCGCCACCATAGCCTTGCTGTTGGCCCAGATTACCAAACGAGTCTATGTTTGTTGACAATCGGTATACCTCAGCCTTGCCAGTAAAGCTCAAGCACAATCGCTGTGAACCACACGAGCAGAATGTAATCATCCGGACAATGTCTTCCAATGAACACAAACATTGCAACACACACGCCGTAGATGTGTCTTTGTGTCTCGCCCAGCGCGCTGACCCTGACACCGTTCGCCCACAGCTGGGGGTCCAGCAGGTGTTCACGCGCCACGCCGAGCTCGGCGGGATGTCGCCCGATCCGCGACTCTTCGTCAGTTCCATGCGCCACACGGCCACCATCGAGATCGACGAGGCGGGCAGTGAGGCGGCCGCCGCCAGCGCCGTCGGCATCAGCGCGCGCAGCTTCTTCGCCCCGCCGACACCGAGTCTGATCGCCGACCGGCCCTTCCTCTTCTTTGTGTACGACACGACCACAGCTAATGTGCTGTTTAGCGGTCAGATTGAGGACGCGGCCGAGGCGCAGGCGGCGCAGAGCGCGCCCCAGCCGCAGCCGGCGCTGCTGCTGGACCTCGAGCCGGCGCTGCTGGTGGATCTGGAGCCGGCGCCGCTGCTCGACCTGGAGCCGACCCTGGAGTCTGGGCCGTCGGGACCGACTCTGGAGTCGGCGGCGTCGGCGCCGCAGCCCGTGCTGCTCGGCCAGGACCCGGCACTGGACGCCGCGATCAAACTGGAGCCCGAGAGCGCCGTGGAGACGATCGGCGACCCAGCCAGTCTGCAGGAGGTGCTGGGTGAGCAGCGGGCCGGCCGGGGCGGACGGAGGGGCGGCCGCCGCGGCCGGGGGCGCGGCCGGGCGCTCACCGGACCGTCCGGCATCTCCGGACCGTCCGGGATCTCCGGTCCGTCGGGAGTCTCCGGACCGACCGGGGTATCCGCACCGACGGCTACCGGTACCGGCTACACGGCCCCTGCACCGATTGGAGGCCGGCGCCGCGGCGTAAGGAGGAGGCCGGCGCGGCGACGCTTCAACAGACGGCAGAGAGTACAGCCGCCGCCACTCCCACCTCCTCCCCCGCCTCCCCCTCCACCCCCACCGCCGCCCCGTCGCAGACGGCCCCCGCCCCGTCGGCGCCCTCCCCCGCCGCGCCGACCGCCCCCACCGCGCCGTCCGCGGCCTCCCCCTCCTCCTCCAGCCGGAACCCGCTTCAACGCCGCCTGCAACTGCTACGACCCGCTGTACCCGACTGTGCCCACCCCGCGCCAGGACCGCGTCGTCAACATCAACATCAACAAGCACCCCTCGCCCCTGGTGACGGACATTTGGGCCGCAGCGCCGACGACCTCCATCTGGAGCGCCTCGGCGACCACCGACCCGCTGCTGTGGGGATCCACCAGCAACCTGTGGACCGGCGGCCTGTGGACCAACCCACTGGGCACATCCAGCCTTATCGTGCCCTAGCGCCGACCTGGAGAAACCTGTAGGCCGTACCGGTCCGTACAGGGAAGGGAAGCGCCCGCCCAGCGCCAGATGTGTTGTACTGAACGTGTTGTAGACATCGGCGTTGCCACAAGAGTATACGATGTGTAAATTGTAGGCATGGAATGGATATTTGTTACATATACGACGTGTAAATTCGGAGCTGTTTGATACGGTTAAGTTTGTGTTTAATAAAAGGGCATTTATTACGCGAACTGCGAGGGGAAGCGGAATGAGCAATGTGAGCAGGAAGATGTACGGTTTCCGGTTGTGCGACCGTCGCACAACAATTAGTCCGGGGTCAAATAAAATGTTTGATCTCTGGTCGAGGACAGAAGGGTTAAGCTTGATATCTAAAACATCTGTGAAAAATAACTGAAAACTTTGCGCACTACGCAGTACGCAGCCTTGCCCGACATCGCCCAAAGACAGGAAATCCCAGGACTGAGGATACTAGAACTTTAAGGCCTTGTAGACAAACTCAAAACAGTGTCACAAACACAATAATCTATCGCATTAATTTAACGTTAAAATACACATTCATCGAGCATTTGAAAGCCATACGTTTCCCTGCTCCTCTGTTGCTTGACCAGAAGAGTTCAAAGGCAGATCACATTGTCAAAATTTTATGCTGAAGTAAAATAGTGGTTCTGAAACGATCTTTCAGCGTCCCAAGATCATTATGAGCGCACACATGTCAGGCTAGAGAAGTCAGAACGGCACAGTACAAATGACAAACACAAGTAGCAGCATCAAAGGAAGCCCGTATAAAGCACAGTACACCTAACAATGATGCTCTGGTAGGAAATAGCCAGACGGCTTCGGATGACGCATTACCACAGAATCAAATGCGAAAGACCAGAAGACTAGAATTCACAACCATAGACTAGTCTCACTCCAGCTTCGAACCACCAGCGAAGACAGAGACAGCGAAATAGACATGACAAAATCCCCGCATGATAGGCGGCGTGGTAACAATGATACCGACACAATCAATCAGTTCCGGTATGTCAAAGGCCATCCAAGTTCACATTCCACAAAAGAAAAGGACAGAACAGAAACGTTAAACTCCTCAATATCTCAGTGGGTAGGTACTTGAAGAGCTAGACATTTTTCACATGGGTACGTCTACAATTTTTCACAACAGCCAAAACAGACATAAAATCGTTGCCTGAATAGGATGTCAAAGTCAGTAGAAAAATGCCTAAACTTTAAAAATCGTACATAAAGAGCTGATAAATATTATACCTAAAAGCTGAATCCATCAGAGCGTATTTTAATCATCGATCACGCAATTACCAGAGCGCCTGTAACACGATCAAAACCCTGTCATGAAGCACACGCCGCCTCCCGATGACTTCCTCCCACCCCAGATCACAGCCGCTCACGGCCCTCCCTCGCGCTGCTGACGGAGCCGGCGACCCAGGTCGATCAGCTGGCTCTGGAAGCCCGGGTTGGGCCTCACCCGGCGCACTGCGTTCACCTGCTGCAGCCCCTGGGTGAAGGTGAGCCCCTCACGTTCCATCAGGTACGCCACACAGAGTGACGCCGAGCGTGACACCCCTGCATTACAGTGCACCAGACAGCGCCCACCGGTGGCGCGAGCCGAGTCGATAAACTCAAATGCCGCCGGGAAGGCAGTCTCCAGCCGAGTCTCGGGTAGATCCAGCAGAGGCACAGACAGGTAGGTCAGCTCGTCCGTGAACAGGTTGTCCACCCTCGTGGCGCAGTTGAGGACGTGAGTGACCCCGAGCCGGCGCAGCAGCGCCCGATGGTGGGCGGCGTCCTGTGAGCCTACACACAGCCAGCCGCGGACCTCGCCCACCTGAAGGTCAGGGCTGGGGTCGACCACGAACCCTGCCGCGGTGCCGGCGGGGCGGAGCTGGACGCGGCCGTCCGACTGACGCGTCTCGAGCGTCACCCGGCCGTCGGCAGAGGTGACGCGACTCTCGGTCGGAACCAGACGCCGCCGCTGGAGCTCCAGTCGCGCCTGGAGGTCCATCAGCGGCCGGCCGGTAGGATGCGGTACCTGCCGCCGGCGGGCGACAGGGTCAGGCAGGGGGCAGGCGGTGATGATGATGATGATGATGATGATGATGATGATGATGATGATGATGATGATGATGATGATGATGATGATGATGATGATGATGATAAAATGACCTAGACTTTGGCACACCGATATCTATTTCCGACTTCTATGCCTTTGTCAGGAGAATGTGATGAAATTCGAGGTCTATGATGATAATAAACCGGCCTGACTAGTAGGTATGTATCTCACTGCGTAGCTGTCTTAACTACAAACGGAATGGACCAAACCATTTCGTCAGGATTGGGGATAAAAAATTATCTTCCTGCCCTTTTGAGCCAATCCCTCGAAAATACGTCGCTTAGCCGAACCCGTAATCTCCTCTTCCAATATTAAGAACCTACGTAAAATAAAAACCTTCCAATATTGACCACAACCATTTTCTCATTATCAGTCAAATGCAGGTCACGGAACATTTGTTTATTAAAAATCATACAAATCTGGAAGCAAAGGCTCGTACAAAAATGAAAGATCGACGTCTGACGACAAGTGGCCATGTGGTCCGTGATCAACGCTCTCACGTCATTGTTTATCTATGCCAGAACATAACGCAACTCTCACATGTGACAAGCTTATCGACTCATCGACATGTCTTAGGCTTACACCCGCCTACCGGAAATCAGTAAAAATCACGGCTCAAATAAACCAATTGGAAGCAATTGCACATCCGCTACAACGAGAACATTCACACAAACAAAACAGAATCCTCATATTGCGAATCAAACAAGAGACCAACACTCATTAAAGGGACCCTCCCACCTTCAAAAAAGTTTATGAATTGGCATAAAAGTGATGTCGCTCGGTTCAAAAAGAGCGAAAACGAATATCTACCAAATTTCACCGAAAAATATTCACCGGTTTTCAAGATATTAGACTTTTACTTTTGTTTACTTTTTTGGGATCTCCGCTGTTTCTAGCGACTTTATTTTAGAAGTGCGGCGTTTGCGGCAGATGTTGCGCGCAAATAGCATATACCACCGCGTGCTACAAAACGTTTTAGTCAAACATTTAAAAATCGTTAGATATATGCGCTGACGTCACACATTCAGAGGGGTATTCCTAAGCATTAGCCCCTCTGAATCAAAATGCTGCAATTTTGAAATTCAATATTTCCTATTTAAGGCATTTCTCGATGTTGTGAGTGCCGAAACCGGTAATTGTGAGCCAGGGACCCCATTTTGGCTATCTCAACTCAAATCTAATGTTAAGGTGGGAGGGTCCCTTTAAAGCCATATCGCACAACAAACCTGAACGTATAATATAAGTCAGTGATGAAATGGCCATCAACGAATCACAAGCAACTTCCTTGTTATTCTCGCAAAAGAAATCACAGTGGATAGACTAGAAAAAATTACATCTGTACAAAAATAATTTATCAATGTCTACCAACGTCATAAAGACGAGCTAGTGAAAAACATTGGACACATTGCGTTGAGTTTGTATCACAAAAGTTAATGGAAACGGAAAGTGCGAACGGTGCGAAACAATCAACTAGGTACCATTAACCAGCATTTTGTGCGCTTTAAAATCAGTGCTGGTAAAGCCTGCCATTCATCATGTGCACACTAAACACTTCACATCGAACTGAAGTTTACTTGGACAGCCACCCGAGGCAAAGCACAATATTTCACTGAACCAACAACTACTTGGTGCTTACTGCCTAGTGTTTAGTGCACACGATCTCCGAAAAGTGAGCACACAAGAAACACAGATGAATACCGAAGCATGACGCCATCAAATGAAGATAAAAGCCAGGATGATGCGTTTCATGGAAGATCACAATAAGAAATGGCTCCGTATATGGACCACTGGTCGTTTATCAGTATCGCGCATGAGAGCTACAGCATACAGCATGCGATCTAGCAGGGCAGGATATAGACAACATTATAGAAAAACTTGGACGGATTCTCACACTGAACAGTGAACATGCAAATTACATACACATACGACTTCCTTGCCTCCTTCTCAAATCCCTTAGGCCGCAAAAGCTCAAACGATTTCACGGAAAACAAACTGCGGAGATGACCAGACTGAGTTTAGTAAACATGCACGCGATAACTTGTCTACACCTCATGACCCTCCCGTGATACTGTTTATAATCACGGCTGTAAAATCAGCAGATCGTTTACCAAAACTAACGAACAGACGTGCAAATGGAGCGGCCATTTCGATTCGTTTTCGAGTGCTGATGGTTGCTGTCAGACTAGAATGAATTACCGGATTAATCACTGGATGACCGAATTAATAAGGTAAACAGCCATAAAGGAAAACCTTGAGCCAGTGATGTTTTACAGACAGCAACTGAGTCATTGGGTAATTACTTCAGCGCAATTTACTTGAACAGCAGAAACATCGATCGATAGTGATGCAAGTGTTAGAACTGAGAGGGAAACGGCTATTTACAGCCTTAGCTCTGTTTGACATCTGGCTGTCATTGACTCCGCTCATTTTTCCTCATTTTCCGATAAAAATGTCACGCAATGAGATGATGAAAAGAAGATAACACAATTAAAAGCGCGTATAGAAAGCAGCGACAAAAAAAAACAAAACGAAACGATGCGAGAATTTCGATTAAAACCCATAACATGATCGCAGCTTAGAAAGCTGCCAAAGTATGTATGAGAAAAGAAGGAAGGATCCAATTATTATGAATAAGATGGATTTGATTCTGGTCCACTGACCTGACGTCCTACTGCGGGCGGCACCAACCGAGCTGGCGACCTCACGCCCTACTGAGGGCGGCACCAGTCCTGACGCCCTACTGCGGGCGGCACCAGCCCAGCTGGCGCACCAGCCGCGCCCTACTGCGGGCGGCACCCACCGCCCATCCGCCCTACTGCGGCCGGCACCAGCCGAGCTGGCGCACCAGCCGGCCGCGCAGCCCGTCAGCCCTTTTCTCCGCCGACAGCGTGACAGCGTCCCCGACCTTACGCGGCCCTCCGTCGGCCAGCTCGGCCGCCACGCTCGCATCGAACGTCAGCCCGGCCACGCGGCAGAACAGCGCGTCCACGTTGGCGCCCGTGCGAGAGGAGACCAGCCACAGCTCTGCGCCGAGCGTCTCGGCCATGGAGACCGCCGTCTCGCGCGCGTGCTCCAGCGCCGGTCGAGAGGCCAGGTCCTGTTTGGTGCCCACCAGAAACAGCAGCGGCGGTACCGGGTTGGCCTCCAGCACGTCGTGGCACCACTGCGCCGCGTGAGAGAGAGACATCAGATCGGTGACGTCGAAGCAGATGACGGCGGCGCGGGCGCCTCGATAGTACGAGGCGGCGATGGATTTGAAGCGCTCCTGTCCAGCTGTGTCCCATACCTGGAGGCTGAACGGTACACCCAGCACGTCAAAGCGTTCCACCTCGAAGTCGACGCCCACCGTGGCTTTGTAGTTGCTGTCGAACACTTGGTGGCAGAAGCGGTTGACGAGCGACGTCTTGCCTACGCCCGAGTCACCGAGCACGATCGCTTTGGAGATTTTCAGCGTGCGCCGCACGGCCGCATCCCGCAGGCAGGCATCCAGCACGCGCGGCTGGAAGGTACGCCGGTGCGGCGAGCGGCCCGGCGCTGGCGGCAGGTGCGCCAGGCAGCGGTCTAGCTCGGCAGCTTCCCGAGCCGGCCGCACCGCAGCGCTACTGGTCACCATGGCGGCGGCTGCTTATACAGATGGAGCTCCAGTCGGTGTGACAGAGGGCGCTGGCATCACCCGACAGCCAGCCGCGTGGGCACCAAGCAGCGAGGTTAGCAGTTAGCAAAGCATCCGTCGACATTTCAGTAAATACAAAAGTTATGGACATTTATTCTGGTTAGTAAGCAATTAATATTCGACAAGGAATATAAATAGACCCGAAAAATCGAGCACTTAATTAGTGGCATGCAGCACAACTAAGAGGGTTAGACTAGTTTGTAGTCTGCCAAAGGTTTATGCTATTTTAATAAGGGTAAGACTCACAAGTGAGCCATACATGCATGATCATATTATATTTAACACTCTTTAATTTGTATCCTTCTGTCCACAAATACAACAACTGCCATGCCATATACCTTCTTTAGCTAAAAGGTACTGATATCAAATCCCATCAAATCCATCACTGATCACATCAGCATGCATTCTGCCATCCAGTGGCAAAAACCATTATGTTAGGTCACAGGTCAATGTAACATAATGGGTTTTGCCTTTGGACGGCAGCATTACAACTGATATGCCTCAGATAAGCATGCATGAACAGTCTTCAGTCCACTGTTTTCTTAGCACATCATTCATGTTGATGTGACCTGTAATGTGCATATAATTTTGTTTTTGTTTCATACCTTGTCTTGTGACTTTTGTCTTCTGGTCAGGTTAGCAATTCTTGGCCCTTGGCTTCAAACCTCATAACAAACTATATTTTGAGCTTATATATAATGCTATAATTTAAACCTATAATTGGGACTCTGGATGTGATGAATATGGTCATCATATGATCATATGCTGAGCTTCTGTTTGATCCTGTAAACAGTAAAAATCTCCTTGCACATTGATAAGGGATCATGTGGCATGATGCCAGCATGACAGCTTACCTGTGGTCTATGGATGAATGTGCCAGTGATTCAGCCAACTTGCACTGATCACTTCCTCTAGCTCAATTCACTTTGTTCAGCAATGGACCTGTGACCGGTATTCAGTATAGCTGAAAGTGTTAATAAAGAGGATCAGTTTGAGTAGTTTCTGACATGCATATACACCAACTTAAAACCACAATTCCATCAGCACTGGCCACTGAGCACTCTAGATTTCTGATTTCGTCAAAACATCAGTTAAATTTAGCATATTTCAATTTCCTTTCCCCCTTCAGGCTTCAACCTCACCACCTCAAAACTGAAAAGCTTCAAAGATCAAACCAAACTGAACTGTGAATACATCCAGTAGCGGTGGAACACCTTCAATTAAGGGGGAACTCTGCCGACTTTTGGTCCTATTTTTTCCATGCAACGCCCATAGGGCTTATGTTAAAATGCCAAATCAAGGGGGGCACGGTGCCCCGATGCCCTGCCCGTTCCGCCGCCTATGAACACATCTCCACTCCCTCGCACTTTTTCACGTATGTACCTTGAACTGAATCGCCAACATCACTTTCTAAACATGGCCTTGCATCACTTCCATCCTGCCTCAGATAATTACGATGCCCCCAACAGCTTACCCCCTGCCTTGCTTGCCCCCAATCTCGGATGTCTCGTTCTCGGGGCAATTTGTTTTGGAATGCTTTGTTTTGTTTATACTGCTTAGAGAAACGAAAAACTCATGCCTAAATTTCATGCTATACAATTATTAGCAGCTTATTTCATATATAAGCATTGATAGCATGGTAAAATAAATTAAATGTTTTAAACCTTTTTGAAATTTTAAAATGTGCCAAAAATATTCAATTTATTTTTGTTTGAACTTATAAATATAATTGTGATTTTTAATTTTTAAAACCTTCTCGAGTACAAAGTTTCAATACTTTTCACGCTTTTCACCACTAATTGTTCTGCCATCTTGGCTGGCTAACGTGTCTGCGCTTGGATTTCGAGCTGCATTGCTGTTTTGCCGATTTATTTGGCGATCAGGTAATAACAGTAGTATGCTGAATCATAAAGCCACATTCATGGAAAGTACTGAATCCATCTGCAGTAGCGTATAGATGAGAACGGTTGATGACTTTGGGTGGGGCGAACATGGCGCACCCTGCGCTGTTTCTGTAATCACATGTCCGTATGTCGCCTAGCGTAGCTAATTATAATTTTTATTTTATAATTTGGTTGTTAAACGCAGTAAGGCTTAAAGTGACCATCCCACCTTAACATTAGTTTTGAGTTGAGATAGCCAAATTGGTGGCCATAGCCTGAAAATACCAGTTTGGGCACACACAACATCGAAAAATGCTTTAATTTGGGGATATGGCATTTCAAACTTGCGGTTTTCGGATTCTAAGGGGCTAATGCATTGGAATATCCCTTAAGAATTTGTGACCTCAGTGCAGATCTAGCGATTTTAGATATTTTACTAAAATGTTTGGTAGCATGCGGTGGTATACGCCGCCCAGACTGCAAAGTATACGCCGAGATCTTGTCGGTGCGGGCTTGTTCGGCTGGTGCGGATTTTGGAGTGGTGTTGTGTGGATTTGGTCTGGCGCGGTGCGGATTTGGCTTGCACCTTGGTGCGGTGCGGACTTTGCGGTATTAGTAGGTATATATTAGGTCCCGGGTCCGAGTGGACAATTGTGACGCTGTTGATACAAATATGTAACAGCAAAAAAATTTGGTTTTAGGTTAGGTTAGGTTGTAGGTTTGTAGGTTTTAGGTTGTAGGTTTGTAGGTTAGGTTAGGTTAGGTTGTAGGTTTGTAGGTTGGTAGGTTGTAGGTAAATAGGTAAGGTTAGGTCAGGTTTGATTATGTTTTTTTCTTTTATTTCCAAGACATATAAGTATCATTTTTGGATTCAGGATGTCAAATAATGTAAGAATATGAAAACTTTATCTTTTAACAGTCACTCGGACTCAATGTATTCCTTTACTGACTTCGCTTGGTCTTCTTACCCGGCCGGGTTCCCTTGTTGACTGTTCTTTGGAAAGCCCTACAAATGCGTGCCAGCCACAGTGACACACGGTGACAGACCAAGTTTTTATATTTACTCTACAAACTAACGATTGGGGCAGAACAAATCCATTCTTGCCTCGGGAATTATCACGATGACGTCATTAGAACTAAGACTGGTTGCGGTGGTGATTGGTGATTGTGTGCTATATATGTCACATTTGCGAACAGCTGGTTTGGATTGCCAATCAGCATGCTACTTTGGAATGACGTAATTGGTTTTACTCATACAAAAGTTTGTTGGGGCGATTCATTACTCACCATACACATTTCATATAATAAGTTGTTTTTCTACCCATTTGACAAAGAATTGTTAGGCTCATTAGTGAGTCATTAATCTCCTAATTGTTGCAGTGTTTTCTTACCCTCTTTACAAAGTAAAGAAATATGTTTCATGGCTTTGGATGAAAACTCTCATTGTTGAAAATATAATGACTGCCTGCTTCAAGTGAGCAAGGTGCTGAAAAATATTTTTTGCATTAATAAGTGAGCAAACTGTAAAACAAATAGTTACATTGGTTAAATAAATGACTAATGAGCATGGGTTACAATCTGCTAATACTCTAAATATGGTGTAAACTTAAAGTCGTCCAGTTGAAAAGTCTCAACTCTTCAAAATTGTAATGTAAACATTATATATACCGCCATCCTCATATCTCTAAACTTTGCATTAACCAGCACCCTGCTGGGGGGTGTTTGAACACACCACACCCCCCTTGTGATTTTTCGCGAATATCTCAATAACGGCGGCGCTTCGCGCCGCCGTTTTTGGTACACCTTATCATACATCAAGTCTACACATTTTATAAAAATTTCAGACCAAGGTCATTCAAGGTCAGGTCACCAGGTCACTTGAAGTGACCTCACCTCATAAAAAGTTTCAATGTCTGCCATAGCTACACCAAGTGACCGATCGCTTTGAAACTTTCAGCGATTGATAAGGGTAACAGTATCTATAAAATTTATATCTCAGAATTTTGATATCGGTGACTACTGACTAAGGTCAGATCAATTTTGCGACCTCCCCATGATAATTTATAAGTCAATGGAAGAAAATTGAAATGCGCCTCTTTTAGACAAAATACATTATAAACACTCCCAAACACTGAATTACAAGTGTTTTAGATACACTGATCATGAAAATGGTGTCCGTGACCCCTATTTATGCCCCTGGCCCTGAGGTCATCTCAGGTCAGGAATGGTGTCTAACAGTTTTTCGCAAATAACTTTTTGTTACCGAGCCCAGGGTTCACTGCTACCGTTCCCCTCCTCCACGGACCCCAAATACAGGAATACTTACACAGTGGACTATATTTACTGCCCCGTTATCCTACCGCCTACTGTTCCCATCAGTAGGCAGGAGCAGGACGAACAACCGTACCCAGCGCTCCCACTGTTACCATCAGTAGGCAGCAACAACCTCACCTGTACAGAATCGTCCACTTGCCCAAGCCGCGGTTCTCCGTCCACGCACAGCTGACAGCACTCCACGGGTCACCACTCACTGCGGAGCTGAGGACACGACTGGCGCGGGCCCGCAAATCTGACCTAACATGACCTCGGATCGTAGTGGGCCGACCTCACGTCCAATCGCAAACCGGAGTCGCAAATGACGTCATAAACCCAACTCCACAAACACACGCAGACAGTAATGGCGCACGATATACAAATATGAAAGACATGCTCAAGGTTGGTAAAAATAAATCCATTCAGGCAATGTGTTGATTGGCATTTCTTTGTATAGGAACTTTGAATCCGTGAGTACTTTTGTGGTAAACCATCAGTAATCTAACTTAATTAATCCGACTGCATAACACTACCCCCCCCCTAACGTTCTTCGCCCACGAAGAAGAAGAGATAGGGAGAGAGCACAAAAAAAACGAGCCATTTCATGCACCTAGGACCGGTGGAGCCACTCGGGCAGCCTATGCAGGAGACGGTCGTACCCCTCCTCTGAGAGGTGGATCCCATCGCGGCCGTAAAAACGATTACTAGAATCGCTGACGACGTGCCTCCTTCTTTTGTAGGTTGTGAGAGCCCTGCCGACAAGCCAGTGCGTCGCCTTGTCGTGGAAGTTGGCTAGCGACATTCTCTCGGCGTGGAACGCCGGGCACTGCTCCCACGCCCTTCCGGTGTCATAGCGGAGGCGGGGGAGAGGGCCTACAATGTCCACCTCCGTGCAGTGCTCGAGGACAGCGTCGATTACTACTGTTATATTGTCTTTTAACACAGCCAGTTGTCGGCGCCTCCTCTCCGGGTCTCCGTCTGGATAAATGTCGTTACCTGTCATCCAGATGCAAACTCGACCCGTTGACAGCCTGAAACCTTCAGCAGCGCAGCGCCAGTCTTGCAGCTCCTGGGCGATGCGACGACACAGACGTTTCCAGGAATCTCCTCCTCGGGTGCGATTGAAAAGGAAGTCCGGGCTGGACACGCTCACCTGTGCATCGCGCGCGATAGAATCACCCAGGAACAGATGGAGCCTTCCGCCGTTGTCATCGGGGAAGGTCGACTCTTGTGCCGCCAGCCACTGCCTCTGGTCCGGGTCGGATATATCTAAGATGTCTTCCCAGCTGTCGACGTTTGGCCGGTCCATATGCCTGGTTATAGAGAAAAGAGAAAAAAACAGGTGCTAGAACTCTGGGGGTCTAGAGCGTTTTGCCCATAACTGTTTGACCAGACACAAACACACGCACACATACACACGTGCATGCACAGTCCCACACTATTTACATGCCTTACAGAACGTAATCGGCCAGACGTACTGGCATCCTGCGAGTTCTGGACCGTGTACTCGGGCGTGAACCACCCGCGGAACTGTTCCCTGGACCCGCGTTGTCCGTGTCCCCGTTAGCATCGGGAGACTGGACTCTGGGATCCGCTGACTGGGGTGGTTGTATATCCGCACTCTCGGAGGGGCTCGTACTGGCCACCCCGGGGACTGAGTTGTCGCTCCACGTGAAATGGGGAGACTCTGCGTGTTTCCACAATCGGTTGATGTGAACTACTTTCGCTTTCCCCCTGGCTGTCCGAATGCGATACGTGACATCGGAAAGCCGGTTGATGATCACATAGCCATCTTCCCAGTCAGACATGAGTTTAGGACAGAGTCCCTTTTTACGCCGGGGATTAAAAAGCCATACCTTGTCACCGGGTTGTAAAACAGATTGACTCGCCTTGGCATCATACCGAAGCTTCATTGCGTCGGACTTCAGCCGGAGGTGTGATCGGACCTGTTTGTGAATCTCCCCGAGGCGGTGCTTCAGCTCTCGCACGAAGTCTTGACATGAGTCATGCCTCGCATCGGTAGGTGGGGCGTCGGTGATCAGATCGATGGGGAGGCGCATCTCTCGACCAGTCATCATCTGAGCCGGAGTGTACCCCGTGGTTTCGTGCTCTGCGGAACGATAGGCCATTAGGACCATAGGTAGTTTCGTGTCCCATTCATCTTGGCCCTCTTTGCAGAACTTGGACAGTTCCTGCCCCAGCGTTCGGTTGAAGCGTTCGACCATGCCGTCGGACTGCGGATGAAGGGGCGTAGTCCTCGTCTTCCGTATCCCCAGCAACCTGCACGACTCTTTGAAAACGGCGCTTTCAAAGTTTCTTCCCTGGTCGGAATGGAGCTCGTTGGGCATTCCGAAGCGGGTGAAGAAGTTGTCCACCAGCACTCCAGCCACGGTAGTGGCTTCCTGGTTTGGTATGGCGTAAGCCTCGGGCCATTTGGTGAAATAGTCCATTGCAACGCATATGTACTTGTTGCCATTCGCCGAAAGTGGTAGGGGACCCGTGATATCTACAGCCACCCTTTCCATGGGGGCTCCCGCAAGGACGAGCTGCAGCGGTGCTCGCTGAACGGTGTGCGGTCCCTTCTTGGCACAACAGACGGTGCAGACGCGGCACCACTCCGAAACATCGTTCCGCATACCAACCCAGTAGAAGCGCTGTCTGAGGCGTTGTAGAGTCTTCTTCACACCGAAGTGCCCACCAGTCGGCGCGTCATGGTGTTCCACCATCACCCGGTGCCTGAGTTCTCTTGGAAGCACCACCAGCCATCTGCTGGTCACGCCGTCAACAGACTCCCAACGGCGCTCCAGCACGCCATCGTTGATCCTGAGCATGCTCCACTGCGCCCAGTAGTGTTTTGTGGTGGGACTTGCTCCTGATATCTCGTCTGCTGTGGGTCTTGAGCTGTCGACGCGTAGGTGTGACAGAACTGGCGAAATGTCTGGGTCCTGTGCTTGGGCACTGCGAATGTTAAAGGCACTCGACGGAGCGGTGTCCTCGTTTTCCTTTCGAGATGATTCTATGTGGGTATGTCGCGATACCGAGAGGGAATCATACTTCGTGCAGTGTCGGCAGGCACCGTGACATGGTCGCCTGCTGAGGCCATCTGCATTCGCATGCTTTGTTCCAGGTCTGTAGGCAATCTCGAAGTCGTATTGCCCCAGACGCGCCAACCAACGAGCTAGCTGTCCCTCTGGTTCCTTTAGGGTTCGAAGCCAGCGAAGTGCCGAATGATCAGTTCTCACAGTGAAGTGGGCCCCATACACGTAGTGATGAAAGTGTTTGATGGCTTCTACGACAGCTAAGAGCTCTCGTCGTGTGACGCAGTAATTTCGCTCAGGTTTGGATAGGGATCGACTAAAATATGCGATGACCCGTTCTCCTTGGTCGGAGTTTTGGGATAGCACGGCCCCAATGCCGCACGCGCTGGCATCGGTGTCCAAGATGAATGGCAGCTTTGTTTCCGGATAGGCGAGTACGGGCGTACTAGTAAGAGCTCCTTTGAGCTTCTGGAAGGCCTCTTCGCATGAGGCGTTCCATTCGAATCGTTGTCCTTTTTGTGTCAGACGGTGCAATGGAGCTGCCAATTCAGCGAAGCCCTTCACAAAGCGACGGTAGTAAGTGCACAGCCCTAGGAAACTGCGTAGTTCGGTGATGTTAGTCGGCACCGGCCACTCGCTGACTGCCCGCACCTTGGCTGGATCAGTAGAGACACCTTGTTCGGACACCTCGTGCCCGAGGTAAGCCACTTTCCTTTGGAAGAGATGACACTTCTTTGGGTTCAGCTTCAGGTTGGCTGCGCGGAATCGCTGGAAGACCTCCTTCAAACGTTGAAGCTCCTCGCTGAAGGTGTTACCAAACACGATGACGTCATCCAGGTACACTAGTAGTGATTTCCAGTGAAGACCCGCCAGCACCGCCTCCATCAATCTCTCGAACGTTGCCGGAGCATTGCAGAGGCCGAACGGCATGACTCGAAATTGCCAAAGGCCGCCTCCACACGAGAA
Source organism: Amphibalanus amphitrite (assembly GCF_019059575.1). Classification (NCBI taxonomy): domain Eukaryota; kingdom Metazoa; phylum Arthropoda; class Thecostraca; order Balanomorpha; family Balanidae; genus Amphibalanus; species Amphibalanus amphitrite. Next base: position 144,989 of record NW_024882019.1, read on the forward strand.
AGCTGTCTTCTCTTTGTCGTGTTCTGCCATCTTCACTTGATGGTAGCCAGACTTCAAGTCGAGTGTCGAGAACCATTTTGCTCCAGCCAGAGCATCCAGCGTATCGTCGATCCTAGGCAGGGGGTATGAGTCCTTCAGGGTGATCTCGTTCAGGGCCCGATAGTCGACGCAGCATCTCAAGGATCCATCTTTTTTCTTCACCATCACCAGCGGAGAGGACCACGGACTGGCTGACTTTTCAATCAGGCGTTGTTGAGCCATGTCGCTCACCAACCTTTCGGCCTCCTCTCGCTTCGCCAGTGGGATACGCCGAGGAGGGATCTTGATGGGGCGGTGGTTGTTTGTTTTGATGTGGTGTTCCGTCAAATCTGTAGATCCCAAGTCATGGTCACCTTCTGAAAAGATGTCACTGTTCTCGAACAGCAGAGTCTCGACCTCTCTCACCTGTGCATCCGTGAGGGTGTCACTGCAGCGGCTGAGCAGCTCCTGGACATCATCGGGTAATGCTACACCTCCTGTATGGGTTGAATAAGAGCCGTGAACAGTAACATTTCCACATGAGACATCCTCACCTGTTCCGATGACTGTGCCCGGTTTAAGTCTGATGTGTCTGTCGGAGAGGTTGCCGATCAGTATTGGAAGGCGTGACTTGTTCCTTACCAGAGACCTTCCTACCATGATTCCGTCGGCCAAACCACTTGCACCCTCAACTAGCACTTGGTGGCCATCGATTGTGTCCAACGACTTACACTCCACCAACTGTTCTGTTCTGGGCGGGATGCGTACTTGTCTACGAACTACTACACGGTACGTTTTGGGAGTGTCTTGCTGTGTTTCCGTCAGTGGAATCGTTGAGTTGTCCACCTGAAGTGTCATTTTTTTTCAAATCCAGTTGGCAGTTGTGGGCCGACAGATAATCTAGGCCAAGGATGCAGCGTTCTTCCAGCTCTTCCGCCACGAATACTGCATGGCGTGATGTTTGTTTACCGAGGGCCACTTCAACTTCCACGGGCCCTCTCAATCCAGTGCGGCGTCCCGTTACGTCACAGAGTCCCCCCGGCACTGATGGAGGGTCCACACCGGGTATGACGTCGCTACGGACCAGTGTGCGATTCGACCCTGTGTCGACAAGTATCGACATCCGCCGGCCGCCAACCCAGCCATCCACCCGCACACAGTCAGGGGGTTCTGGTCTCCGGACACAATCGTGGGACTCTTCAGCGCCGGCCGACCGCTGCCCCTCGAGGTCGACCCTCATTCGTTTCCCTGACCACTTGAAGACCCAGAGGTTGACATCCTACTGGGTTGTCTGCAGTCTCGTCTGATATGACCCATTTTGTTGCAGTTCCAGCATGGCCCCAGTCCCACTTGTCTCCTGTTGTCCAGACGTCCTGCCGGCTTGCGGTTCGCAGCTTCAAGCTGCTGGATCCGAGAGAGAATAGCATCGAGCTTCGTTTCCAAATTCGATGGACTCTGTGTTTCCACACTGGCTTGGCGGTTGCCGAAACCACTGCTCTGGCGGCTATGTGATGATTTGAGGGAACGTCTTAGAGACTCGTATTCTAGGGCAGCAGCTAGTGCGTCGCGCAGGCTGCTTGGTTTCGCCTGTCTTACGGTCATTTGCATGTCCGTGTCTTCCAGGGCGTCAATAAACTGATCACAGGCGACTGTCGCCCTGAAGTCCGGCGGAGCTCCGGGATAAGCCAAGTGAGCAAGTCGATCCACGTCCAATGCCAACTCTTGCAGGCCCTCGTTGCCACCACGGGTTCGGTTCCTTAGCCTGGCGCGATTGAGGTGCTCCTGATGTGCAGATCCGAAGCGCTGCTCTAAGACATTTGTTAATGCTTCATAATTTTCCAGGTGATTTGGAGGCACACATGCCAGCACTTCCAGTGCCGGACCTTTGAGACTCGCGGCTAATTCAACCGCTTTCCTGTGTGTGGACCACCCGTTGCTAGCCGCAATGAGCTCGAACTGCGCTCGGTAGGCGGCCAATGAAGCCGATCCATCGAAGTCCTGGGGTTTACGCCCTACAGCGTCACCTTTAGGAGCTGGTTGATGATTCTCGCCCCCATCTTGAAGAACCCGAGTTGTTGCTGTATCAACAGCGACAACAGGATTCCTGTCCTGGCGAGATGACGCGACCAACTCCCCCAAGTCCCTAAGGATGGATTCGATGTTGTCCATTCTCTTGCCGTAGGATTCGTGCAGTTGTAATGCATGCTCGCTGAGCTGCTGTTTCACCACCTCGGATACTTGTTGAAGTGTACTGGCTTCTTCCCGAGTTCCAGTCGTCTTTGTCTCCATCTCCGCCGTTTGGCTTCGTGTCACGCGTTTGTCGTCAGTCATCATGCCAAGTTTGAGCACATCGATAGCTGGAATCAATAGGTAGGAACACCACCGGCGGTATCAGGGAGAAACAGGAAAAAAAAAACTTCTGACACCAGTGTTACCGAGCCCAGGGTTCACTGCTACCGTTCCCCTCCTCCACGGACCCCAAATACAGGAATACTTACACAGTGGACTATATTTACTGCCCCGTTATCCTACCGCCTACTGTTCCCATCAGTAGGCAGGAGCAGGACGAACAACCGTACCCAGCGCTCCCACTGTTACCATCAGTAGGCAGCAACAACCTCACCTGTACAGAATCGTCCACTTGCCCAAGCCGCGGTTCTCCGTCCACGCACAGCTGACAGCACTCCACGGGTCACCACTCACTGCGGAGCTGAGGACACGACTGGCGCGGGCCCGCAAATCTGACCTAACATGACCTCGGATCGTAGTGGGCCGACCTCACGTCCAATCGCAAACCGGAGTCGCAAATGACGTCATAAACCCAACTCCACAAACACACGCAGACAGTAATGGCGCACGATATACAAATATGAAAGACATGCTCAAGGTTGGTAAAAATAAATCCATTCAGGCAATGTGTTGATTGGCATTTCTTTGTATAGGAACTTTGAATCCGTGAGTACTTTTGTGGTAAACCATCAGTAATCTAACTTAATTAATCCGACTGCATAACATTTTGATAGAGGCATGTTAGAGCGGTGAAAGCGCCTTAGCTGTGTTCAGCTCGACGATATGGATCGACTGATATGCAACATGACCCTTTCCGGTCAGGTCATGACCTTGACCTGAGGTCAAATTTTCAAGTTGACCTTTCAAGGTCAAGTTATAGTTCATTCGATGCGTCTTGACGAGAGGAACACGATGCCGGTAAAAGTAAGCTCGTACAAGGCTTGGGTCAAAAGTTATTGCAGAAAAACTGTTTCCGAAAAAACGGCTATTTTTGCAGTTTTTGCCCCCTGCAGGCAAAACCGTTGACGTTAGGTCAAATCTGAGAGAATCACTCAGAAAGGGCGTTAATAGGGCTATCGAATGCGCTTTTCCGCGGCGCTGTAGCTCTATTGTTTCCCGAGTTATGCGTTGGCTTCCTGGAAATTGTCGACATTCGACCTGGAAATCGCCGAAATTTTGCCTTCAATGACCTCTGGTGACCTGACCTTTGACGGTTGACCTGACCAAAAAAGTGACCGAAGTGATTTCATCATTATTTTTGGCGCTCTTTCGAACGCCGCCTTCCGCGTATCGCTACGTGGCCCAGGAGCCGAGTAAGAAGGGGGGGGGGGTGTTGAAACAAACACCCCCCCCCCCACCCCCCAGCAGGGTGTGGAAATCCAGGACCCCCAGCTGGGCGCGGGTTAAGATACAAAACTTTTGACGTTACTGCATTTCAGTGTTTTTTTTTCAATGTTTTTGTGGCTGTGATCATTACTTCCGCTGTCATGGTGTCCTGCAGGACGCACACATGTTCTCCATCCTGACCGCCACGTGCTCCGGCAGGTTCACATATTCCCACGCTGACGACTATGACGGAGACGACGCTCAAGTTTGGGCCCGAGTGGCTGCGCGCCCTGTCGCACGGCAGCGGCGGCGGCGGTGGCGGCGGACCGGGTCTTGGCTCGCCACCCGTCAGTCCCGGCTCGATGGTGTCCAAATACAAAACTCCCGAACACCGGTAAGTAGGGAACCGGAAAGAAAAAGGGTCTCAGGGTTTGAAAGTGAAGGCATGATCCGTCCTTTGCACAGTCTTGTTTGTGTCACTGTTTCATTGTTTTTTTTACACTTTCTTTCTCATATGTATATGTCGGCTGTTAAAAAATCTGACCCCCGACTGACCCCACCACCTCCCCGGCCGACCTGCGGCAGCTATGGCCGCGAGGAGATGCTCGCTCTCTATGAGAAGGGTATCGTGGCGCCGGACGAGATGTCGCAGGACGGCGGCGTGTTCGTCGAAAAGTGCCAGCCGCCGGTGGCCTTCAGCAACGTGTCCGAGGAGGAAAAGGTGAGGAAGACGAGGGGGCGTGACGCTGAACGCAGTCCAGTGAGTAGCGCTGTGAGAGGGAGAGTAGTTTGGGTGTGGAGAAAAGATCTCCCGGCTGCAATATGCTTGGAATTCCAATAACTGCAGATGGAATTACCTTTCTATATTTTTTTTTTTTTGAAAGATTCGGCGTTCTATGTGTAAGACAATCCATTTTTATAGATGCTTTCTTGTTGCAATGAGGTATAAGAATTGGGAAGAAATTGACCAAAAATCGTAGCCTCTGCTTTTCAGTAGGGCTGAAGAAGGAATGATTTGCATCAGTGATGATGACGTGGCCAACAGGAACCCTTTTGACCTCTGCAAACTTTTCCTGTTTTACCGGAGTGTGGGACATAAAATACCACATCTCATCCATGCCAGAATGATCAAGCTATGGGGTCGATGGAGTTAATTTCATAGTGTCTGAGAAAAACAAGCAAAACAAGGAAATGTCGTTTTACATGGATGTTATATGGTTAAAGATTCATAACTTTTAGCTGTTGTTTTGAACAGGCGAGAAATGGGCAAAAATAATCTGGTGAAAGTTAGAAGAGGTAACAATATTCCCGACTTTATTTCGGAAATAGCTGATGTGACCTGTTAGTACCTTGGCCTGGAGCGCAATACCACCTTTTCCTAGCCAATTTCGGCGCCCAGTTATCACCGACGTCCGCTGAGTTACGACAGCCAGTGGTCACAGTCCATTACCCCAACGGTGTGTGTGTGTCGGTGACTGTATCGATTGTCCTGTGGCTGGCCGCCGGCCACAGGTGGTTGGTAAACACGTGGTCACGTGAGGAAGCCAGACAAGGGTGGCGGGAGCTGTGTAACATCTGGGTCGGATGTAACGGAGTTACACAATAAATTGGGGCTTTTATCATTGACACCAGCAGAGCTGTCACTGATAAAAAAAGATTTGTTATGAAGTGTATAAAGCGCAGCTGCTTTGGTTAAAAGGTCAAAGAACTGTTAGTGCCGTGCGTCGTGGAGTGTAAGATTGTTAAGTCAAAACAAGATAAGAAAAAGTAGTATCATTATGTCATTGTGGGACAATGCGGTGTTACGTAACATTGTTTTTGTTCTTTTTCTCGCCCATATTCCTCGGCACTGGTGCTCACTGCTTGGACATGGCAAGTGGTCAGCGCATGTACATACGTTCGAAGTGTGCCCGTGTGATCTGGTATTTCTTGTCACTCTACTTCCAACACGCGTGTCTCACGCTTTCCTTCCCTTATCCCCACCCTCAGATGGCCTGGAGCTCCGGCGTCAACAGTGAGGCGGTGCTGCGGCTGACGGGCCGCGGCGGCGGGCCGGCAGCGCGCGGAGGGCGGGGCGGCTCCGTGGACAGAGGCAGAGGACGCGGCCGCGGCGCCAGCTTCGGGTTCAGAGCCGGATACGATGACGGCGATGACATGGGCTACGGCAGGCGCGACCCAGGGCCGCCCGGCTATCTACGCGGAAAGAGCTTCGAAAGATCGCACGTGAGTTGGTGGCTGGGATTCGGTGTTGGTTGGTGTCAAGCTTGTGTTACTAGGTGTGTGGTTAATATGCGATATCTGCCCCTAAACACTGAACAAAGATATCAGGTGTCTATCTTTCAACAGGCTCGTAACTCCCACACCTCGTAAAACAACAGGTTTATGACAAAGCCCTCAACTCAACTAAAATCCCTTGTCAGATAATGCAGCTTTGAGGTCGTTCAACCCAGCTACCGACCCCGGCCACTTCACATGCATTTATACCTAACGACCCCCTCACCTTCCTTGCCCGTGAGTGCTAACTGCATCGCCCCCTGTCCCGCGCGCAGAGTATGTACGACAGCGGGGAGCGGGCCGGCTGGGGTGACAGGAACGGTCTGGACGCCACATCGCCGCGCAAGGAGCTCGGACGCGGCTCAATCTCGGATAACTGGCGCAGCCGCGAGCCGGCCGGCGGCGACGACCGGTGGAGGGGAAAGATGGCGCCCAGGCCGGCCGACAAGTGGGGTACGTGCCGGGGAGGGCAGGGGATCGGGGGGAGGGGAGTTGGACGCGAGCCAGGGCTCTGATGGAGAAGCATGGGACGCCTGCAATATGTTATCTGGGTCCTTAGTCTGGCTGCAGCCAGACCTCACCCGTTGAGTAACTGTTACGTACAAACCGGCCTAGAACGGGACACATTTTACATCTTATAACATTTTTTTTCTTAAGATCCAATTAAGCTCTCGGTTCTCAATCAGTTGGTAACGCTATTTTTAGGACTAAGACACTTATGCCCGGGCGGCACTAGTCGATTGTTGTTACACCTTTTGAATCCCCAATGCCCGCCTTCTGTTTTATTATCGCGCTACGGTAGAGTATCAACTACCCGTCAACATAATCTTGACTGACTCACTACACTGAGTGTCCCTCAGGCATGTCTCGGAGTGGCGGCGGCGGCAGCTGGCGGGGCGAGTCCGGTCTGGGGGCTCCCGGGCAGCGGCGCCGACCAGACGACGAGCGGCGCAGGGAGGAGCTGCCCGAGTGGTGAGCAGGAGAGACATTCTAGGGTGTGGGCCAGAGTGTAACCCACGTGGCGCCACGTGGAGGCTAGCTGCCAGCCATGGCGCCCGGCCTCCGCTCAGTGACTGCTGGCTAGTTGCCAGTCTGGCGCCAGCGATACCCGATATAAAGCTAACGATACGGATGTGCTTAATACTTTTCTCGGGTGGAATTCTTTACCGTTACAACTTACAGGTCTACAATATGATGGATAGGATGGTGGGGAGATGTTGTGTTAGATTTTACGGCCGTAACCGTCCAGTGTCCAGCCACTTATCAAACCACATTGGTGCATACTTTATGCATTTGCTGCAGTTTTGTGTATTTGAGATTGCTAGATAACGTTTTTACCGTGGGGATTGTGGTTTTGTGCCGAGCTGCCTGAGATTTGATCTCTGACACCTGTGTCTCTGCCGCAGGGCCACGGAGTCTGGCGGGGCCGGCGGCAGTTTCGACTCCAAGGGAGAGTTCCACGGCGACTGGGGAGAGGACCCCCTCGGAGGGCACCGGGAGGTAGGTGTCCGCTCCCACCTCTGCTCTACCACCCCGTACACGCTAAAAATAATATCCCTCGGCAATTGATAATCTGAAGAATGCATTGCAAGCGTCTGGTCTGCGATTTTTTTCGTTGGGCTCAACTGGTAATCAGATGTGACATGAAACGTTCGTCATCCGCCTAGGGATTGGAACGCCTCATTAACGGAAATTTGTCATGCCCTACACATCAGAGGCGTTTTAGCGGGCTTACTGCTGTAATTGCAGACTACACCAATCTGTTGCTTTGACTGTGTGTCCCTTTCGCGGTCCGTTGAATATTCATTGTTGACCTGCCAACCCATGACCGTCGTCTCACCCCTGAATATCGCTCTTCGTCAAACACTAACTGTGCGCGTGTGTTCGGCAGGGCTCCTCGGGCGCAGAGGAGCCCAAGTTTACCGAGTCGGACCGCAACCGGTCGGAGGCGAACGGTCCGCCAGGCGGCGGCAGCTCTTCTGGACCAGCTAACGCCAACAATGACAGAGGTGAGCCTGAGCGACCCGGCGGGTTTCAAAGTGAGATTAGCGGTTGCCATTGCAGGGCTATGAGCCGAAAGGGCGATGGGGACGAAGGGAACCCGGTGCCTAGATTGAGATCTGGGGGAGGGGTCGGGTAGCTTTACGTTAAGTGGGCGTGGCAGATCGCTTAGTGGGAAGGCGGTTTATGTCTGTTTATATCCAAAATAGAGTCAATAGGAGTATTTTGATGCGGATTGACTGATGGAGGCGTTAGAACTTGCAACGGAAATCGGTAGCGTGACGTGAAATCCTAGACTAGCGGTAAATACAAGTTACGCCAACAGGCTGCACTCCACATGTGTTCATATGTTCCCTGTGTTACATGCACCAGAGGAACACCTTAACTGACACACCGCTCCCCTGCACAGAGCCGCCTGCCGCCGAGCCGACGGGCAGCGAGGAGCGGCCGGCGCCGCCGCCAGCCGACCCTGCTCCGGCCGCGGCTCCGGCTCCCGTCCCGGCTCCCACTGCGCCGGGGCCGCCGAAGGAGCCGCCGCAGCCGCCGGCCAGCAGTGAGGCGGCCAGTATGCAGCAGCTGCAGGAGACGGCTAATAACCTGGTGGCCGGTCTGATGGAGGATGAGAAGGAGACGACGGCGGGAGGCGGGGGCGGACAGCCGGCCGCGGTGCCCGGCCAGCCGGCGGCTCCTGGGTCCGCCGTGGCGCCCGGCAGTCCCGAGCGAGACCGGCCCGAGGGCGCCGACCAGTGGTTCTACACGGACCCCCAGGGACAGGTGCAAGGTGGGTTGCATTTCCGACGGCATGGGACAGATTGGCATTCTAACGCGGCGAAGCCACATAAAGCTTGCGCCATGATTGTGTGCCTTGTATAGTTTCGAGTATTCTTAATGCTGTATTCTTCATGTTTGTGGTATCATTATTTGACATATCCGCCAACCATCAACACTAGATTCGTTCTCAGTTCCTGTATCGCCTTGTGATATCTGCTTCCTCTATTGCCAGGCTCGTTCACGTCTGCGGAGATGCTCGAGTGGTACCAGTCGGGCTATTTCCGGCCCAACCTGCTCGTGCGCCGCGGCTGTGACGACACGTTCAGCCAGTTGGGGGAGCTGGAGGCGCTCTGGGGACGCGTGCCGTTCGCGCCGGGACTGACGGCGCCGCCCATCACGGTAGGTGTGCCGGTGAAGTGTGCCGAGAGTGTCCGAGGCCGCGCTACATGATGGGTAACGGGATATTATTTTAACGGCTCATTGGTGTGAGACTTAGGTTGAGGTGTGAATTCAGTCATGGAGTGATAACGGCTGTCATTGTATTCGTTGCCTAAGTTACTTGTGTTAATTGTATGGGTATGTATGTATTGTACCTATATATAAGTGACTTGATCCCATGGAATATTAGAATAATGAATGACTCCAAGTAATGATGCTATAAATGCCTGAGTCTGCATGGATGATTTAAATGAATGAGAGGCGAATGACTGACTCCAAATCCGCTGACATGTCTGAACCGGTACGCCGGCGTGTCTCCACAGAAGGCCAAGGCGTCGGCGTCCCCGGCGCTGCCGGAGCTGGACGGCAACATGGCGGCGGTGCTGCAGCAGCAGCAGCTGCTGGTGGCACAGCAGCAGCACCAGTTCATGCAGCAGCAGCTGCGCCAGCAGGCGGTGGCGCAGGCGCTGCTGAAACTGCAGCAGTCGGCAGAGTTTCGCGCCCAGCCGCCGGCGCAGCAGCAGCAGGTGGGTGCCGGGCGGATACCGTCCCAGGAGCTGCATAGACCCGTGGTTTGACCCCAACTCGGGGCTGACAGGGGATTATTGCGTTTCAATGCTTTTGGGGATTAATGAAAACTTGCGAACTTTTTTAATATTACTTATGCTTAAAGACGCATTACATGGCGTGTGCTCTTGCCATGTTATCATCCTTTCGCTGGTTTAGCTGTCTACCTGTGATAAGCAAACTTTGCATCCTGTTTTTTTTTTTTTTTTGTTACATGGTGATTTGACGGACTGTTGTTTTTGTGTCACAGATATTGTCTCAGTACCTGATGAGCCAGCATATGGCTGAGCAGCAACAGTCGATGCTGCAGCAGGCCCCAGACTTCTTCTCTCTGCAGGTACTGATGTGAAACGTGATTTGAAACGTTTTCATTTGAAAGAGATTGTCGCACTGCACTGCTTTTTCATTAGCAAACTGTTTTTTTTTTAAACTGTGATCATAATGATTAAATTCAATTTCGTTGTCATTATGTGATAATAGTTGATCTTGAGGTCATTACAGTAATCTCCCCTTTAGCATCCTGGCCCTCCCGAGGCCAGCTGTGTAACGCCCGTTTGCCTCTGTTCTCCAGCAGAGTATGCTGGGGAAGCCGGCCGTCACCCTGGCCGGCCCCGGTGTCCCGGGTATGCCCGGCCTGGGCGCCATACCCGGCATCCCCGGCCTCCCCGCCATGGGTGTGCCGGGCGCCGCGCAGAACTCGCTCCAGCACCTACTGCAACAGATGCACCAGCAGCAACAGCAGCAGCAGTCGGCTGCCGTGCCGCCGCCGCCGCAGCCGGCCGTCAGCGAGCCGGCGCCGGCGCCCGCCAGCCGCGCCTCGGACAGCTCGCCGGACCCGATCCAGAGTCTGATGCAGCAGCTGTCGCGGGCCGGCCAGGCGCCGCCCGTCTCGGGCGAGTCGGTCTGGTCGGGTGGACAGCCGTGGCCGGGTGCGCCCGGCACCGGGCCCGCCGGCGGCTGGGCGTCGCGCGAGGACGCGGCCGCCGCCGCTGCTGCTGCGGCTGCTCAGCGACAGCAGCAGGAGCGGAAACTGCTGGAGGAGGCTGCTGCCCGTCAGCGGGAGGAGCGGCGCGCACTGGACGAGGCGCGCCAGAGGGAGGAGGAGCGACTGCGCTGGGAGGAAGAGCGCCGTCAGCAGGAGCAGCAGCTGGAGGAGCTGAGGCGACAGGAGCAGGAGCGGCAGCGCGCCGAGGAGCAGAGACGCCAGGAGGAGGAGAGGCAGAGGCTGGAGGAGCAGCGGAGACAGGAGGAGGAGAGGCAGCGGGCAGAGGAGCAGAGACGGCAGGAGGAGGCACGGCTCCTGCAGGAGAGGCAGCAGCAGGAGGAGAAGCGGAAGCAGGAGGAGGAGGCGAAGCGCGTGGAGGCGGCGCTTCGCGAGGAGAAGGAGCGGAAGAAGCTAGAGAAGAAGCGGGAGGAGCAGCGGAAGAAGGAGGAGCGGCAGGCGCAGGAGGAGGCGCTCCGACAGCAGCAGGAGGAAGAGCGCAAGAGGTGAGAGCTCACTGAACATACTGCTCGGTTTACCAGGTAACGGTTTTGCTGAAATGCTTCCTCAGTGTTGTTTGTGTTTACTGTAATTGAAGTATTGAGCCTCGGTTCCCTGTTATTTCTATCGTCTCCCCGAGTTTGTCGAATCACAAGGACTGAGTGGTGCCTCTTTTAGAGCCGCTTTTCGCTGTGCTGTTATGCGTCTGATGTTTCGGGGCATAGTTTGGTTGGAGAATGTAATCATCTTTCTCTGATGCTTTGTACTGGATTGAACGGAAAGTCAGGACCAGGCGGCTATTCGCCTCCTTATCCCTATTCTCTCCCGCTAACTCTGCTCTGTGTTTGCAGGGAGGAGGAGCGTGTGCGTCTGGAGGAGGAGGAGCAGCAGCGTCTGGCGCAGGAGGCGGCCCTCCAGCGGCTGCAGGAGCAGCAGGCCCAGCAGCAGCGCGTGCAGCCGGCGCCGCCGCCGGCCCAGCCGGCCTGGTCCAGCGGCCAGCAGCCGGACGCGCCCAGCCTGTCCGAGATCCAGCGGCTGCAGGACCGCGACCGGCGCGAGCGCGCGCACCGCGAACAGGTGGCGGCGCAGCGGCGGCGCGAGCAGCAGCTGGCGGCCACCGTGCAGCAGCAACAGCAGCAGCAGCAGAAGCTCAAGTGGGCCGCCCAGCCGGCGCCGGTGGAGGAGAGCGTCAAGTCGCTGGCGGAGATCCAGGCGGAGCAGGCGCGGGAGCTGGCCAAGGTTAGAACCAGGACTAGAGACCATTTAAGGCATGAATGAGTTGATCGTAATTCGTAGGTGTGCGATAGTACAGCGGAAATGGTACTGGCAAGCCGCAGAATGGTGGTGGTAAGCTTGAACCATAGGGTGAAAGGCACGTGTTCATAAAAAAAGAGCTGGAAAGATGTACACGTAGGTTATATTGTACGTACAGCGTAGGCCGGTCAGTGAAGGCAGATGGGCTTAGCTGTGCCTGGGCAGTAGGTTGAAACGTTTTTTCATGTTTTCAGTTGTCCTATCATGTTTTTTGTCAATGACTGGTCTCCACTAACCGATATTCCGCACCTGTTCTGTCTGCAGCGTCAGCAGCGTGCGCAGGCGGAGCGTCAACAGCAGCAGCAGCAGCTCACGTTCCAGCAGGCAGGTGTCTGGAGCGGCGCCTCCCAGAACCTCAGCTGGAGCAAGATGGCAGCCGCCACGCCGGCGCCGGCCGCTGCCGCCCCCGCCGCAGCTCCCGCGCCGGCGGCCGCCCGGGCTCCGTCGGCGGCTGCCAAGGCTTCCGACTCCGCGGCGCAGCCGTCTGCCTGGGACGGCTCGGCTCGCCAGGGCACCGCCGGGCCCTGGACCGCCGCCGTGGCCAACAACAAACAAAGTACAAGTGAGTCCACCGACGCTATGGGTTCTTGATATTATGCTTGTGCTGAAATTGCAAGAATGGCTCCAATGTAAGGTTCCCGCCAGCTCTGGAAAGGTCGTTTTATGCTTTTTTTTTTTGCTCGCGAATCGCGAAGGACTGTCAGAGCGTTGAGAGCGAGACCAGTAGTTTGGCGCAGTGCCGACAGTTTTTACTTTTTACCCGTCCACCTAAAGGGCCTATCCTCTGCCCCAGGCCCGGCGCTCACAGTTTTACTTTCCTGTCTGTGTATTAACTCCCTCCCTCGTCCCGCAGACTCGGCGCCCGCCCCCGGTGCGGCGGGATTCTGGGAGCCGGCGGCCGCCACCGGCGCCGGCAAAAAGGGTAAGGGTCAGCCGACCGGCCAGCCGGCGGCGGCGCCCTCCAAGAAGAAGGCGCAGCGCAACAAGGCCGAGCAGCAGGCCGTGATGAAGCTGTTTGTGCAGGAGGAGCCGGCCGATGACGGCTTCCACGCCTGGGCCACGGCCACGCTCAAACGCATGAAGGCTGACGTGGATGGTGAGTGTGCGTGGCGCAAGGCTGCGGGGGGTGGTGTGTTTGCGCGTGGGAGGCGGGGAGGTTCGTTACCTTATGGTGCATATATGTTGGTTACTTGCAGCTTTACTTTGTAGTACGACGTCCCGTGAATTATTTAGTCGGGTGACGCGTGACCAAGTCCATAAATCATGTTGCAACAGGCTGGCACGTTAAAATCGTGTGAAGTGTCGTTACGTGCATGGATTTTCTTATTCTCTAATTTACGGTGAGCTGTCTTCATTCCACACTGATCGTATCCAGTTGTCACTGGCTGTCGTGTTATGAATGCGGAGATCTCGATAGACTTCATGGTGTCACTTTCCTTTCAATCCCGATCTTTTTCTTTGTTTTCTTTCAAACTGATGTAGAAGAACGTGTGATTCAAAAAAGAAATGGGCTACAACATAGACCTCGACGTCTTCTTCCAGAGCCCAGACAACCTTGATTCTTGATTCTTGGTTAGGACTTTTTCTGTCAAACGTTTTAGCCCGCATACCAGCAGCTGCTTAGTACTCCCATACCATCACATATGTAGAATAGGGATGTTTATCAAAGTCACAATAGCCTTGAACGCTATGTAGCCAATGCTACAGCAGGTCGATCAAATGGGGAAGTCGGAAATGGAAATTAAAACTTGCTAAAGCTTTTAAGTTGAAAAAGAAATTTCGCCTTGCAAAACATGCTTCTGCTGCAGTCACAAATCTGTTAAGATGGCACGTCATAGTCGGTGCTATTTTCCTATGTTGGACGCTGTCTAAAAAAGAACTAATAGGCCGTGTCTGAATGACAGTTTTCCGTTCATGAATGACGGAAAACTGAACTGGCGCCGTATGATTCCACCTTGCGATGGATGCGGAAATTATGCCATGATGAGACTGGCCCCGGGTGAATTCTGTAGGTAAAGTGAAGCCCAGTCCGGTACGTGAGAACGATGCCAGCGAAGGTCATTAGGTCGAGCACTTTCTGGCAATATTGGCGACCAAGGAACGGTTTATCGATCGCGACTGAGCGGCTATTGGCTCCGCCGTTGCAAGTAGAGTGCAAGTGTTGCCCAGTTTTGCAGCACACCCTCGATTGGATTGCACTAGGCTGGTGCTAACGTGGCTGGTGCTAGGCTGGTGTTGCCTCTGGCCGGGGTGGTTTGTAATCACCGATAGTGGTGCGTGTCACCACTTTGACGTCACGCGTTACCGGCTTATCACCGGTAGCGGACGTTGGGACGTCATCAGTGCGATATGGTATCGGAACGCTGTTTGCCGGTCGTAATGCATCCTGTTAACTGTTCGGCATATTTATGGTCAATGTTTTCGCTAGGCGCTACCCATGAGGTTTATTGATGACCTAAGATGATGGGGGGGGGGGGGCTCATCTATGGTTGAGACACTGCCTCCATGGCGATACGTTGAGAGACCGAAGATGACTCACCGACTAATATTTCGTTGTGTTTCGTAAATTTACTTATATAAATCTTCCCCAGATGCGAGCATTCCAGGAACGGCTTTAGCTGGTTTATTTGGTCACTGGAGGTCTAATTGATCGCCATTTATATGCTCAGATCGACTAGAAAGTGGACAATGTTGGGACCAGACCGGACACCTTTGGACAGAGCATAGGAAGTAATATGTTGACACGATAATTACATGTTCGCAGTGCCGACGTTCATCGGTTTCCTGAAGGACGTCGAGTCGCCGTTCGAGGTCAAAGACTACGTGCTCTCCTACCTGGGCGAGAACAAGGAGGCCAGCGAGTTCGCGCGCCAGTTCCTGGAGCGCCGCAGCCGCTGGAAGAACGCCACCAAGCGGGTCGAGAGTGACGACATGTACGGACCGGCGCGGGCCGTCAACCCGGCCTCGAACGAGTTCCAGGAAGCAAAGGTGAGCTAAACGTCGGGGACGGGGGAGGCATTTTGCGTGAAATGAGCTGGTTTGTAGTAGCTGGGTTAGTTTAGTGAACCATGGGCTATTTGTAGTAAACGGGCTATGATAGCGATGGGCTAGTTGCAGTAAACGATATTGACCCGCTACGATCCCCAGGAACCGTTTGTAATAAATATACGTGTTGCGTGCTAAGCAGTTCACTCGTATTCACCGGTGTTCTCTCCATTCCGCAGCCAAAGGGTCGCAAAGGCAAGAACAAGAACCGGGCGGTGGACAACAGCATCCTGGGCTTCTCGGTGACATCCGCCGAGGGCCGGCTGAACGTCGGCGAGCGAGAGACCATCAACTGAGCCGGCGCGGCGCGCGGCTCGATCGGCTGTGGCCGGCCGACGCGGCTCAGGGAGGCGGCGCGGGCGGCCCAGGGGCGCCACTGGCCTCTGTGATAGTGCCGGTCGGAGGCGGCCGGTGGGGCCGGCACAGCTAGTCAGGGCGCGCCCCGAGCCCCGCGGCGCTGCCCGTGTGACAGGGAGAGGGAGGGAGAGCACGCGGGGTGGCCGGCAGCCAGATGCAAGGTCCAGGTATGAGTGTTTTATAATTTTATATGCGTCGAATTAGTCCTTGTTTCCCGCGCGCGTGTTACTGAAATTTTAGGGTGGCTCAGATGGTCGTGTGGGAGTGGTTGTCGGCAAGTGGAGTGTTTGTGCTGTTCAGAGACGGCCAATATTTGGCTGTAAAAGTGGTCTGTGGTTGCGAGTGTGTGCCTGTGGGATCCCGTGTGCGAGAAGCCTAGAGCTCCCACAAACTGTGAGCCAACATTGTGTGATAGAAATGAATGACTGGGCATAAGGAGCGTCTTGCCGTGCGATAACTGAACGACGAAGCGTGCAGGACGCCGGATTCATCTCAAGGACTTGTTGCTCGCGAAGGTGGAAGTGCATAAGAGTATTTAAGTATGTGCCAACTGTGACCTGAAGAGTGCTAGTGCGGGGCGGCGCGTCTTGTGACAGGGACGCTGCGTCGAGAGCGGTGCGATCTGCGTTCAACACTGTGCAACTGACTGAGTGATAGACCGCCAGCCTGCGGGCCGGGGCGGACGGGTGTTGTGCGCGCGGCGGTGTGTGGGCCCTGCTCAGTGATGGTCCGGACGGAGCGGCGCGCCTGGCCGAGGGATGCCTTAGAGAGGCCGCCCGGCGGACGGTGTGTCGGCCACATTTTGTAGAAGGCGCACGACGCAGACGCCGGGCGGCGGCGGACGTTGGTGAATAAAGGGAGACGGAGACATTCAGCCGACTTTTGGGGAAGGAACACCAATCGGGTAGGAAGCCAGACAGATTATCTGGAGACTGTCTGGAGGACTAAATATCAGGAGAACTGTCACAAAATAATGCTGTGTGCGGAATAGGATACCCTGCTGTGCGGAAGCTGGCAGGCGAGCGTTCGGTGCCGGTGTTGTGACGACGTTATGCGATATGTTAACCACAAGCAACAAAGGCTGCGTGCTCCTTTCAGGCGCACGGCACGCTACGCGATGCCACTCGAACATGTGAAGGAAGGGCGAATGGATGCCAAATACCGATGTCCCAAGATTGGAATCAATTTGAGAGTTTGACAAAGTTTATGGCGAGCTGAAACTGGTAACAGAACACCGGAACAGCATTTCAAAGATTAGCCCAAAGGGAGGGGATGATTATTATCTTCACTGCAGTTCTAGTTTTGTGTGTCATGCGGTTCCGAACGGTCACAAATGGTTGTTGCATGACAAGAGATCATAACATCGCTGTCTGATAAAATTCCCACGCATACCATGTGAAATTGCCGCGTCACTATGCAATTTCAGTGCAGTGATCCATGAATGGCGCTGACGAGCTCAGAGCTGACGTGGGTGGGAACAAGTCTTCCGCGTCCGCCATTCTTCACAATTTGTCCAATATCTATCCCACATTTCTGGGAGGATCTCTCGTGATCTCGCTATAGTCGCCTCTCTCTATTGTCTCGTCCCCGGTAGATCTGCCCTCCTTGTCCTCCCTCCGTCCCTCCCAACAGGATCTGGTCTCTTCAGGAGCACGGGACCGTACGTGATCTCGGGTGACGGGCCCCTCCGGATCGCTAACACACTCTGTTTACTACCTGTCGCCAGGATACTGCTCATGGAAATTGGCCGAAGGGCCACAATGCATCGGTAATATGTCACGCAGGGCATTGTATTCCCTCTGCTGCGGTCGCGGTCGGCGCGCAAGGAGCCATTAACCGAGCTCCGTGTGGCCTTCGTTCGTGCGGAACCGCTGCTGATTATATGATCGGTGCTTTTAGTGAGCACGTGCGGTGCTGTCTTCGCCACCACGGAGTCCAATCAGGCACGCGATCGACCGCTGCCCAGTCACCACTGAGGGTACCCCTTCCCCCACCGCCCCCGGCAGCGGCTCCTTCCAGGTCACCAACAATGCGTACTACTCGCCCTGACCGACGTCGGCGCCGCCCCTCGCGCTGGCCGCGTCACGTCGGCGCAGCTCGGTCCACCTCCTCACACCACTCATCGATCGACGAACCGCGGGCGGAGGCGGTCGCGGCGACACTAGCGCCGCGCGGCGGCCACCGCACGAAGCCCCGCCTAGCGATAGTGTTTGTTTGCGGTGCGCTGCGGCAGGTGCGGCGGCGGCTGAGTCCGTGCGGTGACGGGTCAGGTGGGCCCGCCCCCCGCTCCCCAGTCGGCCGCAGGGCGGGAACGCGGCGCCAGCGGGCGGGGCCTTACGGTGGCGGGTCCTGACAGCACCAGGGCAGCCGGGCCGAGCTGCTGGGGGCTCGGACAGGTGACGAGGTGTGCCTTGCTCCGAGAGGATTTATTTAGCTTCGTTGGTGAGTTGAAGTTTCTCTCGCCTCACCTCTTGCATTAGCTTAAAACTTATTTGTGGCGATATAAAAAAGTCTCGACAATAGTTACGATTGTATCAAGCCACATGACAGAGCTTTCTTTGTTTACCTTCAAAGCGATGACCGTTGCATGCATTGCTCATGTCCCCGTGTTTACACTAAGCTCGTAATACTGGCCGATGCAATAAGCGCGCCCGGTGGCACGTCTTCCGCCCGGCGCCGTATGAGCCTCTGAGATCAATTCACCGCATTATGACAGAATTCCATATTGACCGGACAGCCAGAGGTCGGCAATGAACGTCGGACTACCCGGGGTTCCACTGAATATGGCATGGGAAACCACGACCCATGGTCGATAAACGAAAGAAGAGAACGGTATTACTTTCATTCAAAGAAAGAAGTATTACTTTCATTCATGATGTTGTGCAAATGAATAGAAGTGTTGGTAACATGAGCGTACTGCTTTTAAAGGGTAAAGAAAAGAACACAACCGTAAAACGCGGGTCCGTATCTTCCCACTACAACCAAGTGCTCGTGCACTTGGAAGCTGCGTTGCTACCTAATGCGATTCATGATATTCACTGTTCGTCCATGCATTGTCCGGTGTTGACACTGACAGTTCTGTGTTCCTGAGTCATTGCATCTAGCCAAGGCCACGCTCACACCACCTACTATCCGTGCACTTCTGCACTCGGTCAGATTTGTGTATGACCGACTAGCGGAGAGGAAAGACATTAGGAGCAATATCCAACTGCATCCTGGCGCCATTCCTGGCAGTTGCCTCTATAACCAATCGCCATAACGTGGGCCCATGAATGTCAATGAAATTTACATTCGCTCCATTCACCATCTGGTTGAGTTTGCCGCAACCCGAATGGTCCTTTTACTCGAATGCCAAAAGGTACATATTTGAAAAAGCCTTCCAGGCGGTGGGGGGGGGGGGCATTTTTTGCCCCCCCCCCTTAGTTTTTTCGATATATCTCGAGAACTGCTGCGCCGATCGTCACCAAACTTTCAGTACCCTCCCGGGAGCAGCTAGCGCACATGGTGACCAAAATTTTTTTCCAAAGGCTTTGATAGGTTAGCCGCTAATGACGTCAGAGTGACGTCATTTTTGCCATTTTCGACCCAAAAAAGGTTTCGCGGGAAGAGCTGTCAGGCCTACAGCTTTAGAGATAAAAAAAAATATTTTAGACATAAAAGGTGTGGAATCAAAAGGGCTACAAAACTGCTATTTCGGTTTTTCGAATTTGTTTGGATTTTGACCCCCAAAAATAAAAAAATAGATTTTTTGAATATAATAGCCAAAAAATCCCAAAAGTTTTTTGAATTTCGAAAAAAACGGAAAATATGTGATAGTTCCTACCGTCTTCTATCTACATACCAAATTTGAGATCGATACCTCTTTTTTTGGCCAAGTTATAGCGAAAAAACTGTTCAAAATTGATGACGTCGAATTTTCAAACTCAATATTTAGCAATTCTAGACCTCGTAGCGCAAAACAAAGACCACCATTAGACTCCCCGTGACGAGCTGCATCGAATCGATACCCATTTTATGCAAAAAATATCAACTTTGAAATTTGACCTTTTTTGACCTGACCTTGACCTGACCTCCACCAGAAAGTGACCTAAACCGTACCTGATGGTCTTATAACCAACACCATTGAGTTGGAAATGAAAAACTGGCCATAAAACATGCATCACATAACCTTAGTAAAGTTGGGCTCATGTGGTGACCCTTGGTGACCTTTGGTGACCTGACCTGTGACCTGACCTGGTATGACCAGTGACCTCTAATAGCAACATATGTACTAGACAACTGACGCCTTATCGCTGATTTTCGACAAAATGCGTTTTACTCGGTGTTATAGCGCTTTCCCTAGAAGCCCCGTGAACGGTGAAACATTTTATCTTTGACCTGACCTGTGACGTCATCGGTGACCCCGAGGTCAATGAAATTTGGTTTCCTTCGACAAATTTGACAGGGCTATCGAACACCGTTTGAATTTTCCGGATCCGTCCAGTAGTTTCGGAGATACGGGGGGGGGGGCAAAAAAATGCCCCTCCCCCACCGCGCGGAAGGTGGCTGGTACAGGCGCGTAACCACGAGTCTGAAGTTACTGGGGACCACATGGAGAGCCGCGAAGACCAAATATTATATTTCAGGATCAGCTTTCGCCCGAGTGGGGGGGGGGGGTTCTGGCCACACCCGCCAGTTTTTTTGTTGCGCGTGTAAGGAAAACCGCGGCGCGCACCGTTGCGAAATTTGGTATAGCTTATGATACCTCAATTTCGTATCATGTGTGAAAATTTTGACCCCCGGTCACTTAAGGTCAGGTCACCAGGTTAAGTAAAGTAGCCATGCCTCCAAAAAACTTTGTGACTATGTCATTCCTACAGTTTCATCCCAGAAGTTTGAAGCTCGAGCTTTTGCGTGAGTAAATCAGTATGAACAATTCGTATATCTCAAAGTTTTTACATATTGGTGACCTAATGTATTTTCTTTAATAAATTTAGTCCGAACCTTCTGATAGGAAGGACTCACATTGCGCAATCGGAGGGTAGAGTGCAGGGTCACCGCAACAAGCTTCGCTTAGCGGTGGCTCTGTCCTTAAGCACAGAGCCACCGCTAAGCGAAGCTTGTTGCGGTGACCCTGCCCTCTACCCTCCGATTGCACAATTCCAGTTCTATGGCAGAATTTAGAGTCCAAAGTTTAACGTGCGCACATAGCCGCGCACGACCAGTCCCCTCACTGACTTCGCCTGGCTACGGCCTGCCACCAACCGCAACCATACCTATCAGGAGGCCCATGTCAAGCGCCCGTCGCGCTTCGAACCCGGACTGTTATAACCGGGAACGCGTGCTCTCACCAAGCGGAGTCTAACGCTCCACCATTTACCAACTGAGCTACGGGACCGCAAAATGTCAGGTCAGTTTTGCGACATCCATGATAAGTCATTGGGAGAAAACTGAAATGCTCTTCTTTTGGCCGAAAATACATTCAAACAACGTGACACAGGTAAACATGACACAATGAATCGGAAAATTGCACCTCTGACCCCTTCTATGCCCCTGTGGTCATCTCTGGTCATGAAACATCTCCAACAGTTTTTAATCATAACTTTAGGTAGAAACATGCTAGAGCGCTGAACCTACTATGAATGTGTTCAGCTCAACAATACCTATCGAATGACATGCAGCATGACCTTTTTCGTGGCCATGACCAGGGGTCAAATTTTCAAGTTGATCTTTTCAGTTCAACTTAGGTATACCTAGTTCATTCCACCCGTCTCGACGAGACAAACGCGATGCCGGTAAAATCAGCGTCTTGAAACTTATATAGTTTCAAGTCAAAAGTTATGATATAAAAAACTTTTCCGCAAAAACGCCAACCTGGGCCTCGTTTCATAAAGCGATTCCGTAACTTACGCCGTTTTTTTGGTCTTGTATTGCAAGTGCATGTGAAGCGATTGCGATAGTTTGAATCGTTGAATGTATTTATGTTGCAAGCAAGAACAGAAGGCAGAAGGAGAAATAAATTTATCGCTTCACATGTGCTTGTAATTCAAGCCCAAAAATCGGCGTAAGTTACGGACTCGCTTTATGAAACGAGACCCTGGAAGCTAAACCGTTGACCTTAGGTAAAATCTGAGAACATTACTCAGAAAGACCTTTGAAAGAGCTATCGAATGCGCTTTCCCGCAGCACTGCAGCTGTACTGGTTCCTGACTCATTATGCGCCGATTTGTGAAAAGTTGTCAAAATTGGGTCAAAATTGTCAAAGGTTCATTAAAATTTTACTTTTGGTGACCTTCAAAGACCTCATCGATGGCCTGATCAAAAATGACATAGGTAATTCTGAAAGATACTGAAGCGAGCTATCTGTTGCTTTTTACCGCGCCTTTCTGGCTTGCTTACTTTCCGAGATAATTTGGTGTGGCCAAAAAGCCCCCCCCCCCCCACCGTGGCGAGGCTGGCTGAGAGGCCTACACGGGCGCTGGCTAAACAAAGCATCCATAGTTTTATCATAGTGTTATAAATAACTATGGTTATTTATCACACTATGGTTTTATCTTCCGTTGACTACATATTACTCTTCACGTCGATTTAGAGACAACATTAGGCTATTTAAGCAAATTCAGGAGGTCGTCGGTTTTACTGGGGACGGTCCCCAGTATCCCAAAAGTTACTGGGGACCGGTCCCCAGTGTCCCCAGTGGTGGTTACGCGCCTGGGCTGGTAGGCCCACCGCCTGCCGGGTTAATTTTATTCGGAGTGCATATATTCGATATGCCCTGTTATAGGTAATGGTATGTCCAGAGTACGGAATTTGAACTATAGTACCTACATACGTCTCAATGCATCGCAAACACACTAAGTCGATATGACGCAACGTCTTACAACGGTTCCGAATAATTTATCGCGCTTGGAAGGCCAGTGACACCATCGTATCCGTCCGGTGGTCCTCGCCGTCTGCAATTCCTCTGTAGAACACATCACCACAGGATGTTGAGCAAGGGAACATCGGTCTTCCCCATGCAGCCGGACTAGTGATGTCAGTCACGGAAAATCGGAATACCGATACCAAACCAAATACCAACTAAAACCACGGGAGAATACCGAAACCAAACCAACTTGGGAAACTGAGGGAAATACCAACTTTTTACCGATTTCTTAGCCTCTAATACATTAGTGAGGGCTTATGATACCAACAAAATACCAAACACATTACGATTGAAATACCAAATACCAAGTTGGTATCGGTTTGGTTTGGTATCGGTATACCAAAAAGTTGGTATCCGATTGACATCTCTAAGCCGGACCGATAGGAACCGCACAGTGGTCGCAGGAGCGACGTCGGCTCCCCGCTGGGCCATGGGGTGGGCGCGAGGGGCAGGCACTCGTTCCAGTGTCCGGAAAACGGTACATATGATACATGCAACTTTGGTGCATGATAAACGCGAGAGCACATATGCCTGTATCAAACGAACTGTAGTACGTGTGGGGAACTTGTGTCGTGTCGACGAGTCACTTAGTTCTTATCACCGAAGACGAGAAGAGGCCGTATGCATCCTTCTCGAGGCCCAAGTTTCACGGGCTCTATCTTAGCACGACTTCTAAAAATAATGATACATAAAATGCATTTCCGAATGCTTCGACGTCAACTGATAATGCAATAGCTGAGTCCCTGACCCGGTCGTGAAAACTGATAAACAAAAGCATTCAGTTGTCCATCATTCCCGAACAAGTGACGCCAATGGGAAATAAACAACATAACTACATAGCTCCGACAATGGGTGTGAATGCGGGCACAGCATGTCTCTCATCCCGCGGCCAAGCTTATTGACATCTGGCCTGTCATAGCAACTCGATTAGCACTGAGGCTACTGAGCATAGGCGTCGCCAGACATTTTCGGTTGGGGGGGGGGGGGGGCAAAATCAAGTTTTGTGTTAAATCTTGCCTTTCCCCAGCCGTTACTCACTCGTTTTACATATCATTCGACGCGCAATGGTGCGAGGAATCCGATGGTGACAAAGTTTTCCTTCTAGCTATAGCATGTATTTTTTTTTACAAAAAAATCAAAATTCTGAAATTTCTGGACATAAATGACCGTTAGAATTACATTGGCTGCGATTGCCGACGCACTGCAGAGGGCCCCTGTGGCCCCCTGGCCCCTGCGCAGACTCTCGTCGCTCATGATCATTACCCAGAAAAAGGTGAAAAACGCTCCATTTGAATCGGATCACCTCGCTAAAACCGTGGCTAAAACCTCCATTCACGCATGCATGCCGAGGTTTTACGTGAAATGCATAGGACTTATCCCAGCCGCCGATTGTAGCTAAGAATTGGGCATTCGGGCGGCGGAGACTGAGAGTGAATGTCGGAAGTGTGAATCGGAAGTACATCATTCATCCTTGATGCAGTGAGAATAAGTGTTTTGTTCACTCGAGTGTGAACAAAAAGTTTCTGGTTTTTCGAGTGAAGGGAAGCGCTGCAAACGCGACCAAAAATATTTAACGGGACCAAAAGTTACGCACGGCATAGCGGCAAGGGATTTCTTAGAGATAGGCTTGCGACTTCCAGGCTATTTCAGGCCACTCAGGGTCAGTGTGGACTCTCAGAAGCCTGCTTAGGATCCCGGAGATCGGCATGGGTCACCCCAAATATTTACGTGTATATGGTGCTTTAGGGCTTTCCGAGCCTAAGGTGGGCCCGGAAAGCCCTTTAGGGCACACGAGCCCTCAGAAGCCAGTGTGGGCGGCGGGCGCTAAGAGACAGGAGACTAGGCCCAGGGTGAGCCTGGAGCCCTCGAATAACAGCGTAGGGACATATGAAACATGTGTTGCGGCCCGCAAAGGGACACGTGAGTTGTGACCCCTCAGATGCCGGGTTCGGGTTAGTAATGTCTGCCGCCTCAAAAGTTCGGCTGAACTATCAGAGGCCAGTTGAGGTTTTCAGAAATTTTCGAAGGCATCCTCAAAGATTCGTGTGGCCCTTCAGAGGTCTACGTATATGTATAAGGCCCTCAAAGATCCCTGTAATGGGCCCTCAGAGAACGTGGACACCAGTGGGACTCTCAGAGGCCTGTTTGGGCCCTCCGAAAGCTTCTTAGAGCTCAGTGGAGCTCCTTAGGAGCCTGTGTGAAAAGCAAGCTCATGAGCCCTGCGGCACTTGAACGGTACTTGTGCCTGTCGCAGACATTTGACGAGAGTTAAGAAAGATCCCGAAGATTTCGTGTCACGTTTTGAACGAAAATTATGTGTCAGCACTCCAAAACTTATGAAAATCAGCAACAAAATGTAATAAAGAACCAACTAGGAACATGGAATGAATCATAGCATTGACATTTCCGAGTCTGGAGTCGGAGTCTTGAAGATTTTGGCGAATGCGACTCTGACTTTGGTTTGAACTGCACGCTCCAACAGAGTCTGACTTCACGCGCTTTCTCAGAAAGGTACCCCCATTTTTTCCCGACTCCAAAATCTCATCGGATCTGTATCGATCTCAGGGGGTGCCCGGTCCGAGGTTGGGGGGGGGGGGGGGCAAGCTGCCCCGCTTGCCCCCCCCCCCCGTGGCAACGCTAATGCTACTGAGCTCTGGGAGCTATTCTGAAGACAACTGAGCAGTTAGTCCGTTGGTGTTCACTGTTCAGATACGGACGGTCAGTGGTCACTAACGCACCTGAATCCCATGACTGCGCTTAATTTGGTCGTACAAAATGTATAGACGTCGTATTTTTACGAGTATGCATCGTGAGCATCGTGTCCGGAGAACATAGCGCTCTACGGCCAAGCCAAATAATCCTACGGCATGTTTTCAGGGCAGTTCTTGACTGAACACTTTCAGTTCGCAGTCTCGGCTGGCTCTCGGCCAGCCCTTAACGACAGAATGTCGTCCACAATAAGATGAATCGCTCAATCTCCCGCAGCCATTGTGTCTGTGTACTGGGCCCGTGAACGGAACTTACGGCAGATGAAGCCGCAATTCAGAAGAGATTTAGGAACTTGTCTACGAGATGGTGCTGCTTTATGATCATCACAGGTTGATAGCATCTTTTTCAGGAAAAATGATGTGGTCTCCCTATTTCAATCACATATCGATACAATATTGTAGACACCGGTTGAAAATTTAAAAACGTTCGAAACGAGACATTCGTTCGAGACATTTGAGACTTTCGACACAGATGAACCGAAGTCGTGTCCGTCCAGCAGCTCAAACCCTATCGGCTGTTACCCACGTCTTGCCGTGGCTCCTCGGCTGGTGACCGTCCGTAATTCAACTGGAGAAGGTGCCGAGTCCCGTCTGGGCGTCGGCCGCCGTCGACGCCACCCGTCGGTCGATGGCTCTCCGTCGATGGCGACATTCCTGAGTGCCGCCGTCTTCCTTTTCATTGCGATCGTTCCGTCTGTGCTGAAGGTAGGCCTCCGGTCGACACAGGCTATGGTTCATGAAGGACGTTATCGGAACGCTCCCACCGCGCGTGGAAGGGACAGCTTCCGGCTAAAGGCTGGTTCCGGTTCGCGTATCTGTTCTGGTGACGATAATCACAAACCGGAAACAAGGGACGCTGTAACGGCTTCGCAGTTTGTTGGCAAATGATTGAGCGCATGAACTGAGGCGCAAGATTAAAGCTGTTGAATGCTGACGGCTTGACAGGGTTACGAGACGGAACTTATGAATGCTGTTTGCTGAGTGACGGTTATGGGACGAGTGACGGGTGATGAAAGCTGTGTGATAAGTAACAAGTGACGAGCGACGAATGCTTGACGGGTGACGAGAGCAGCGGCGTGACAAGTGACGATTTCGACACGCGGCAGTATCAGCAAACGATGTTCAATGGCAATTGAGCATGTGACCATGTCTACTCGTATGTCGTGGCCACATCACATTTATTACGGCTCATTACGGACGGTGAGGGAACTACCCAAAGTCTGTTGATGACTTGTATATTTGTCCATGCCTTAGTTCTGGTTCGACTCACGCGAGCATGATCGGACATATTTCTCCCACCATCACATCAACGTTTTCAGACATCCAACTCCAGACAAGCGACACCGTCCCGCCCCTCTGCCCCACATCACCCCACCGAATTCCAGCACAGATGTCTGAAATAGGCGGCAATTGCGACCATCACGGCGCACCCCCGAAATGGAGCTCATGGCCTCGCTGGTGCTCACCAGAGTCGCCCTCCTGGCGCGCAGCACTGGCCAATAACTCTGTCGGCAGCGGTGAGCCATTATTTCCTCTCAGCGGAATCGGAGCGGCCTTGGCGCGAGTTGGCCCCATCTGTAGGTGGTGTGGTGCGAGCGCCCTGGTCCGAGCGGTCCCCAGACCGAGCGCTCACTCAGCCGACATAAGTCTTCACAGGACGGCACTGATGGCTAAATCAGTGCGTTTTGGGGTCGTTAGTGAGTGCGTTAGGTATGTGAAGATGTCAGACCATGGGTGACACTCGGGGAGGGTACGAAATAGATCAATTCAGTTGCCCCAATTGTTAGGTCAAAGGTTTACACCATAGGTTTCAGTTAGTCAAACACATGACAGTCGCTTGAAGTACCTACAGATACTGTTTTGGGCATTTTTCCGTCATGGCTTTATGTCACGGAATTTAGATGTCATTTATAGGTCATGCGCGATTAATGTGTTCTTGTCGATATTGGCTGTATGAGTCGTGTAATACCATCGTATACTTAGGTATAGCAACCGATACCTTCTGAAGCACTTTATAGTGTATGTCAGGTCAGCGTCAGGTCAAGGTCAAATTTGGAATTTGGTACAGGCGCTTATTTTCAGTTAATGCGCATTATGACAAATGCACTTATTTTCACGCTGCACTTTTTGATAAATGCATTTATTTTCACTTTTCCACTTTGTTTTTCGAAGCGAAGCTTTGAGTGAGATGAGGATGGACGGATGGTACCTAAGGATGAGGATATAATAGGAATACCGGATAGACAGATTTTCACGTTTCCAATGGGCTCATTGGGGCACGTAGAAAATAATGGTCTCAGCCCCTCTACTTTAAATATGCTAACGCTAATTTAAAACGTTATGGAAACGCTCAGTACTTCCAATTCACAAAGGAGCAATGGACCGTCACACAATCTTGTTCCAGTTTCCACCAATTTCACGAAGCCTCTCAAACATGTTTGGACAATGACCAGCTTGCTGCGCAACACGGCACGTCCATGTTTGTGTGGGGCCGGGGCCCGTCATCGACAGGCACTCAATCAGCTGACTGAAGGCCAGCTTGGTACGTCACTGGATCCGGCTGAGTGCAATGGGAAGCCGAGCAGGAGTGGGTCCGCTTTCACCTGCTTCCGTCCGAGATGAGCTGAACACTCATGGCACATTATTGATTGTTTGTTGCAGGCTGCAGCTCACCCTGTGCCATCTGAACTGTTATCCAGCCTTATTGCTCGTATTGCTTGTATTGTTTAATGTTTATGTAAGCAGGTATTCCCTGTGTTCACACCTTTGTATCAACGAGGGATAAGTCAACAGTTCACACATGTCTTGCTTGTGGCGGGCTGTTCCCGGTTAAATTAATGCCAACGGTAGGCATTTTTAGTGGCATAAAAGATACTAGATATACCCATGACATTGAGTACCGTTATCTGTGCATTTGACTGACGCACGGCTTGCCAACAGAGTGTTCTATTCAAAAGGATCTTTGCGGTCATTGCTGAAATGGGAAATATTTGAAAAATGCGTGGAACATGTCATGAATTTTCTATGAAAATTTGTGCCAACGTTTTACAGGTACACCTGTATATTAGCCGTTTGCTCGTGACAACTTTTAATTATCTTTATATATGAACCGTTCTCAGTGTTATTGGTGGCAAGTGGAACATGCCAAATTTGAAAATTACACCACTTTTTACTAGACTGCGTATGATTTTTCATGCACATATCCGACTCGTATCTACATCCGACCTGGGTACGTGGGTACATCCGTAGGCTACATCCGACCCGTACATATCCGACTTATTGTATCTGTGTCCCTACTCACTTAGAATTCTTCATTACTGTCTGTTTTACTAGCCCTGCACGTTGTGCAATATGTGCCAGTACCTACTCGTGCGATTAACATCAAATATTTGTGCCACGTAAGGTATTAAATCATTTTTAACATTTTCAACATAAACGACCGTAGTAACGCCCTTACGAGTGTTCCGGGGCCCATCATTGGACATTTACGTCACATGTTCAGACACAAGGCTACCGGCTTGAAACTACATGTCTTAGTCTAACGCCCCACTCAAATCAAACACAGCCCTTGATGCAAGTCTAATGCGGAGTTTTCTGACCTTTCAGCGACTGCATGCACCTGACACCCAGAGCCTGGCCTAGACTGAGTCACGAGTCGAGAGAAGAGTCTTGCGTCTGGCGAAACGGACAGCTCAGGTGAACACGACGTACGATCACAGTCAGCAGTGGTGAACAGAACAAGTGGTATCGGACAACATCAGTAAACGGAGCAAACGGTAACGGGCAACATCGGCGAATCAGTGGCAAAGGGTCACGGAGAACGTCAGTGAACAAAATAAACGGTAACAATACAGAACAAACGGCTACTGAGAGCAAAAGTGAGCAAAGAAGACGGCAAACTGACGACCAGTGTCCACGCCGCTGACCCTGGGGCCAGTCGTCTAACGCCAGGTCACCAGTCAGTCGCCTTTTTAGGCAACAATCGCTCACCAGTCGGCTACCTCCCGAACTCGTCATGGCTCCAGTACAGGGCTTCTGGGGTCAGCCGACGTCGACCCTCGACTGGTGCGAGTCCAACTATGACGTCAACAGTTATATCGCCGAGTTCTGTGAGTAGCGTGCTTCATGCTCTATTATTTATCATGAGCATTGCGCACTGTAAATGTACATTCTCGTAAACTCTAATGAATAGTTTTGAACACGCCATTGTTGCTTGAAACGCTAAACTAATTCTGCAGCAGGCATAGAGTTTAATCAAAGGAATGGGCAGTTATTCTTTCATTTTTGAATAACATCGATACTCGATAGCGTGCTGGCATGTGACTTTTTCCATTTGTTAATGACCTAGCCGTGGAAATTACTTCCTCAAATTAAATCATGCGTTTCAGTTTCGTATTTCTTTGAGGTATGTTTTCCTTGCGTACTTCGCATTCGTGACGGACATGCTTGCTTTTCTTGCCCCTGGCGAAGAATTACATGAATAGTTGGTTAGCGAAGTTTGGCATAAAACGTGTAACCTTTTATCTGCACCGCACTAACTCGGGCAGCATAAAAGATGCCACAAAATGTAGATGGTTAGGCTGTACCGCAACACAGCTAGGTGTTGCGGCACTGCATTCTCTCCGTTCGGAATGGACGAACTATGCGTAACTGCGAGATATTGATATGGTTGTTTTTTTCGTATCATTATGGAATTACTATCAAAACGACGGCTGCGAAACCGTTTTATAACAATTTGTTCGTGGCTCCGTCCAACACACAGTGCATGTTGTTAGCTTATTATCTATGCGTTTTGCGTACCTACGCTTATAAATTAATTATTGCATAACACGAGAGTTGTTCGGACTTGAAAATGTAATATGGTGTGTAGTTACATCATGACTGCACCATGTGGATACTTAATTTCCCATACCTGCTACATTGCATGATTAAATCGAGACATCCAGGCATTTTAATGGCACGTGCACTGTACCACTTTTTTCAAAGTTTAATGCAGTGCTTTAACCCGCGCCCTGCTGGGGGGGGTGTTTGAACACCCCCCCCTTGTGGTTTTTCGCGAATATCTCAAAAACGGCGGCGCGGAGCGCCGCCGTTTTTGGTACACCTTATCATACATCAATTCTACACATGTTGTGAAATTTTCAGACCAAGGTCATTCAAGGTCAGGTCACCAGGTCACTTGAAGTGACCTCACCTCATAAAAAGTTTCAATGTCTGTCATAGCTACACCGAGTGACCGATCGCTTTGAAACTTTCAGCGATTGCTGAGAGCAATAGCATGTACAAAATGTATATCTTAGAATTTTGATATCGATGACCTAAGGTCAGGTCAATTTTGCGACCTCCCCATTATAAGTCAATGGGAGAAAAATGAAATGCGTCTCTTTTGGACGAAAGACATTATAAACACTCCCAAACACCGAATTACAAGTGGTTTAGACACACTGAACATGAAAATGGTGTCCGTGACCCTTGTTTATGCCCTGAGGTCATCTTAGGTCACGAATGGTATCTAACAGTTTTTCGCAAATAACTTTTGATAGAGGCATGCTAGAGCGATGAAAATGCCTTATATGTGTTCAGCTCGGCGATACGGATCGACTGATATGCAACATGACCCTTTCCGGCCAGGTCATGACCTTGACCTGAGGTCAAATTTTCAAGTTGACCTTTCAAGGTTAAGTTATAGTTCATTCGATGCGTCTTGACGAGAGGAACACGATGCCGGTGAAAGTAAGCTCGTACAAGGCTTGGGTCAAAAGTTATTGCAGAAAAACTGTTTCCGAAAAAATCGGCTATTTTTGCAGTTTTTGCCCCCTGCAGGCAAAACCGTTGACGTTAGGTCAAATCTGAGAGAATTACTCAGAAAGGGCGTTAATAGGGCTATCGAATGCACTTTTCCGCGGCGCTGTAGCTCTATTGGTTCCCGAGTTATGCGTTGGCTTCTTGGAAATTTTCGACATTCGACCTGGAAATCGGCGAAATTTTGCCTTCAATGACCTCTGGTGACCTGACCTTTGACCTGACCAAAAAATTGACCGAAGTGATTTCGTCATTATTTTTTACGCTCTTTCGAACGCCGCCTTCCGCGTATCGTTACGTGGCCCAGGAGCCGAGTTAGAAGGGGGGGTGTTCAAACACCCCCCCCCCCAGCAGGGCGTGGAAATCCAGGACCCCCAGCAGGGCGCGGGTTAATATTGCCAGCCGTGTGGTTCAAGGGGTGTGGTTAACCCGCGAGTTGCTGGGGGGGGCGTTAAACGCCCCCACTTTTTTCGCCGGGCCTTAGCATAAAAACGGCGCGCCGCAGGCGCGCCAAATTTTCAGTAACTGTAGGGAATTGATTGAAGTTTACTGTGACAAAGTTTCAAAAAAATCGGTCGGAAAATTTTTGAGATATCGAGGTTTCAGTGACGTCATGATTTCTGACTTTTCGACCAAAAACGGCATATGTTCAAAAAATCATATAAAATCACAAAATAGACATACAGACATGCCGTAAACGCCATTAGACTGCCAATACCATGAACAATCAAATGGCTATCTTCGATTATTGATGATCGTTCCGCATTTTCCAAAATCTCGAACAGAATCTCGGCAATTTCTCGTGACTACTTCACGACCATGATACATGCATTTCTTAAATTCAACTTTTTGAGCCAAACACGTACACATATGATAAAATGAATGTCACCATCGTGTTCTACGCCCCAAATTACCCATAAAACATGTGTCACAGGCTGCGAATATCAGTTTTGATTTTCGGGGATATGTGCCTACCCGGTTGACCTGACCTTGACCCTGACCTATGCTTGACTGACCCCTACATGGAGCTGACACTCTTGTAGGCCTTATATGATGGATTGTGCACCGTTTTGACAGAGTTTATGACGAGAGGCGCCCATTGCGAAGTCCTGAAGTCCATGCTACTGAAAGCCCGATTTCAGGTGTTTGACCTGACCTTGACCCGACCTGTGACCTCAAAATTCAACTTTAAAGTACTCATCTGAAGCGTCTCGTCGCGTTCTTTCGTTTGCCGCCTCGTGCGTTTCGCTGCGCCTATTGGTTCTCGAGTTATCGGCTGGGGGCGTTTAACGCCCCCCCCCCCCCCAGCAAACGGTGGGTGGCGAAATACCCCAGCAACTGCCGGGTTAAACCACTGAACTCTAATATATACTGGAAGGAGCATTGGTGACTTGTTTTTGTCTATCGATTTCCGCCATGTTGTGTATACCAGAAATATAAATTGCATGTACGGTAGCAGAGGTGCAGTTAAGTGAGAGGTACACTACTCAAAAGTGCTGCTGCTTCATGCTTGCAGTTTGATTGCAGTGATCAACTTTTCAAGACTTTGGTATACACAACATGGCGGAAATCGTTAAACATTCTGGCCCATATACGGCCAAGGCGAGTGCCTCCCACTGGGTTAAACGCGTTGAACCACACGGCTGCTGACGTCACTATCAATTATAGTTGTGAGCTTTTTGGCAGGTATGGGAAACACCTTCCAGCCCTAAGGCCGGGAATTCAATAGATAGATAGATAGATAGATAGATAGATAAGCTTTATTTCAGACTCTGGGTCCATACTCTTAAATACTGATGATTTCAGTCAGTGCAGTGGCAAGACAACCAAATGTCACACAAACAATCATTCGGGCCTGTTTCAGCACTCGCGCAGAGCTATGTGCTAAAATGAACGTACAGTTGCTGTTGCCAGTGGCGCCTCAGGCGAGAACGGTATTTTACACTCGAATTTTCAGTCTTTTTTACCAGCTCACTATCACATGTACTCAGCCTGCACATGAAGTTATAGATGCGCTGTCTGATGAGAACGGCACAATGAGGAACACGGTGCACGACACATGTGTGAGAAGAACTCTCGTACCTAGAAATGCCTAGCATAGTTTTCAATACCGTATGGTAAGCCACCATCAGCCGGCGCAACATACACTGGCGATAATTTGCCCACAAGTGTGCAGTGTACATAGATGAACAAAACGCTGTAAAGAGACGCGCCTTTGCTGCTACCGAGCACATGTGAAAACGACGAATCAGCACATTCCCCTGTTTGTACATTTGCTTACACTGCCGATCGATGTCAAGGTCATCTGAGTAAGCATGATTACTGATGATATGCCCTAAGTACCAGACTTGTGATCAGCTCAGTTGAGCCGGCTCAAAAATCAGCTCAGCTCATGAGCCGGCTCAACATTTTGCCAAATTGTTGAGCTGTGAGCTGAGCCGGCTCAGTAATGCATTGAGCTGAGCTGCTGTCTGAGCTGAGCTGAATGAGCTTGAGCTGAGCTGAGCTGAATGAGCTTGAGCTGAGCTGAGCTGAGCTGATTGAGCTGAGCTGAGCTGATTGAGCTGAGCTGAGCTGAACGAGCTGAGCTGATTGAGCTGAGCTGATTTAGCTGAGCTGAGCTGATCCAGTTCTAATTCTTTTCAGTTCATGCTTGGAAATTAACTCAGGCTTTGATGCTTCAGCTATGAGCTAGCTATGGAGTGAGCAATTACACTGCCTTCGTGATCGCACTTAAAAATATCAAAACTCTAAAGAAATCAATAGTAATCACTAATCAAGCTTAATTTCTTTCACCCATATTGCATGGAAATTGGAAGACCAGGGTCTTGGCCAATTTACAGGCTAATACAGCCAGTCTCAAGTTTCAAGTCTGACTGCAAGATGAATACCTACTGTCAGGCTTTGATGCTTCGCCTTGACACTCCGCTCCGCAATGTACAATTCAGCATTCTTCACTTTGTTATTTAAGCAGTTATTTAAATTAATTTTATCAATAAGAGTTCTTACCTCTGCATAACATTTACAATTAGGAATTAGCAAATAAAGTTCCTCTTCGTTGGTTGAATGTGGGCTAAGCAACCATATCCTATTGAAAGTGGGGTGGGGCAGAGGCGCTAACTGGAAATCTCACCTTCTGATGTCCATTATATGGGAAAAGCTCCCTTATTCACACGCCGAATATGAATTCTAATAGTGTTGACATTGCCTTGGTTGAGAT
Source organism: Amphibalanus amphitrite (assembly GCF_019059575.1). Lineage (NCBI taxonomy): Eukaryota > Metazoa > Arthropoda > Thecostraca > Balanomorpha > Balanidae > Amphibalanus > Amphibalanus amphitrite. The sequence goes on from NW_024882019.1 coordinate 179,065, forward strand.
CAGGGTGGTGTTATAGGTTTCACTGATAACAGCACGCTGCTATCACACGTGTCAAATGGGGTTTCCATGGAGATATAAACAAACTCTTATCTCCAAGTTCCAACACTACCCCAAAATGTAACGTCAGCTCCTGGCAGGGTGCCAAGAGCGGATGGCGGCGTGGGCGTGCTGCTCTCGGCCGTGAAACACCGCCTAGTTGAGATGATTCCATGACGTTTTTTTTTTTTCGTCGAGAAGATATTCGTCGGACAATTTTTCGTCCGCAGATTTTCGTCCGACTTTTTTCGTCTCGCATTTTTTTCGTCTGTACATTTTTTCGTCCGTGCATTTTTTCGTCGGTACATTTTTTCTGAGCGGAAACTGAGCTGAGCTGAATTGAGCGGAAACTGAGCTGAGCTGAACGGGAACTGAGTTGAGCTGAGCTGAGCTGAGCGGAAACTGAGCTGAGCTGAGCGGAAACTGAGCTGAGCGGAAACTGAGCTGAGCTGAGCTGAGCGGAAACTGAGCTGAGCTGAGCTGAGCGGAAACTGAGCTGAGCTGAGCTGAGCGTGAGCGGAGCGCAGCCGGTTTGAGCGGAACGTGAGCTGAGCTAAGCCGCGTTAAACTGAGCGGGAGCGGAGCGGGAGCGGATAAGACGAAGTTGAGCTGAGCGAGCTCACTTTTTTCTTGAGCTGTCACAAGTCTGCTAAGTACTTTACATGATCAACCTCCTTTAGAGGAACACCTTCAATGAACAGCCTTGGCAATATCAAATCTTTCATGTGTTTAGAGCGACAAGCCAGTACAACACTTTTCTTTGCATTGTACAAAATATTGCAAGTTTTTCCGAATTCTCCACACAATGAAATCAGTTTGCTCAACCCTGCAACCGACGGTGATAACAATACCACATCATCTGCGTACATCAGATGATTGATTTTCGCATCCCCTACCCAGCAACCTACATTCTGTCTATTTAACAAAGAACTCAGACCGTCCATATACACATTAAACAGATATGGGGACAATATGCCACCCTGCCTAACACCGTTCGATACCCTATAAATTTAAAGGAGATGGCACCACCCCACCGGACACACATTTCCTGACGGGCGTACCAGTACACGAGTACACGAACAATGTATATTGGGACTGCTCTGTCTCGAAGAATGTCGAAAAGCCTTTTATGCTGTACACGATCGAATGCCTTGCTTGAATCCAAGAAACACATAAATACACTGCCATTCATGGACTTGTACAGATCAATAGACTGTTTCAGGAGGTATATGCACTGGTCAGTTCCCATTCCCTTTTTGAAGCCAAACTGATTGGAGGCTGTCAACAGGTGGTCCTCCATCCGTTCCAAAAGGATTAGTTCTAGCGCTTTACTCATTACGCTAGCTAGCGCAACAGGTCGGTAGTTATCTTTTGCAGTGACCTTACCAGCTTTATCCTTGATAATCGGCACCAGGACCACCGCCATCATTGATTCTGGGAGAATGCCATGCATAAGTAGTGCTGTGAAGCAAGCGGATAACTTTGACGATAAACTTTTCCCCGCATATTTCAAGTTTTCGGCCTGTAAACCATCAATCCCACTAGCTTTCCCACACTTCATTTTTTGGACAGCATCCTGAATCTCGCCTTCGGACACTCTGATATCACCTACAGACGATTCCCTGTCCTCTTCCCAGAGCGTACCATCTGATGACGGCATCGAATTGAGAAGGCTGGAGAAATGTTGGCTGGAGAAGGCTGGAGAGAAGGCTGGAGAAGGCTGGAGAAACCCTCGCTTTTTTAGCGAAAAGCACCTCGGGCCTAACGGCCCTCGGAGTTTTCGCTAAAAAACCTCGGTGACATTTATTGAATCATCCCGGCCCCGGGCAGGAATATATTGTTCCGCGAATAAAACGTTTTCAAATCAGATCCTTCGACCTTTTTCATCTGAAATCACAAGGGAAAATCAAGCTGAATGCTGCTTCGATTGCATTATTGGGTTTCCCTTTTGAGATGCGTGTTACGGCTTTATTCTTCAGTTTCGCTCGGGTAGCCAAGACAATATTGCACCTTTCTTTGCCAGCCTTTACTGTCTGACCCAATGATGCCCCTCCCTCCCGTATGAGTGACGGCCGACGGAGAGGTGGCACCATTTTCTTTTATTGTAAGGAAGGGGGCAGGGGCTATCAGTCAGCTGAACGTGCAATTACCCACAATTTATTACCGTCATTACCACCCCACGGTGTGGCATAATTACCAAATTACCAGTCTACTGAGGCCAGTTCGGGAAATTATCGATCCACTCGTCTGCTTTATTTTGCATGCATGAAAATGAAAAATAATTAACGTGCTTGACATACACAATATAATTTTGTATTCCTGTATGATTTGGCGATGGTGCCTGCTATATCATTCCTCATTTACTTATGATATGAGCTTGAAGCCTGCTATTGATACTACATATAACTCTATTGTCAAATAATAATTGCCTTATACGTCAGGCGAGGGCGAAAATCATGTTTGTTCCAGCGTTGTCTCTTTTTCAGAGCACATCACTGAGGAGCGCAGCACGTGACCTGATCCCACTTCGTTCGCAGGGAACACACTGAGCAACCTGTCAATGATCGTGCCGCCCCTGTACGGCATCTACGAGTCGTGCAGGAATCAGTTCGAAGTTCGGTTCACAGTCTGCTTCGCTCTCCTCATCGGTTAGTCATTGCCGTAGCCTGTGCGGACTAGTCGGTATATAGCCCGGTGTTGGTTTTGAGTACAATTTTATGAGTTATTGTGGACATACGATAATAAAAAATGCCGACTTTCAAAAACATTCAATCCCAACGAAATACGGAATCATTATGCATATAGTGTCACCAAGCATAAACTTGGACGAACTCGACAGAAAAAAAAACACTCGTAAAAAATCGACTACCTACTTTTTGGTTTGCAACGTTACCATTATGTCCATAACCATATGTCAATTTCAGCGAAGCCAGGGCTAAATATTATATTGCTTATGCCTTACAATATGCTCAAAAGGCGCGGATATTTCATAAAATATGCCTCTTGTTATTATTTTAACGGGCTATAGTTTATGCGTCTATCGCTCCCTGTTCGAAAGAGTGCACGCAAAACGGTTCCAAGCCACTCACAAGGCTCACGATGTCTCGCCGACTGGGAAATCATTGACCTCCTGCCTCCATGTGTGTCCGGCAGTGGTGGGCTGCGGCTCGTGGGCGTTCCACATGACGCTGCTGTACGAGATGCAGCTGACGGACGAGCTGCCCATGATATTCTGCAGCTGCTTCCTCCTATACTGCCTGTAAGTATATCGACCACTCGTCATAATTCGGCGGCTGCTGCATCGACTATGGCATACGAGTATACGCCCATTCCAGCCCTCCGCTCTGATAGTTTCTCCCGCCGTTCCTGTGGGCTATCACCGGTTTCCCCTAGTTTTCTTTCCAATTGTCTTCATACAATATGAACCTCTTTCACCTTCTCTGCAGCCTCTCTATATCAGTGAACTTATCGCTAACCACACAGCCTACCCGAACCTTCAATTGACCTATTGGCAAAGGAAGTCAGTCCCTTGATATCAATTTTAATCCGGAGTTAGCCACCTAAGGGAAGCACAGTGCCTGTGACGCAGATGGCTCGCGTTAGCTGACCTTTCTGGTTAGGTGCGTCACCACCCGGACTTGACCTGAAAGCCGCGTCTGCCCGGCGAACTCATGACCAGTCGCGATGCTGATGGTTTGTTGTCATGGAAACCGCTCAGCGCTCGATCAATAAAGCCACAATCATAATAACGATGCGTGAATATGTCCAGAGTTAGTCGATGTTACAATGGCGCTTATAAATAGCAGACGACCTTTCCAACGCTGGGTCGTCGTCCGTTGCCCTATAGGCGCTTCGACCGAACGAAAAGTGGTGTAGTCCTGAGCCGAATATATTATTTCTTATTAAGCACCGCTTTGAGGTGAAGCCTCACTATCCTGCGCCATGGCCGCCATGCCGGTATTGGGCCTCATTTGCATAGTTTGAGAAAGAAAGAAAGAAAGAAAGAAAGAAAGAAAGAAAGAAAGAAAGAAAGAAAGAAAGAAAGAAAGAAAGAAAGGAGTATTCTGAGAAGGGGAGTGAACTCAAACTTTTTTTTAACTCAGCTGATGTGTGACCGGTAGTATTTGTTTAGGGATGAACGATTTGATTTAGGGGAAGGTGGGGTAAGATGGACCAGCTAAGGTTTGAGGCCGCATATCTTGCTACACTGCTCTCGTAATTCATATTATTTATAGTCTTCGGAATGCTCAATCCTTCCTCTGTTGATCTACTATTATAAATCTTAAAAAGTCCGCCGCCGCCCACGCCCACGCCGCCGTCGGGGTTACTCCCAAAAAGGCTTATTGCGGCGCTGTCGATGGACGCAGGAGGGTGAAATTTTCACAACTCGTGGGTCACGTAATAAAACAGGTCATATTAAACTTTGGGCACGATGCGGCCGGGGGTGCGCCCGTGGCGCGTGCTCATGTGCGCCATAGGGTTAGCATTAGAATCGCGACCGGCGCCGAGCAGAGGGCACGTGCTTTAGGCTCAGTTGTTCGCTTAAAAAACTGAGTGGAATCAGAGCCGGCAGGTCATTGACCTTTGGCAACGAAGGCCGACACAAGGCACCGCTCGCCAAGGGGATTCGCCAGTAAATACAATTAATTTGTTTTTGCAATATCTCAGCCGTTTCTCGGCCGATTTAACTGAAACTTTGACTGTCGGTGGTAGTGTAGGGTAGGGTAGGGTAGGGTAGTGTAGGGTAGGGTAGGGTAGGGTAGGGGTTGGGTAGGGTAGGGTAGGGGTAGGGTAGGGTAGGGTAGGGTAGGGTAAGGTAGGGTGGGGTAGGGTAGTAGGGTAGGGACTAGGGTAGGGTAGGGTAGGGTAAGCTAGGGTAGGGTAGGGTAGGGTAGGGTATGGTATGGTAGGGTAGGGTAGGGTATGGTAGGGTAGTAGGGTAGGGTAGGGTAGGGTAGAGTTAGGTAGGCTAGGGTAGGGTATGGTAGGGTAGGGTAGGGTAGGGTAGGGTAGGGTAGGGTTAGGGTAGGGTAGGTTAGGGTAGGGTAGAATAGGGTAGGGTAGGGTAAGGGTAGGGTAGGGTAGGGTAGTGTAAGGGTAGGGTAGGGTAGGGTAGGGTAGGGTAGGGTAGGGTAGTAGGGTAGGGACTAGGGTAGGGTAGGGTAGGGTAAGCTAGGGTAGGGTAGGGTAGGGTATGGTAGGGTAGGGTAGGGTAGGGTATGGTAGGGTAGGGTAGGGTAGGGTAGAGTTAGGTAGGGTAGGGTAGGGTAGGGTAGGGTAGGGTAGGGTAGGGTAGGGTAGGGTAGACTTAGGTAGGGTAGGGTAGACTTAGGTAGGGTAGAGTTAGGTAGGGTAGGGTAGGGTAGGGTAGGGTAGGGTAGAGTAGGGTATGGTAGAAGGGTAGGGTAGGGTAGGGTAGGGTAGGGTAGGGTAGTAGGGTAGGGTATGGTAGGGTAGGGTAGGGTAGGGTAGGGTAGGGTAGGGTAGTAGGGTAGGGTAGTAGGGTAGGGTAGGGTAGGGGGTAGGGTAGGATAGGGTAGGGGTAGGGTAGTGGTAGGGTTGAGTTCAAAAAGGGCCCAACATACAAAACATTTGAATACCCCGCAACTATCATCATCCCTTACAGTTCAATAAAAACAGCTACCCAAATCTACCCAAATAATACAGCTAAAAATACAAGTCAATCACCCAAAACTAATGCACCCGTAACATAACATAAATCAAAACATACAGTTATCGCGTAAACCTGTACCTCTAGTCTACTATTTATAAATCCTAAAAAGTCCGCCGCCGGTTACTCCCAAAAAGGCTTATTGCGGCGCCGTCGATTGAAGCACGAGGGTGAAATTTTCACGACTCGTGGGTCACGTCATTCAACAGGTCGTATTAAATTTTGGGCACGATGCGGCCGGGGGTGCGCCCGTGGCGCGTGCTCATGTGCGCCATAGGGTTAGCATTAGAATCGGCAAAAACAGGCTACTGCTCGGGAACGGTAAGGGCTACGGGGGTGAAATTTTCACGCCAAGTCGATCGCGTGCACTCATTTGTCGTATTAAATTTTCGACGGTGTGGGATCAGCGGTGTGCACGTGGTGGGGCCGCGGCCGGCGCCGAGCAAAACGCTCGTGCTTTAGGCTCAGTTGTTCGCTTAAAAACTGACTGGAAATAATCAGAGCCGGCAGGTCATTGACCTTTGACAACGAAGGCCGACACCAGGCACCCCTCGCCAAGGGGATTCGCCAGTAAATACGATAAATTTGTTTTTGCAATATCTCAGCCGTTTCTGGGCCGATTTAGCTGAAAGTTGGACTGTCGGTGGTAGTGTAGTGTAGGGTAGGGTAGGGTAGGAGTAGGGTAGGGTAGGGTAGGTAGGGTAGGGTAGGGTAGTGGTAAGGTAGGGTAGGGTAGGGTAGGGTAGTAGGGTAGGGTAGGGTATAGGGACTAGGGTAGGGTAGGGTAAGGTAGGGTAGGGTAGGGTAGGGTATGGTAGGGTAGTAGGGTAGGGTATGGTAGGGTAGGGTAGAGGTAGGTAGGGTAGAGTTAGGTAGGGTATGGTAGGATAGGGTAGGGTAGGGTAGGGTAGGGTAGTAGGGTAGATTAGGGTAGAAGGGTAGGGTAGGGTAGGGTAGGGTAGAGTAGGGTAGGGTAGTAGGGTAGGGTAGGGTAGGGTAGGGGTAGGGTAGGGTATGGTAGGTTAGGGTAGTGTAGGGTAGGGTAGTAGGTTAGGGTAGGGTAGGGTAGGGTAGGGTATGGTAGGGTGTAGGGTAGGGTAGGGTAGGGGGTAGGGTAGGATAGGGCAGGGGTAAAGTAGGGGTAGGGTAGGGGTAGGGTTGAGTTCAAAAAGGGCCTAACATACAAAACACTTGAACACCCCGCAACTATCACCATCCCTTACAGTTCAATTAAAAACAGCTACCCAAATCTACCCAAATAATACAGCTCAGAATACAAGTTAATCACCCAAACTAATGCATCCGTAACATAACATAAATCAAAACATACAGTTATCGCGTAAACCTGTACCTCTAGTCTATATTATAAATCCTAAAAAATCCGCCGTCGGGGTAACGCCCAAAAACGCTTATAGCGGCGCCGTCGATTGACGCAGGGGGGTGAAATTTTCACGGCTCGTGGGTCACGTCATTCAACAGGTCGTATTAAATTTTGGGCACGATGCGGCCAGGGGTGCGCCCGTGGCGCGTGCTCACGTGGTGTGCCATAGGGTTAACACTAGAATCGGCAACAGACTATTGCTCGGGAACGGTAAGGGCTACGGGGGTGAAATTTTCGCTGCAAGTCGGACGCGTGCACTCATTTGTCGTATTAAATTTTCGAGGGGGTGGGTTCAGCGGTGTGCACGTGGTGGGGCCGCGACCGGCGCCGAGCAGAAGGCACGTGCTTTAGGTTCAGTTGTTCGCTTAAAAAACTGAGTGGAAAGCAACAGAGCCGGCAGGTCATTGACCTTTGACAACGAAGGCCGACACAAGGCACCGCTCGCCAAGAGGATTCGCCAGTAAATACAATTAATTTGTTTTTGCAATATCTCAGCCGTTTCTCGGCCGATTTAACTGAAACTTGGACTGTCGGTGGTAGTGTAGGGTAGTGTAGTGTAGGGTAGGGTAGGGTAGGGTAGGGTAGGGGTAGGGGTAGGGTAGGGGTAGGGTAGGGTAGGGTAGGGGATTGTAGGGTAGGGTAGGGTAGGGTAGGGTAGGGCAAGGTAGGGTAGGGTAGGGTAGGGTAGAGAATGCTAGGGTAGGGTAGGGTAGGGTAGTGTAGGGTAGGGTAGGGTAGGGTAGCGTAGGGTAGGGTAGGGTATGGTAGGGAATGGTAGGGTAGGGTAGGGTATATGGTAGGGTAGGGTAGTGTAGGAGTAGGGTAGGGTAGGGTAGGGGTAGGGTAGGTAGGGTAGGGTAGGGTAGGGTAGGGTAGGGTAGGGTAGTGGTAAGGTAGGGTAGGGTAGGGTAGTGTAGGGTTAGGGTAGGGTAGGGTAGGGTAGGGTAGGGTAGGGTAGGGTAGGGTAGGGTAGGGTAGGGTAGGGGTAGGGGTAGGGTAGGTAGGGTAGGGTAGGGTAGGTTAGGGTAGTGTAGGGGTATGATAGGGTAGGATAGTGTAGGGGTAGGGTAGGGTAGGGTAGGGTAGGGTAGGGTTGCGTTCAGTAACATCCTAACTTACAAAGGGCTCGAACAACTCGCATGCATCACCATCATACTTTACAGTTCAATTAAAAGCAGTTACCCAGTTCTACACAAATTATACCAATAAAAATGCAAGTTTCTACACCCAAACTAATGCATCCGTTAATCATACATATCAAAACATACAGTTATCGCGTAAACCTGTACCTCTAGTATGTGTAAAGGCTAATTTCAACTTAAAGACATCTAGGTGGTGCATGCTCTTAAAGAGGGACATGTCAAAAACTCAGACAAGAAAAAACGTGGGGTAAGACGGACCACCCAGCAGTGCCTGCTATCCGTTCATGTGTTACACTTCTGCTCTGTACTCTTGTAAGAAAAAGTAGCCAGAATGGTAAAATAACAAAATGAGCCATTATTCTTTACTCATGTGTGATGGAAGTGCAGCTAAAAGCTGGAAACATGTGTGTTTATTGTCGTTTGGCATGAATGCATGCTAACTGAGCACTTGCATGCATGGCTCACATGCAACAAAGACTCCTTCCTGAAAAATTAGCTTACTTAAACTTGTGTCAATGTTTTGGAAATTGGAAAAGAACTTTCCATATGCAGGGTACAATGGACCACCACAGGGTAAGATGGACCACAGTGGTCCGTCTTGCCCCAAATCTAAATTCTGTCATTATCATGATGTATATGTCAAATAGCCCAACATTGCAAAACCTTGCCTTTCCTAAAGTGTGACTATAACTAAGTTTATAACTTTGTTCTTCACAGTAAAGTGCAAAATAGAAACTAATCATGCAAGAAAGGCGCTGTAATTGAATCACCCGTCGACCTCTTATAATAGATCGGTTTGACGAAAAACAACATTTTTCTCAATAACTCAAAAGCTATCCATCCTAGCAGCATGAGCTCAAGGTGGCCATTGTTACGAAGGAAAACAAACATAGTGAGTGCATAAAGCAGTAGATACCAGCAGCGGTTCAACCGGGAGGGCTGGTGGTCCGTCTTGCCCCGCTGGGCCGTCTTACCCCACCTTCCCCTACAATTGTCGAACTCGGCCCTATAAACTAGCAGTGATCGCCGCAAGTCGCAACTTTTGGAGTTTTATTTCTACTGAAAATTATGTGCGCACTTTTTAGTTTTTTAATTTGCAAACTCCAAAACTCAGGCTTAAATTTAAAGCCTCCAAAACGTTGACAACCATTATTTGCTCGTCCCTGCGAGTCTTCATAACTAATATTGCAAGTGTCCGCAATCGCATTGAGGTACAAAATGAGCAACTAATGATTTTGAATTGAGAGAATATATGAAAACTTTGGAACCGATTTGCTCAGCATGGCGTTGACATAGACAATGTATATGTGACAATTTGCTACGGTTTGACAATCCTTGAGTACAGCGGTTCATACCAGTCGTATCCACTCACTTGTCACTTTTCACCCGCACGTGATCTAGGTATGTAAATACTATCGGCTGAATTCTAAATCACCCGGCGCGGAGGGGCACCATCAGAGCGCACTATGGTCCAGGCTGCCGACAGCATGAATAATAAAATCAGACACATGAGGGGACGCGCGACCTGACGGCGAATTGTGCGTGCGTGCAGACATTGATCACGGCACACCGTTGGCAGCAGGAAGTGTCCCGTGAGACATACAAACGGTTGCTTGTCAACGATGATAAGAATCAGGAGCCCGGGGCAAGCCCTCATTGACTATAGATATATGTGTTCCAAAGGAAGTAAGCTTTGTACTAATGCACATTTACATTCGATACAAATGTTAGTCATTAGCGTTCATGTTCATATATGTTTCCAATCCAATAAGTAATAGCGAAAATCGGCAGAGGCTATTAGCACTCAAAGCACTGATTTTTTAGGGGCTGCATATCCCAGCATAAAAAGCTCGCCCAAAATGTTTGACCGGCGTAGTCCTACTTTCTTTATGTACAGTTCTGTAGGCTCCTGCTCTGTTCACCGGCGTGTGCCATGGTGTCCGCCGGGCGGAATCCGCCCCACGCCTGCCCGTCCGCTCCTATTGTCGCCGCGTCACAGCTATTTACTCCGCTCGGCCACTCGTTAGCGCATTGAAACGCCGCGCTATGTACACGGACATGCACACAGCGTACACATTACGTAACGCAGCTGGTGGAAGGCGATTTATCGGATCAGGATATCGGGAGAAGGGGGGAGGGGCTGTAGGCCCGGATATCCGTAACGTAACGGCTGACAACCCAGTTCTGTTCGAGCGGACGCAAGCCTTATCCGAACTCGGAAATATGTAAACGTAATTGTCGTGAGCGGATGTCGCTTTGCATCGGGTGTTAGAATTTGTTTGCAAATTGCAAGCAAATGTTGCGCGCTTAGAACTGTTAAAGCCATTGCGTTCTGATAACTAACGAACATAAATTTGCAACGTCAAAAACAATGTGATTTAAGAAGACTCGTGAAATGTCTTTGAAGTTAGAAAGGGAAATTAACGATGTCGTGTGCTCATGAACCTATAATGAGTTTCGCTGCAGTTGATTATATTCGTGTCGGTGCTCCACCAGAAATTAGGCTTGAAGATAAGCTAATCTTACATTATGAAAAAAGATGGCTCCATGGACATAGCCAGCCTGGAGCGAAATTCGAGCAGTTGAATCGATTAACCCTCGCCCGCACATGCCATTTTCCCATCCTATAGAACGCACATGGTGGTTGCCACCCCCCCGCGCCATTTCGTTCCTATTGGAGATAGAGCTTAGCGGTAAAGACTAAAAAGATTTTTTTTGGGAAGAGACAAATCCAACGATACCCAGTTTTACCTTCTCAGGTCAGTCATTGACCTTCCAGGTCAGGTCAAACTAAAAAATGTTGCTGTTTTGGGCTACCGTTGTATATCAAGTGCGCTGCTTACCAAATACCGATGACGATGCTGTTTTCTGGTGCCAAGCCAGCTAGAACCTCTTTGTCACACTACCCGACCAGATTTTTGCTGCTGAGGTCATTTCAGGTCAAGTTAAGTCAAGGTCAATTATATGTTTGTATGTCTGTGTGTGTCTGTGTGTATACTGATGTGTGCACCGATTGTTTTTTGGGTTCATATTACATGAAATCATGATCTGAAAAGCTTTTACCAAAAATGCAGTCAAAAAACTTCACAAAAAAGTAAATTCAGCTTGCCTAAAACGCAATTATCTTAGATGAACTAGGTTGACCTTGACCCTGACCTTGACCCCTGTACATCGTCGAACAACATGTTCCATGATAGGTGGGAGGTAAGACTGGCAAAAAAGGCCGAAATCAGGGTATCAAAAGCTCACAAGGCCCATGGCAAGCGCAAGATGTTGAGAATTGGCCATTTGGGTCATGACATGACCTAAAAAACAAGGTCATATCTCCAAAACCAAAAATCACAGAAATTTGAAATGTTCAGTGGACATCAAGAAAGGATAGAGGAGCAGCTATACGAAAAATCAGCTTTCTAGCTCCAAAAATGTTGAGTGCAGAGCAGAAAGACTACCTGGGGGGTGGCAACCCCCCCCCCCCCCATGTGCGGGCGAGGGTTAACCCGGCAGTTGCTGGGGTATTTCGCCACCCACCGTTTGCTGGGGGGGGGGGGCGTTAAACGCCCCCAGCCGATAACTCGAGAACCAATAGGCGCAGCGAAACGCACGAGGCGGCAAACGAAAGAGCGCGACGAGACGCTTCAGATGAGTACTTTAAAGTTGAATTTTGAGGTCACAGGTCGGGTCAAGGTCAGGTCAAACACCTGAAATCGGGCTTTCAGTAGCATGGACTTCAGGACTTCGCAATGGGCGCCTCTCGCCATAAACTCTGTCAAAACGGCGCACAATCCATCTTATAAGGCCTACAAGAGTGTCAGCTTCATATAGGGGTCAGTCAAGCATAGGTCAGGGTCAAGGTCAGGTCAACCGGGTAGGCACATATCCCCGAAAATCAAAACTGATATTCGCAGCCTGTGACACGTGTTTTATAGGTAATTTGGGGCGTAGAACACGATGGTGACATTCATTTTATCATATGTGTACGTGTTTGGCTAAAAAAGTTCAATTTAAGAAATGCATGTATCAAGGCCGTGAAGTAGTCACGAGAAATTGCCAAGATTCAGTTCAAGATTTTGGAAAATGCGGATCGATAATCAATAATCGAAGATAGCCATTTGATTGCCCATGGTATTGGCAGTCTAATGGCGTTTACGGCATGTCTGTATGTCTATTCTGTGATTTTATATGATTTTTTGAACATATGCCGTTTTTGGTCGAAAACTCAGAAATCATGACGTCACTAAAACCTCGATATCTCAAAAATTTTCCGACCGATTTTTTGAAACTTTGTCACAATACACTTCAATCAATTCCCTACAGGTACCCAAAATTTGGCGCGCCTGCGGCGCGCCGTTTTTATGCTATGGCCCGGCGAAAAAAGTGGGGGCGTTTAACGCCCCCCCCCCAGCAACTCGCGGGTTAACGGGCAGATGCATATTCAGCTATATCCAATTATAGTGTCATTTGGAGCGTCTGTGTCGTCAACTTTTCGTGGTGTTGACGCAGGTTTATTTTTGTTTTCAGAGCCGACATTCAGCACATGCAGACACAGAGTCACCTGAACTGGCTGTCAGTCAGCCTGGTCATCTATTCACTCATCTTCACCTTGTCGTACCTGCTCTACCCCAACCCGCTCCTTCATCAGGTGAGGGCGAACTCAACACTCGGCGAACAGTAAACAGACGGACAAACATACAAACGGATGGTCGACAGTCGACAACAAATAGACGTGCATACGGGGAATTATCATTTGTCAGATGAGTATAAGCACTGGGGAGCAGACGGATGGAGGACGAGCTGACGGGCGGGCAGACGGACAGACGGACAGACGGACAGACGGACAGACGTACGAACAGACAAACGGACCGACAGACAGCCGGACAGACGGACGGACTGATGTGGGGACTGTGAACTATGAACCATGGGGACTGAAACAGGCGATTCGTGCGGACTTTAGACAAATATACTGCACATAGAGGGACAGCCAAACAGTTTTATCGGATCAGGATGGATGATGAAAAGACTAACAGACAGACAAAAGAATATCAATAGGCTGACAGCCAGACAAGCGGGCTGAAACATGCCAGCATTAAACAGATCGGATGATAGCTATGCGATTGTAAGGGAAGAAATGTCATCATAATTCAAAACCATTCAGGTATTTATAAATGGCATCTCGTTCAGCCGGTACTTCAACATCCCTAGTGAGTGAGACTCTGACTGACCGCTCATCTGTGACCGCCCGGCAGGCCATCTATGGTCTAACCACCATCATCATCACAGCACTGGACGTTCGTCTGGTGCGCACCCAGACCGACCGACAGCTGTGGCGACTCTTCTACGGCGGCATGGTCTGCTACTCGACGGCGTTCCTGCTCTGGAACGTCGACAACCACATGTGTCTGCCCATCAGGTGGGTGTCCCCCCGTCCCCACCCCCCGACCGACCCCCCTCCCCGGCCCATGGCCGCATACGACACGGTCGTGGCTGCAGCTATTTCGGGAGCGCGCGGTACCGGACGGCCGCCGATGCGACGGGTGCGGCACCGCAGCCACTGCCAGGGTGTACTCTTGGACGGTGTAGCCGATGTGCATAGGTCGAATAATTCTCTTTTGGATAAATCTAGTAGGTATTTACCTTGGGGTCTAATATTTTCTTCAACGAAATTTGGGGAAATATATACGTTAGATTACCTATGCGAGACTTAAACTAGGGGTCCGCTGGACTGTCATTATATAATGAAGTGCTGATTCACCGGGAAATTGGTGTTGGCACTGGCTAAGTTTCAGTTCAACAAACTGACGGGCGGTAAATTGTTAAATGTGCCTAAAATTAAGTCAGTCTGTACTGGCACCTGCTGGTGTCCGTCACAGTAACGCACGGCACCACAGTTGGATGCCACATAGCCTCGTACCACTTGGAAGCTGTGCCTTCTTATAACAGACCGAGATCCTGGCCCCATCTATTGATAACCGCTGCATATTATCCGCTGTCAGGGGGTCCTAAGCACGCCTCATGCTTGTCTCTCGGGGACGTGGCATATCGGACGTTAACCCTATTCCTGGCGGGGGGGGGGCCTCAGGAGCCCCCCCCCCCTGAGGTTTTTTGGTTATATCTCCCAAACGCGTTGAGCTAGGAAGCTCAAATTTTCTGACTTTTCCTAAAAGGCTTCTACGCAACATGTCTGAAAATTTTGAGTTGATCTGACCTCAGGTCAGGTCACCAGAGGCGGTTTGGTGACGCTACCTCAGAAAAGTTTGCAATCACGCCAGAGCTAGAGTTTTTGACCGATCGATTTCTTCTCTTCAGGGTTTAGTTAGGGTACCAGTATGTGCAATTTGTATATCTCGGAATTTTGATATCGGTGACCTAAGGTCAGGTCAATTTCGCGACCTCCCCATTATAAGTCAATGGGGGAAAAATCAACTCCCTGTTTTTACCACTAAAACGGGTCGGAATGGCCCCATATACCATACATGACTTCATATACGATCAACCTTCACTACCTTGAGGTCTGTTTTGCTGTTGGGCAGCTGTGAGGTCATGTGACGTCATCAAAGGTCACCAAAGGTTTTTGGCCAATAACTCCGTACAGGAACAAGATACAGACGCGTGGATGGTCTCATTGTGTTCAGCTCGTCAAGACGCATCGAATGATATACATGATGACCTCGAGGTCACGTGACCTGAGGTCAACCTTTGACCTTGACCTTTCGAGGTCAACATATATATCATTCGATGCGGATTGACGAGAGGATCACGATGATGCCCTTAGTTTGTTCCTATCTTGACTAATTCGAAAGTTATTCGAGAAAAACTCTCTCCATATCTAGTGCCGCCATTTTGACTTTTTCGACCCCTGTGACGTCATCTTTGACCTGACCTGAAAATGACCTTGGTAAAAATTGTAGATCTTGGCCGTGCGTATCCGATGCCGTTTACCGCTTGTCGCTATCTTGCTTCGTTCTCGAGATCTCAGGGGGGGGCCGAATCGGCCCCCTCCCGCCAGTTTCTTGTCCCGGCGGAGCCCGCCAGGAATAGGGTTAAGTCGCATCGTTGACAAACTTTTATCCGTGGTCTAAATGTGTGCCCAACTAATGCAGGGGCGACCGCTTTGGGTGTCTGGCAACGGATGGATCAGGATGTTTGGCTATCGATCTGTTTAGAAAGTCCGATTGACCAATGACCATGCCAGTGAATATGCAAACATTTTATCTTTGATTACTACTATTCTAATGCCTCAGAATTGTGCTCATGCCTCAATCTAAGACGTTTTTTAAGGTTTCCGATGCATTATTATTGTATTTTTGGTGCCACATGCCATTGAGGTTAAATTGGTTATACCAAGGCTGTATAACCGTTAAAATCGTCTACCGAATAATTCACAATCAGTAACCGTCAGCGAGCTTAGAGGTGTGTCTCTGTTGCTTTTGTCCTGTCTTGTCCTGTCAGTGTCAACGCACGCTCTTTGGGCGCCAACGATTGGTGCCCTGTTCTGTTTGACCAATCGGGCCTCTGAGAAAACGCTGTCTTGAGATCGTGCGGTCTAATGAGCACGGCATATCTGGCAGAACGAAGGCACTGGCGAGCCCCTGTCTTGTCCGACAGCCGACCCCGGGCCGGTGATGTGTGATGCTGTGACCTGCCCGGCTGTGACCAGTAGGCCAGCCATTAGCCTCTGACGAGCTCCTGTCCTGTTCGGACGACCGTAGCCTCTGACGAGCTCCTGCCCTGACCGGCCGACCATTAGCCTCTGACGAGTGACGAGCTCCTGGCCTGTCCTACAGTCGACTGCTGGCCAGCCTGCCGCCGCTGCTCCGGCCGTTGTTGTGTGATACTCTGACCTGTCCGGCGGTGACCAGTGCCGTCCTGTCCTGTTCCACAGCCGACTGCGGGCCAGCCTGCCGCCGCTGCTCCGGCCGCTGACGCAGCTTCACGCCTGGTGGCACCTGCTGGCCGGCTACGCCAGCTACATGCACATACTCTTCTGGTGAGCTAACCATCTCACGGACAGACACCAGAGCATGTAGCAGTGTCACTGTGCCGTGTATTTAGTGCAGCGGTTCATTGAGCTCATGTTTTATACTTGTAGTATACTTGCTGCAACTTGCAAGTATACTTACTGATATATTTCTTTGATTACTTACTGGCTACTGCTCACTTTTTACCGGAATTATGAGCCAGTGTCACGCCAGTGTCACGATAAAGAGAGGTTAGAATGACACTGGTATCGCACGTTTAAGAGTCAGGTCAGGTTCCACGGTGCGTTCGGGGTGCCGACTGCCCCTCAACAAGCGTATCAATGGCTTGGCTTGTTAACGATTTCACGTCACGGTTTTTAAACGTTGACGACTCTCCATAGATCAGAAATCTCCATAGACCGCACATTTAAGCAAAAAGTCTCAAATTTAACGCAGTGGATTTGAGGTCTTTCAAGGTGTGACCTGTGAAGTGCTCCAATCCAGGCAGGCAATTTCGGCAGCAGCACCACTCACTAACCCTTGTTTATGATGTCGCAGCATGAAGATTTGGTACAACTTGCGACAACAGAAGGCGCACCTGACCCTGGGAAAGCTGGGTTTGACCATTCGACGGCCAGAGGTCGCCACGAACGGCTGCAAGAACGGCCACCACAAGACGCGCTAGCACAGCTACCGCCGCCTACCGGTAATCGATATAAGCTGGGCTTGTAGAATGGACCGGGTCAAAGCGCTGCCATCGCGTATGCTGCCGTTACTAGCTGCTGCCGCCGTTCCACTTGCCAATGACCGTTCTGAGATTATGGGAAAGTGCTGCAGGACATATATTCCCGAGTCGGTTTCTGTGCCTCTTCACCCAATTTTTTACACTGCTATTGTACGCAAACATACTGTTCTTTGACCTTAGCTAGGTTCATACTTTAGGTATACCTACTGTAACTCAAGCGGCCGCCAAGTCAGTAGGTAATTCATATCCTCAGGAATTAGACAACAAGGAACGGTGCATCGAGCGCCTGGCACACACAACACTGACCAGCTTCTCTCTTTATGGAACACTGTATCTACTTCCGAAATGCATCGAATTACTGCCAGTACCGAACAATGGGATGGTTTCCTTTGTTCAAGGAACCGAAGACTGTCTATCGATTAGTGAAACAGTGGAATGACATTTAACGATAGGCGAAATGGTGAACACAAATGTATGTACAGTCAAAGCGAGATGTGTGTTGAACTAAATGTTACGCGGCTAACAGCCTGTTACTGCCCCTTCGCGTTGAAGCCTTTTGGTTGGCGGGTTGGCTTGCTGATTGCTTTTGCGAATTATATGTTTCTAAGAAATGATGTGAACTGTGGATATGCTATGACAGCGGAGAACAAATTCTGTTTTGGTGAAAAAACCAATGTGTATTGCTTTTTACTCCGTACCTACTCTTTGGTCTACGTTGATGTAGGTATATTGTATAAATAATCAATATATCGACAAGTGCCTCTGCTACTCATCAGCACAAGACGGCTTTCGGCCATCAGCTTTGAACTGTTTGTACGGATATTATATTATACCTACCTACTATTTGTACCTTGCCATTGTGAACGCACTTTTGTGTACTTAGTCAAATAGCATGTAAGTGTGTGTGTGTGTGACACTGTCACTGAAATATACTTGTAATTTGTGTATGCATATGGTAACATCAAGTATGAACGGAACGCCCGAGTAAACAGGTGGTGGATACTCAATTGACGTATGAGCGTGGTAGAATCAATCACATTCTCCTCTCCATATGCACAGTGCACGTGCATGCAGGCCAGATATTAGTTAGGAGTTGGAGGAATTGTTTCCGTTAGTTTTATGCTTCCCATTGCAATGCAAACATAGTTGCCGCCTGCCGGCCGAAGGCAAAGGTTTGACTTACATAAATACGACAATCATAACCATGAGGACAGCAACCGATTGCTACCTAGTACCTACAGTACATATGTTTTTTCAATAGAAAAACACAATTCTAAAGAATAGTGTTTTAACTATTGACAACAAACCTTCGGTTATATCTCGTATTAGTATGAAGGAATAGCTGCCATTCATTAGTTTCATTTAGCTCTTGCAAATCAGCCATACTAAATAATTTACCACTGATTAATTTGCGTTTCTGGCTAAATGTACTAAAAACGACCAGCTGCGGCGAAGGCACCGCATAAGGGACTATCGCACATATAGGTGGAGATTTGGAGAAACTGCCCCGGCCAACCCGGCCGTGCGCGGGTATCGAGGCCTGCACGGCTGGCCAACGTGTTCTAAATGGTTAATCGGCTTACACGGTCAACGCGTATTCTTTTCTTTGAGTTGAAATGGTTTCGACTCGAGAGCTCGCCTCACGCCATTCATAGATTTTAATCGTCATAAGCTTTAACGTTAGAATTCACAAGAACACGAACGGCTTGGCTGGCCGTAGCTATAAATACAACGCATTATTTAGTGTCTGAATGAATTAGCGTAAGTAGCTTGAGTAAAATGAGACAATGTATTTGGGTCTCAAACACCCAGCGTGACATCACGGAACTTAGGTTTTAAACCGCGCCCCATTGGGGAGGGGGGAATAACTGCAATACCAATTAGAGTACAAGAAGAGCATGGACTTGGCCCTTTGCTGCGCAGATGAGGTAGTTGGTATGCATGAAATACAAGCTCTTAAAAGTGCACATACATTTTGTAGGCATGGAGTGGGTAGGTACATAATAACACATGTTGAGAACTAAGTGCCCATCTAGACCACCCAGCTACAAGAGCATTTCAAGGAAAATGGGATAACACTGACTCCATAAGAAAGAATGTCTGCTGATTATGGTTCTGGACAGAGCCTTCCAAAAACATAACCACAAAAATGCAATTATGTGCCATGTAGTGAGATTTATAGCTGGAAAATGACTTGCTTAACATGGAAATGCCCTGAAATCTGCCAGAAACCAGGAGTTCATAGCATCGCCATAACCGGTAAAAAGAAAAACGAGGCAACCCACCAGGCACCAGGAAGTCACGCCTTATACCGTCATCACTGCAAATGTAAATACGCAAAGCTTCACGTAGTCTTAAAAAACGAGAGAGTCACGTACCTTCAAAAAACGAGAAAGAGAGAGAGAGAGAGAGAGAGAGAGAGAGAGAGAGAGAGAGAGAGAGAGAGAGAGAGAGAGAGAGAGAGAGAGAGAGAGAGAGAGAGAGAGAGAGAGAGAGAGAGAGAGAGAGAGAGAGAGAGAGAGAGAGAGAGAGAGAGAGAGAGAGAGAGAGAGAGAGAGAGAGAGAGAGAGAGAGAGAGAGAGAGATCCCTTTATAAACAGACAAAGGTCCATAAAGACAATCAATTATGAGAGATCATAAGGCAATCAACGAAGGGGAGAAAAAGAGCGAGAGAGAAAGAAAGAGATCAGGGAATAAATGTTAAAGGTAGTGTGCCAGCTTTCCTGGACCGTATGGAGTTAATGGCCCAGATAAGGAGAACCGGATTTTTAGAACTTATCCATACCTTCAAAACTCATGGAAACGTCTTAAATTCTTCAAATTTTGAGTACCCCAGTGCGAAATTCGCCCCGACGGGTTGTCGGTCGTACCCCAACCACATTTCACACCACTATGAACAATAAATGCACACACTGAAATCGCTATTACCGATATGCTCATCCAATCAAGTTTCGATAAACCCGTTCATCATCAGCTCCTGCGGTTTCGAACACGCCTGTTAGGTGGTGCGGTAGACCACGCCCAAAGCCAGGGCCCCGGTAACGTGAGGTAGCCGAGTCAGGGCAGCGTGCGCTGACCACCCAAGCCGGAGCCGCGCGTCCTCCCGGTGTCATGTGATAGCCCGGGGCTGCCCGCGGGGATGCGGTAGACCGCGCCCAAAGCTGCGGCCCCGGCTTGGGTCAGCGCACGCTGCCCCGACTCGGCTACCTCACGTTACCGGGGCCCTGGCTTTGGGCGCGGCTTCTGCTCATACTTTGTGGTGTGGTGGTGGTGCGTCGGGCTGCGCGCTCTGACTTCGGCCAAGAAAAATGCGTCAGCTGATCATTGTCATTTCTGCCACTTGCATGTGGTGAAATGGGGTCATAACGTATAAGACGGCTTTTTCATATCAATTATTTTACATAAAATCATATTTCAAACCATAAATAATGTTCGACAGCCAAATAAAAGAAACAATACCAATACGGGCTTACAGTTTAAGGCTCGACATTGTGTTGTCTACGATTAGACAGCTGATAACTCATTCCCGTACGTCGTATGGTCGTAACACTATAATGACCTTTGCTTATTGTCACAAGTGCGCCGCATTCGCGATTGTTGCCCGACGCCTGTTTGCAGGTGAGCCCACTACAGATGTTATACATATCTAAAAACCGATAAACTTTTAGGCGAAAAAGGCACTATTCCAGGCCCATTTTTGATTTTTTTTTGCGATATTAGGTAAAAACAGAAGCTTCCTATCCTAGGAAAAATAAAATGGGAAATCTTTCAAAGGTGGCACACTACCTTTAAATGAAAGGTAAATGGCAGGATGCTTCACGAATTCATGAGCGCATCGAGTCAGTTATAATCTGGCCTGAGAAGGTCATGAAAGGTTTGTAGGGCCAAGTTATTGCAGGAAAGGATTCTGACAGAAACGTCAGCTTTGATTAGTTTGCCTTCTAGAGGACACACCGTTGATCTTAGGCCAAAGCTGAGGACGATATCCAAAAAATACAAAGAGCTATCGAACGCGCTTTTCCCCGACGCTGTTGTTCTATTCATTCCCGAGTTGTGCCCCCATTTGTCAGAAAGTGCCGAAGTGGGCGATATTCGACCTTTGACGATTTGTGGTAACCACCTGAGTAGTATTTATCGAAAGTGATTTTTCTTCGTGGTTATCGAAACCTTTTCAGCTCGCTAACTGCGTGTCGCTAACTAGATGGCCGATAAGTCGAATTAGATGGAGGAATGTTCAATCACCCATGGTGAATGTGGTGCCAAGCACCGGCCTGGCACGGGTTAATAATCCGACATCGCATTGTATGGCCAGAAGTCGAGTTTATGGTGATTACTGATTAGTGGTTATGTTCTGCGCAGTGCAGCTCACAGTCGCAGTACGGGAAAGATGAGTGATCATTTGTTTATCTCGCAGCCTGCTAGTAGGTGTTAAAGGTCACCTATGTTTAGAGTCACGACAGTGATGCTATCCGGTAGAAATATTTAATTCCGGAATACTTCGAACCCTGATAACATCTGATGATATCATCATTACGAGAATGTCATCTATAAAACAATCGAGGCGCTTCTTGAACGATTTTTGAAAGACCTTCATAAGTGCTGCTTTCCGTTGTAATAGGATGCAGGGAATGAGGAGGCGTGGCGTTTAAATGTAACTCCTTCCTCGGTACTTCGGATGGTAGGCAGTTGGCACCGCGACCACCTGCATGCAGAGGATACTGCACCGAGCTGAAGTTCACTGCATGCGGGACATTAAAGGGACCCTCCCACCTTCAAAAAAGTTTATGAATTGGCATGAAAGTGATGGCGCTCAATTAAGAAAGAGCGAAAACGAATATCTACCAAATTTCACCGAAAAATATTCACCGGTTTTCAAGATATTAGACTTTTACTGTTGTTTACTTTTTGGGACCTCCGCTGTTCCTATAGCGACTTTATTTGGAAGCAATAGTTTGGCAGCTGAAAGTGCGGCACTTGTTGCGCGCAAAGCAGCATATACCACCGCGTGCTACAAAACGTTTTAGTCAAACATTTAGAAATCGTTAGATATCTGCGCTGACGTCACACATTCAGAGGGGTATTCCTATGCATTAGCCCCTCTGAATCAAAATGCTGCAATTTTGAAATTCAATATTTCCGATTTAAGGCATTTCTCGATGTTGTGAGTGCCGAAACCGGTACCTAATTGTGAGCCAGGGACCCCATTTTGGCTATCTCAACTCAAATCTAATGTTAAGGTGGGAGGGTCCCTTTAAATGAAGATCAGAAACCTCAAACGTGAGTCTTATAATAAATGATGTATTGTAAAATAAAATCAACCCACGACGGACTTGGACGTATAGCCAAACCCATTAGGTATAAACGGCATAATGGGCTACGATCTAAATCTCTTCTAATTTGTTTTTGCAATGCATCAATGATTATGATGTTACGGCTTTGTCTTATTTGCTGTGAGTCTAAAAAGCGTTTCGGTTTGGTACAGAATTACTTCTTGGGTACGAAGATAATCAAGTAGATACTTCGTACTGAAAGTTTGTCGTGTAGGTAGATGACCGGTGCATTTGTGACAGTAAGAAATGTTTCGGGCTAGGCGTTGTTGCAGCGCGGGCAATCATTCCCAAATCATGGCGCACTGTTTCCCAGCACACCACGGCGTTGTGAGCATTGGGTAGTCCTTATTAATCGTAGCGATTTAAATCAGCATGAAGACTAGAATAGAAGCTTTGAGAATGAGAGACATTTCTCCAGTAAATTAGTTGAATTCCACACTCATGCTGTGAATTATCTAGAAATTAGCATATTGCATGCGGGGTATAATAACAGAGCACATGCTTGAACAATGCTACTTGCATGCAAGGTATTACATACACCTAATCAGCAAACCACAATGATTATGTTTAAAGTACGGCACGACACGAGTTTTGCGGCAACTTAAAATGCACGCTTTATCTGCTTTATCTAGTTTTGGCAATATAGAGACATCACGGAAGCAGGAATTGAGGGAGTGGTCCACATAGCAGTTATGTCTACAAAGTTCGGGTTAGAGGGCCTTGCAAAGTTCCATAGTTGGCACACTAGTCAACTAGCCGTCTTTGCCAATGATAATTCACATTGAAACTACCTACCAAACATGATCCCGGAAACACGGCACACGTTCATCTTCCACAGCTCAGCTAGGACTGACTTCAGCCGACATACGACTTCCCGTATATTCGTACTGGACGTTTTCATTAGGCAGCTTTCCTGCACAGCCGCGCACGAGCGCACTCGTGATCCGATCAAGAAAGCTGAAGATACAATCGGATACAATCACATCTGTAATCTGTACGAGCTGTCAGAGCATGACAAAGCCAGCTCTGCTCTGTCTGTTTTGGTCAGACAACTAGCGGAGCCCATCCGGTCCGGCTGAGGCGATCCATGACCGGGCGAGGGCGGTCTGTCCGGCCGGCCGGTGGCTGCACGTGCGGCGCAGCGCGGACCTGTCCCCCACTGACGTCAGCAGAGCTGCCACCGGTCTGTACGGGTCGGCGCCCAGTCGTGGCGGTCAGCCCCCGTCTGCGCCGGCACAGCCGGCTGCGGCACGGAGGCCGCCGAGCGCGTGTCAGGAAGCTCAGCGGGCCCCACGGCACGAGCGCTAAGGTGATTACCGCTACAAATACTCATCGGAACTGCCGACTGCGGCCTAAAAATGCGACATGCTTCCACGGGAGCCGTAGTGTGCTGCGCGTTCGCCTGGAAACCAGAAATAGCTAAACCATTCAGCTACCAGATTCAAATCTTGCAGGGGCTACCTTCCTATTCGGTCTATTGCCTGTAGGGCAGAGTTCATCGGGGTCATAAGCCAGGGCTCTCGTAATGTCAAGCTTTGGAACTATGCGGAAACTAACAACGTACCTTTGCATTGATTATTGCGACCAGAGCGTCAGCGCATGCCTAGTTTGCAAAAAAGGAACTGCAGCGGAAATCAATTGCAATATTTCTGGACATAATATGCAAGGGCGCACTGAATGTATGGCTGATTTCCAGGATCCAGTTTTTCCATGATCAATGTCTTCTTCAGAAGATTTTCCTGTTTATGGATCACTGAATCGGCTTAAACAGATAAACGTCCCGGTCCATAGTCATTTGGTACAAAGCTGAGTGGTGGCTGTCTTAGTCAAACGCCATGTCATCTTACATGTGATGGTTCATGTCCTTTAACCCGCGCCCGGCTGGGGGTCCTGGATTTCCACGCCCTGCTGGGGGGGGGGGGGTGGGGTGTTTGAACATCCCCCCTTGTAACTCGGCTCCTGGGCCACGTAGCGATACGCGGAAGGCGGCGTTCGAAAGAGCGTCAAAAATTATGACGAAATCACTTCTGTCAATTTTTTGGTCAGGGCAAAGGTCAGGCCACCAGAGGTCATTGAAGGCAAAATTTCGCCGATTTCCAGGTCGAATGTCGAAAATTTCCAATAAGCCAACGCATAACTCGGGAACCAATAGAGCTACAGCGCCGCGGAAAATTGCATTCGATAGCCCTATCAACGCCCTTTTTGAGTAATTCTCTCAGATTTGACCTAACGTCAACGGTTTTGCCTGCAGGGGGCAAAAACTGCAAAAATAGCCGATTTTTTCGGAAACAGTTTTTCTGCAATAACTTTTGACCCAAGCCTTGTACGAGCTTACTTTCACCGGCATCGTGTTCCTCTCGTCAAGACGCATCGAATGAACTATAACTTGACCTTGAAAGGTCAACTTGAAAATTTGACCTCAGGTCAAGGTCATGACCTGACCGGAAAGGGTCATGTTGCATATCAGTCGATCCGTATCGTCGAGCTGAACACATATAAGGTGTTTTCATCGCTCTAGCATGCCTCTATCAAAAGTTATTTGCGAAAAACTGTTAGATACCATTCGTGACCTAAGATGACCTCAGGGCACAAACAAGGGTCACGGACACCATTTTCATGTTCAGTGTGTCTAAACCACTTGTAATTCGGTGTTTGGGAGTGTTTATAATGTCTTTCGTCCAAAAGAGGCGCATTTCAATTTTCTCCCATTGACTTATAATGGGGAGGTCGCAAAATTGACCTGACCTTAGGTCATCGATATCAAAATTCTGAGACATACATTTTGTACATGCTATTACTCTTAGCAATCGCTGAAAGTTTCAAAGCGATCGGTCACTCGGTGTAGCTCTGACAGACATTGAAACTTTTTATGAGGTGAGGTCACTTCAAGTAACCTGGTGACCTGACCTTGAATGACCTTGGTCTGAAATTTTCACAACATGTGTAGAATTGATGTATGATAAGGTGTAGGGCGCGGGTTAAAGGAACATGAAGGGGCTTAGTTACAGCTGTATATACATAGCTGTGCAGTTGTACAAAACCTCAAACATGGCGCTGTGCTTGAAACGCCGCACGTTAATTAATGGGGAGACGTTGTATTTGGAACTGTCCGTTCACATGATAAATTCATCTGTGATCACGTGCGCAAAAATGGGTAATGGAAAAAATGTGATGCTTTATGGATGCGCAGGTTGAGGATGGCTTAATTGTATGGCTGCCTAAAACCGCTTCGAACATGAAGTCATACTTGTGTCTTTCTTTACTGGACTTACAAAATGAGATAACATCGACCGATGTTAAGGAAGTGTTCCGGAAAAGAAAAAAAAAACAGACGGATTTATCCAATTAGCATGTTGTATAAATCCTTGTCCCAACATAGAGAGCACTGAGTGCAGTTCCTACGAAAGGTTAGCCTCCCTTTAAAGTCAAAATAGGTAGGTAGTAGGTACTCTGGCATACGGGTGGTCTCCTTAGTACACCCAAAGGCTGTCCTTAGTTCGAGATCTCCTTCGATGCTCTTAGTTCGACGCATTTTTATCATTTCTATACTTCTCACACTCAAAACCTGTACGACTGATGGAATGCACAGGCTCAGCTTGTTATGAGAACCTGAAATTTTACAAAAGGATGGATGCGCATTGCTTGTCGTCAAAAAGTTCTAACTTGGGAGGCTTGCAGCTCAATAATGAAAATATAATATAAACGAAAACGGTTTAGTGTTTAACCCTCGCCGGACCTATTGGTTTTCTACATACGCGCCGGCCGAGGGGGGGGGGGCAGGTACGACCCCCCTCGCCGTTTCGCCCCTGGTGGAGCTAGCGCGTCGCGGAAAAAACGAGCGTGTGTTACGAGCGTTACGAGACGCAGAGATTGGTACCCGATTTTAAGGTCCTAGGTCAACCGGTGACCTCTGAGGTCAGGTCAAGTGCCCCAGGGTACGGTTCAGTTTTTGGTGAATAACTTCGCAAAAAACGGCCGCAGAGCCGCGATTTTGGCAGCATCATGTTCGCCTCGCTCAGGCGCGTCGAATGATATACTTTTTGTCCGGGTCAGGTCAATTTTGGGTGTTGACCTCAGGTCAAGGTCAGGTCAGCACCCCCAGGTCACGAAGTTGGTCGAAAGAGGTCATGTCGCATATCATTCGATTTGGCAGGTCTTCCTGAGTCCATTGGTGGCTTTCTCGACTCGCTAGCTCAATTTGATCAAGAGTTATTGACGAAAAACTAATATGACCTTG
Organism: Amphibalanus amphitrite; assembly: GCF_019059575.1. NCBI lineage: Eukaryota > Metazoa > Arthropoda > Thecostraca > Balanomorpha > Balanidae > Amphibalanus > Amphibalanus amphitrite. The sequence continues at coordinate 205,562 of NW_024882019.1, forward strand.
ATGACGTCATAAATGACGTCACGCAAGGTCAACATTGCAAAAGTGACGCATCTAACCTTGCAAGGAGTGCATCAAATCACGATTCTGTGTGCTTGAGATAGTTGGAGATCGTTCCCGGCGCCAGAATAGCAGTTTTCATTTTTCCCCATTGACTTATAATGGTGAGGTCACGAAAATGACCTGACCTCATATGACCTTTAGGAAAAATCCGAGATATACAAGTTGTGGGACTCATAATGGATACTAGATCCTGCAAGTTTCATTTCCCTGTGACATCTCCTCTGGCAGTGAGGGCGTTGCGAAGTTGCGACATCTGAAGACCGTGCAGAGGTTCACTTATGACGTCATAGGTCAGTGACCTGAACTGACCCAAAAATGCGGTTGGTGTCAAAAGATGCGGCTTGGATCAAAGGTCAGGTATGCCAAGTTTCAGCTCTCTATAGCCAGCGTATTCGGAGCTATCGCGAAAAAACCCTATGGGGGGCGGCACCCGCCCCCCCCCCTCGGCCGGCGAGGGTTAAAGCGCTGTTTCATACTTTTCTAGATGTTGCAGCTTTATTAGTTACCAAACATCAGACCATACGCCCAAAAGGTGATAATCCGGCAACGATAAAGCATTCTGGTCTTCGGTGACTTGCCATTAGATCTGGCCGGTAAAATTAAAAAAAAAAACACACACACACACACACACACAAAACGAGGCATTGCTTAACCCTAGCCGGACCTATAGGTTTTCTACATACGCGCCGGCCGTGGAGGGGGGTACGACCCCCCTCGCCGTTTCGCCCCTGGTGGAGCTACCGTGTCACTGAAAAAAACGAGCGTGTGCGCTGTTACAAGGTGCAGAGATTGATACCCGATTTTAAGGTTCTAGGTCAACCGGTGACCTCTGAGGTCAGGTCAAGTGCCCCAAGGTACGGCTCCGTTTTTGGTGAATAACTTCGCAAAAAACGGCCGCAGAGCCGCGATTTTGGCAGCATCGTGTTCGCCTCGCTCAGGCGCGTCGAATGATATACGTTTTGTTTGGGTGAGGTCAACTTAGGATGTTGGCCTCGGGTCACGGTGAGGTCAGCGCCCCCTGGTCACGAAATTGGTCGAAAGAGGTTATGCTGCACATCATTCGATTCGGGGCAGGTCTTCCGGAGTCCAGTGGTGACTTTCCCGACTCGCTAGCTCAATTTGATCGGGAGTTATTGACGAAAAACTAATATGACCCTAATGACGTCAAAAAAGACATCATGCAAGGTCAACATTGCATAAGTGATGCATCGAACCTTGCAAGGAGTGCATGAAATCACGATTCTGATTGCTTGAGAAAGTATGAGATCGTTCCCGGCGCCAGAATAGCAGTTTATGTTTTCCCCATTGACGAAACTCATCACGAAAATGACTTTACTTCATATGACCTTTAGGAAAAAACGAGATAACAAGTTGTGAGACTTCTTATGGATACTAGGCCCTGCAAGTTTCATTTCCCTGTGAAAGCTCCTCTGGCAGTGAGGGCGTTGCGAAGTTGCGACATCTGAAGACCTTGCAGAAGTTCACTTATGACGTCATAGGTCAGTGACCTGACCTAACCCGAAAATGCAGTTGGTGTCAAAAGATCCAGCTTGAATCAAAGGTCTGGTGTGTCAAGTTTCAGCTCTCTATCTTAGGCGTGTTCGGAGCTATCGCGAAAAAGACCCTATGGGGGGGCACCCACTCACCCCCCCCCCCCCCTCGGCCGGCGAGGGTTTAATAACCTATCGAGCGACGACCTATCGCAGACCTAAGTGGCCCAGGCTCCAATCTATAAAAGGGTGTGCTATTCTATTCACGGCATTTGCTAACATTTACAGTGATACCAATGCTAGCAAATGCGCATCTGGGTAAGCGAAACGGTTCCTGGGACCGTCAACATACGATGGACTGAAATGCGGAAAAGAATTTTGCATATAATAGCCGTATCCTGCAGCTTAACTTCAGCCAGTGCTGTCACATTCATTCCACGGCATTTATAACCCTCGCCGGCACAGGGGGGGGGGTTGATGCAACCCCCCTCTAAGGTTTTTCGCGAATAACTCGCGTAAAAAGCGGCCGATCGCGACGAAACTTTCAGTACCCTCGCATTGATCAATTTTACACCTACCCTGAAAATTTCATGACCCTGAGCCCAATGACCTTTGACCTGTGACCTCTTTTCTGTGACCATGTTTGGCCGAAATCGCGCTTCGGCGCATGTCGGCTCGCATTAGCCGCGCGTTTGCAAGCTTTTCGTGGTTTCAAATGTTCAAACATGTGATTTGATGTTGCTCCCATGCATTAGGGTGGGTGTCAAGGTCACCTGAGGGTCAAGTCAGGTCATTGACCTTTGGTGACCTTGGGTGACCTCGGTTCACTTTTTCGAGTTTTACATGTTTCTAGGCTAGTTTTTGGAGCTGAATTCGAATTTAGCAACCATTTGAACATTTACGAAGTAGTTTTGGTGCCTTCGTAACATGTTACGAAGCTGTCAGAGGCGGTTGACACGTATTACGAATACCCGTCACAACCCCTACCGGTTGACCTGACCTGACCTGACCCGACCTGGTCTAAATGCTTAAAGACATCATCTATGATCAAAACGAACACGATATTCGTGATCAGCACCCCGGAAAACCACATAGCAGCCACACTTTACGACTTTCTAACAGGTCCCGATTTTCCCGGTTTTCGGGTCATTGACCTGACCTGGAAGGTCACCCGATGACCTAGGACCTTAAAATTGGGTATCATCGGCTTCGTCTCGTGACGGGCAACACGCTCGTTTTTTCCGCGAAGCTCTAGCTCGATGAGGGGCCAAACGCGAGGGGGGGGGGTCGTACCAACCCCCCCTTGTGCCGTCGAAGGACTCAAAATGGCCTGTGCCGGCGAGGGATAAGATTGGACCAGGTTCTGAGTTATAGGGGCTGAAAACGCTTTTCTCAAAGAATTCCGCTCAAATTACTCCTGTATTTGCGCGGGATACGAAATATGTAAATATTGTTGACGGGAAGGATACAATCTATTATCATACTACAGCCTACAGGAGCGTAAAAAGCATGCCATAACTGCTCGTCTGATTTCTGCGAACTTGTGGAATTAGCGTCAAACTTTACAGAAGTAATATGACGTTTTTCTTCTCGCTGGCTGTTATGATGCTAAGAACGCTAAGAAACGTTGACTGGCTGTAAATTGAAATTCGTTATTTAGATGTCTTAGTGGAAAGGTCAGAATTTTAACTTGATATAAAGAGTTACCAATTCGCTGGGACTTGGGTCTACTTGCAGCAGCGAGCATAATCAATCACGGACTGAACGAAGCCGGTCTCCACAACCTCATACACATAGGTAAGGTTAGCGTGGAATTACGCTCATAAACACTCAAACTTAATTACATAACAATAAATTGAAACACTTCATGAACAATAAATACGATTAATCATTCTCATTTATATGACATAGTGTTCTCTGAGTTGATGACAAACAGAAAAGTTTATCGCCGTATCGTGGAAAATGAGCATGCAATTGAAGTGCACATTTTCTTTTTTGCGTCACAAGGCAGCAAATAAATAGCCATGCCGAGTACGAATCAATGAAAAAGCTGCGTGCGAACCTAAGGCCAAAACGCAGCAACAAAGCATTCACACCTGCACCTGAAAGGATGTGGACAGTACTTCGAGCAGGTGTCCGGACAAATTGCCGAAAGGCGATTTGCCGAATGTCATTTTGCCGAATGCACTTCGCCGAATGTCATTTTGCCGATGTGCTTTTTGCCGACGTGTCAAAAAGTCGAAATGCTAAAAGTCGAAATGCCATTTGCCGACATGCCTTTTTGCCGAAATGCCAATTTGCCGAAATGCTTATTAGTCGAAATGTAAATTTGCCTAAATGCGATTTGCCGAAATGTCGATTAGTCGAAATGTCAATTTGCCGAAATGTAAATTTGCCGATATGTCAATTTGCCGAAAGGCTAATTTGCCGAAATGTCAATTTGCCGAAATGTCAATCTGCCGAATCGGCAGTTTGCCGAAATGTCGATTAGTCGAAATGTAAATTTAACGAAATGTCGATTAGTTGAAGAAATGTCAATCTGCAAACCTCGGTTAGGTTAGGTGGTACCTATTAGTTTACTTTAGGATCGATCATCAATTTACTTTTAGTGCAATCCCGGATACCCAAGTAAAAAGCAAATCACATGACATCCTTTGACCTCCTGATTTCATAACTAGGTCCATGGCACAAACAACTTTAAAAGCACCAATACAATATGGAAAATAACATCAAATTGCTCGTGGTGAAGCAGTGCAGTGCCGAAGGCAATGCCTTAGGAGAGATTACAGGCAATGGTAAGTCAAATATTTTTAGGTTAAGTGGTGATGCTCAACCACTTAACCTAAAAATATTTGACTTATCATTGTCTGCAATCTATTCATGTGAGTAACTTCTTCCTTATCCACGGGTAGGCAAAAATCAGTAGGTCAGGTTAGGTAAGGACTTTGGTTATGTTTTTTGATGTAAGTAGGTATGTATCATATCAGGATTTAGGAGCTCAAAAAATGGAAGAAGGTGTAAAATTTACCTAACAAAACTGAGTCGGTCCTAAAGCTAATACTTATACAGACTAGGTTAGGTTATGTTAGGTTGGGCTAGGTTAGGTTAGGTTAGGTTGGGTTAGTTTCGGCTAATTGGCATTTCGGCAAATTGACATTTCGACTAATTGACTTTTCGGTAAATTGACATTTCGACTAATTGACATTCGACTAATTAGCATTAAGGCGAATTGACATTTCGACTAATTGACTTTTCGTCAAATTGACATTTCGCTTAATTGACATTGCGTCAAATTAGCATTTCGGCAAATTGACATTTTCGACTTATTGCACGTCGGCAAAAAGGCATGTCGGCAAATTGCATTTCGACTTTTAGCACTTCGCCTTTTTGACACGTCGGCAAAAAGACACGTCGGCAAAATGCATTCGACATATTGACATTTGGCGAATAAGCATTCGGCAAAACGCAGTTCGGCAAATTGTCCTGTAACCCTTCGAGCACGCTTCATTATCTACTCGTTTAGTACCTAATAATAATTAATGATCTTAACTTTCATAAATGTTTCTTTGCATTTGTTGACTGTTGTATGGAACCCAGCCATGGATGCACACTGCACAGTGCACAACAGCCCGGCAGCCTGAGCGCAAGACCTAACTAACTCCTTAATGACAAAGATGTGCCTCTGGCGACGCCTGACCTTGGGGATAACCGGACGATTACAAGGGGCAGACATCATGAAGTCACGAACAATGAACATGGGTTCTTTCAACTTGCAGTGGATGTGCAGACTCTCATGAAAAGGCTGTGGGCTGGTCATGAGACAGCAGACAACCCCACTGGTTGCTGCGAGCGCGAGCATCAAATAAAAATATTTAAACATAGCACTCAAAACCCCTGCACGCTGACGTGTTTAACGGTACCTTATTAGAGGCATCTCATCTCTTCAGTGCTCATCTTCAGCCCTCCTCTTGAATCAAACCACGATTCCATGCGTTTTTCTAGCTATCATAGTTCCTGAGATAAATGCATGTTTTCTGAGAAATATAATGACATTTGGCAAATTTTGACCTTTGAAGACCTCCAGTGACCCCAATATTGCTCTAAGATGAAAAATGACCTAAATACTTTCAAACGTAAGCATTGAGAGCTATCGACTGCTTTTTACCGCGTCTTTCCAGCCCTCTTAGTTTTTGAGTTAGAGGTGGGTGGTAACATATGCCCCCCCCCCCTCACTAGGGCGAAGTAGGCTGAGACCGCCACTGGGGCGCGGGTTAAAAGTGAGTTCAAAAATTGGACGTCATCAATTTTGAAGTTTTTTTTTCTATAACTTGGCCAAAAAAGGAGGTATCGATCTAAAATTTGGTATATAGATAGAGGAGCGCACAGCTTAATAAATTCCGTTTTTGGCGTTTTTTTTCTAAAAAAAAAAAGATTTCATTTTATTTTTTACAAAGAACTTTGAAATTGGTTGTTAGCTGCAACTTTTGTGAGCGTTTCAAGATTTCATTTCTTATCATTTTTGCTCAAACATGACCTCAGTTTGACCTCAATAACTCCTGACCAAGGGTGAGCTAAGGCTTGAAATTTAGTGTGAAGGTATCAAATTGATGCCCGAGAAGATACTGAAAACTTGGCGGCGCTGCGCGGCGCGCGCCGCCGTTTTCTTGCTATTCAGGAAAAAACACAGAAAGGGGGCATATTGCCCCCCCCCCCAACGGGGCTAGGGTTAAGCATTTAGAACGAAAAAGGTTTATCACCCAGCAAAACATTATGCATGACAAAAGTTAGACCTTTAGTAACTAGGTATATTTAATAAAAAGCCCATAACTACATTAATTAGTTAATTTTCTTGACATGCACGATTGTACAGAACTTGTTTTTGTCGCATTTTAGAACAGACTGCCAGTCAGTATCAAGGAAACTTTTGGCTAACATCCGCATTAAAAAAGCGTAACAAGAAAATGACGCGAAATGTCACCCCATTGCAAAACGATGGGTTGCTTCGGAAGCAAGCTTTGTTTATTCACGGTGATCGGCGTTACGATATTGATGCGTAGGCTGATGGTTTTCTCAAAAGGAAGGATTCAAGAAATATAGCTGAAAAGCAGACGCACTGAAAGCGAAAAAAAAAAACTGGACAAATTATGTACGGTTAGATGAGCTCTGTTCTTTAGGACTATACAAACGAGGCCGGATCACGGGCTCATGACCGTGTCGCGCCGGATGATCCCGCAGCGTTCGCGGCTCAGCCGGCGGCCGCGGTCGCCCTCTGACGTCACCGGGGCCAGCGAGTGACGTCACTGGGCGAGGACCAACGTCACGGTCGGGTCATGGCGAGGGGAGGACTGGGGACGGTCCGCGGCGCCGGGGCCGCCAGCGCACTCCGCCAGACGACAGCAGCGGAGCAGGGCGGCGGCGACGGCGCCTCCCGACATCTGAGGCAGGTAAGACATCCTCGAGTGCGGCCGGTGTTTCTCACTGGATGACTGTCGAGAACTCCTGTACCACTCGGCACTCATACTCGAAGGGAAAACGCTGTTTTGAAAAAGCCAATGCTGCAGTCCAGAGCTACTACAGATACTGAGCTAGTACAGATAGCCAATATAGAGCTCGTCCATCGTAACACTGACCGAGTCTCTAAGGTGCACAGCACACGGGTGTAGCGGGTAATGTAAACAAACTGCGACGGCGGCGCGGCTGTCATTGTATGCGTGCAATGTGGGCAAATTCTCGTGAACCTACAGTCGGAGCTATCAACGGTGGTTGAGGAAATCTGAAAGAAAAGGCTATTTTTGCGTGAAATTTCAAAATTATTTCTTCTAGATTTACTCGCAGTTAACACGCGCACTGCAGGTTGTTTTCAACCCCCCCTCCTGTAGTTTTTCGCAAATTGCGAGAAAACGGCGGCGCGTAGCGCCGCCAAATTTTGCATACCTGTTCTCACAACTTTTGCACACCTTGAGTAAAAATTTTGACCCCAGGTGACCTATGGTCAGGTCACCAGGTCAGGTCAAGTGACCCTACCTCGAAACGTAAATTTCGAAGTTTGCAATCCCACCAAGCCCACAGTTGTTGAGATATGATCTTGAAACCCACAGGAAATAGTAAAGTCATCACGAGCTACAACTTGTATATCTCGGAATTTTTATATCGATGACCTAAGGTCAGGTCATTTTTGCGACCGGCCCATTATAAGTCAATGGGAGAAATTTCAACTTACTCTGAATGCCATCCTATGACTTCAATACGCTCAGGATCATAGTATTACAGGTTCCTGTTGGTGATTTCACCGAAACATATCACTTATGACCTTTGGAAGGTGATCTCCAGGTCATCTTAGGTCACCTGAGGTCACCAGCGGTTTTTCTTCAATAACTTGAGATTGAGTAGAGATAGAGACTCCGTTCGACGTTTATCGTGTTTTTCTCGTCAATGCGGATCGAATGATATGCAACATGACTTATTTCGGTCAGGTCATGACCTTGACCTGAGGTCAAATTTTCAACTTGACCTTTCGAGGTCATATTATATATCATTCGATGCGCCTTGACGAGCTAAGAACGATGGCGTTCGAATCGATCCTCTGTCTTGTGTGCAAGACAAGTTATTCAAGAAAAACTACCGCGAAATTCCTGTTGTGAAAATCGTAACATTTTGTCTTCGGTGACCTCTGGTGACCTCGTTTTTGACCTGACCCAAAAATGATCTTAGTATTTCTTGTCGATCTCATCTTAACCTATCCAACGCCGTTTACCGCTTGTCGCTACGTTGCGCCGTTTTCGAGATCTCAGGGGGGGTTGTTTTCAACCCCCCCCCCCCTGCAGTTCGTGTTCGGCTCAGACCCGCTGCAGTGCGCGTGATAACAAGTTAACGTGCACTAGCGTAACCCGCTTGCTCCGCAAACGCTAGAATACTTAAAAAAAAACGAATGTATCGTAGCAATACACAACAATGTTTTCGTCAGAGATATACTTTTTAAGCAGATACGTTATTCACCTCCAAATAGCTTTCTACCGTCCGCGATCGGGTTCGTAGTTAGCCTTGATGGGTGTACGTAAGGTCATGGGTTGTTAATTGTTTACATCAGAGGTCACCGAAAATTGACCGAAAACATTGTCACCAGAAAATGCCTTTTGGGGCGACCAACGGAGCGAGCGAGAGGGCTTGCCTTGCACGTGCGAAATTGCGAAGGGGTACCTCCAATTAACTTGTGCACTGCACCCTACTAACCGGTCCCTAGCGATGTGCCAATTTGAGCGCAATCGGCCTAGCCGTTCTCGAGATCTGGAAGCGGCACCCTGCACGTGCGCACGTGCATAATGGGTCCCAACTGACCTTTGCACAGCACCCTGCTAACCGGTCCCCAACCATGAACGAAATTTCAGCGCAATCGGTTCAGCCGTTCTAGAGATCTGGAATCGACCCCTGTACGTGCGCACGTGCAGCAGCACCCCAACTGTGGCACATGAATATGCATTGCCTAGCATGGGTGTCTACCTCAATAGGACACTTTTTATAAAAAGAAAAAAGAAAGAAATAACACAAAACGTAGTTTCAAATATTTTCCCACAAATATTGACTTTCGTTTGATTGGCCATGAGTAGATACCGAACCAGAAATACATTCGCGGATCTGGAGAGTTGAATTGAACGTTACGGGAGAGGTGGCAAACTAAATAAAATAACCAAAAAGCTCTGAATTCGCATCATTGTGCCTTACTTTGCAGGTTAAAGTACACTTTTTATTGCGTTGCTGTGCAATTTACGGAAATTGTTAAATAACTGTTTTTCTTCTAATGAAAGTTGTTTCATTTTCTTCCAAGTATTTACAAAAAAAACTATTTCTTTTAATAATTGACTCTATTGAGGCATTGGCCCGCAATGCCATTTGATTTCCCACTGCAAAATAGCATGCTCGTTAAATGCACCGAAAGGACGTCACTTAACCAACATTAATTAATTTAATAGAATATTGTCAAACCCTAAAAATTAGTAAGTTGATGGTTAGACGGAATTGATTTGTCAAATGTGTCCCCCCCCCAAAAAAAAACATGAAACGCATTTGTACTTGTTTACGAAGACCACGCTAGTCTGCGAAACACATATACCGTTATGACGTATATGGTGTATACCGCTCCATTTACTTCGCAAGAAAACTAATGTGGTTTTCACCTAAATTAAAGGGACCCTCCCACCTTCAAAAAAGTTTATGAATTGGCATGAGAGTGATGTCGCTCGGTTCAGAAAGAGCGAAAACGAATATCTACCAAATTTCACCGAAAAATATTCACCGGTTTTCAAGATATTAGACTTTTACTTTTGTTTACTTTTTGGGATCTCCGCTGTTCCTGGCGACTTTATTTGGAAGCAATAGTTTGGCAGCTGAAAGTGCGGCACTTGTTGCGCGCAAAGCAGCATATACCACCACGTGCTACAAAACGTTTTAGTCAAACATTTAAAAATCGTTAGATACCTATATGCGCTGACGTCACACATTCAGAGGGGTATTCCTATGCATTAGCCCCTCTGAATCAAAATGCTGCAATTTTGAAATTCAATATTTCTGATTTAACCCTCGCCGGCACAGGCCATTTTGCGTCCTTCGACGGCACAAGGGGTGGGGTGGGGGGGGGGGGGTGGTACGACCCCACCCCCCTCGCGTTTGGCCCCTGATCAAGCTAGAGCTTCGCGGAAAAAACGAGCGTGTTGCCCGTCACGAGACGAAGCCGATGATACCCAATTTTAAGGTCCTAGGTCATCGGGTGACCTTCCATGTCAGGTCAATGACCCGAAAACCGGGAAAATCGGGACCTGTTAGAAAGTCGTAAAGTGTGGCTGCTATGTGGTTTTCCGGGGTGCTGATCACGAATATCGTGTTAGTTTTGATCAGAGATGATGTCTTTAAGCATTTAGACCAGGTCGGGTCAGGTCAGGTCAGGTCAACCGGTAGGGGTTGTGACGGGTATTCGTAATACGTGTCAACCGCCTTTGACAGCTTCGTAACATGTTACGAAGGCACCAAAACTACTTCGTAAATGTTCAAATGGTTGCTAAATATTCAGCTCCAAAAACTAGCCTAGAAACATGTAAAACTCGAAAAAGTGAACCGAGGTCACCCGAGGTAACCAAAGGTCAATGACCTGACCTGACCTTCAGGTGACCTTGACACCCACCCTTATGTATGGGAGCAACATCAAATCACATGTTTGAACGTTTGAAACCACGAAAAGCTTGCAAACGCGCGGCTAATGCGAGCCGACATACGCCGAATCGCGATTCCGGCCAAACATGGTCTCGGAAAAGAGGTCACAGGTCAAAGGTCATTTGGGTCAGGGTCATGAAATTTTCAGGGTAGGTGTAAAATTGATCAATACGAGAGTACTGAAAGTTTCGTCGCGATCGGTCGCTTTTTACGCGAGTTATTCGCGAAAAACCTTAGGGGGGTTACATCAACCCCCCCTGTGCCGGCGAGGGTTAAGGCATTTCTCGATGTTGTAAGTGCCGAAACCGGTAATTGTGAGCCGGGGACCCCATTTTGGCTATCTCAACTCAAATCTAATGTTAAGGTGGGAGGGTCCCTTTAACTATAGGTTCATATTCGCAACATATTTGATGATTTTTAAATGAACGCTGTTCACTTTTAATAAAGCTTTATATTTATGCTACCGAATGATTTTAACCTGCCATGCGGTAGGGGGAGCATTTTTTTGCCCCCCCTTAGTTTTTTTAAAGATTTACTTCCAGAAGCGCTGCAACTGCAACCGCAAACTTTCAGTACCCTCCCGGGAATAGCTTTTACATATTGTGACCGAAATTTTTCAAAGGCTATGATAGGTTGGCCGTTAATGACGTCGGAGTGACGTCATTTCTGTCATTTTTGACCCAAGGAAAGGTTTCGTGGGAAGAGCTATCAGGCCTACAGCTTTAGAGATACATAAAAATGTTTTTGAGATAAAAGGTGTTGAAGTAACAGGGCTATAAAACTGCTATCTCCGATTTTATATTTTTTATTTTGACACTCAACAATCAAAATATAATCTTTTAAATATAATAGCAAAAAAATCCCAAAAGATTATCACTTGATTCTCCCCTCATAAATTGATTTCACTTGATCAATTTGAACTCAATCACAATTCACAATCACAATCAATCAAATATATATATATATATATATATATATATATATATATATATATATATATATATATATATATATATATATATATATATATATATATATATATATATATATATATAGTGATCAAGAGCGTCAGCCGAATGGGCTCCCGACAATGTAAGGAAGCGGATTGCAAGTGTAGCTGCAGGATGTGACAAAAATGATACTATGAGCAGCTTCCAAGTACAGGAGTTAAAAAACATCAGCTCACATAATAAACAGTAAGTAGTACAAAGTACGCTAGATGGTGTTTTATATGACATTCTTGTCAGAATTAAGCCATCCCGTAGACAAATAACACCATAAATACCATGCCCAATGCGCGCTGGAGTCTGCGCGAAGCGGTTTAGCGGCTTCTGAGGGTGCGGCACGCTCACAGCTGTGGCCAGCCACCGTGTGAGCTCAGCCGGTGAGCTGGTGAGCTGGTGAGCACAGGTGCGGCTCAGACGCACTGAGCCAGGTCGGCGGCACTGGACTGCCGGGGATCAGAGGCCGGCTCAGCAGTGACGGACGGCAGACAGCAGACGTCTGAACGGTGACGTCACGGGTCAGTGAAATATGGCGCCCCTGCACCACACGCCGGCGCTGGCTAACACTGCCATCCCCTTGTTTGTTTATTGGAGCTATAGGTTGTGCCAACTGCAGTAGTCATTTGATCCCCTATGTTGTTTGTTATCCATTCCCAATGGCGCGGAGGTTACCGTTATGACCCTTCGAGTTTGACTCTGAATTGAGACAGAGCTTCACAGAAGATGAGCTTGTTTGCACCAGTAGAAACAATTAGTACCTATTTTTAGGCGTCAGGTCAACCAATCCACTCCTATGTAGATATCAGCAGAGTGGTGCCACCCTCAAACATTTTTCCCGGATTGCTCGAAACGCGTTGGAGACATAGAAGAGCTTATATTTACCTATGCAAGCCTGACCCTGGATTCAAATCGGATCTTACGGCACCAGTGAACCGCATTTTCAGGTCACTAATTCAGGTCACTGAACTCTCCCGTCATAACTCAACCTCCGCATCATGCAAGTCGCAACTTCGCAACGCTCTCATAACCAAGAAAAGACAAACAGACAGATACGAACTCAGCCTAGGAACAGGACCATAGTCAAAACGTCAGGGTCAGGGCTGCGATCATGATGTTTGGGTTTTAGGACACCCATATGTCAGGGCCAGCGACAGGAGGCATGAAGGACGAACTGACGAGCAGCCAGCTGCTACCACCAGTTCAGTCAGCGCGCCCCTCCCGCCTTATCTGATGGACGAGATAGGATTATTCCAATTACAGAGCTTCGGCTACCACGGATAATCCCTGTGACGCAACGGTGACCTACTTGTGGCGAGGGCCCCGTTTTGAAATATAGTCGTCATGTCAACTCGTAAGAAAAGCCTTGCTGAGAGCCAGAGACGGATGAGACAGGCTTTGTGCCATATGTGTCGCTGAAACTAGTCATAAATGATTGACATCACCACATTTATCTATCACATTTGTATCCCATTGGAACGATCTGACGCAATAGGAGGTAACAAACCTTAAAGGTAGTGTGCCACCTTTGAAAGATTTCCCATTTTATTTTTCCTAGGATAAGAAGCTTCTGTTTTTACCTAATATCGCAAAAAAAATCAAAAATGGGCCTGGAATAGTGCCTTTTTCGCCTAAAAGTTTATCGGTTTTTCGATATGAATAACAATTGTAGTGGGCTGACCTGTAAACAGGCGTCGGCAACAATCGCGAATGCGGCGCACATGTGACAATAAGCAAAGGTCATTATAGAGTTACGACGTACGGGAATGAGTTATCAGCTGTCTAATCGTAGACAACACAATGTCGAGCCTTAAACTGTAAGCCTGTATTGGTATTGTTTCTTTTATTTGGCTGTCGAACATCATTTATGGTATGAAATATGATTTTATGTAAAATAATTGATATGAAAAAACCGTCTCTTAAGTTATGACCCCATTTCACCACACGCAAGTGGCAGAAATGACAATGATCAGCTGACGCATTTTTCTTGGCCGAAGTCAGAGCGCGCAGCCCGACGCACCACCACCGCACCACAAAGTATGAGCAGAAGCCGCGCCCAAAGCCAGGGCCCCGGTAACGTGAGGTAGCCGAGTCGGGGCAGCGTGCGCTGACCCAAGCCGGGGCCGCAGCTTTGGGCGCGGTCTACCGCATCCCCGCGTGTTCGAAACCGCAGGAGATGATGATGAACGGGTTTATCGAATAGAGGTGGGAAAATGTGGACCCGAGGACCCGGTCCAAAGAACCAGTCTGGACCCATCTGGGTCCAGACCGGTTCCTGGAAATTTTCTGACGGGTCCAGCCGGGTCCTACCATAAACTATACATCTTGCGCACTACACATTATTGCAAAATATGAAGTGAATGTTTCTTTGCACACAGTAGCTCATGAGTATTCCCAGTGGGAAATAGGCTGTTTACATGATGCAACTAATGATACCTAGGTACAAGTAGTTTGTATTAATTGACCTTTGAGAAACGGGTCCAACTGGTTCCGATTCCAGCTAAGACCGGGTCCGACTGGTTCCAGAAATGTCCAGCCGGGTCTGGTTCGAGTCTGGTTCCCAAAATTTTCATCTTTTGCCACCTCTATTATCGAAACTTGATTGGATGAGCATATCGGTAATAGCGATTTCAGTGTGTGCATTTATTGTTCATAGTGGTGTGAAATGTGGTTGGGGTACGACCGACAACCCGTCGGGGCGAATTTCGCACTGGGGTACTCAAAATTTGAAGAATTTAAGACGTTTCCATGAGTTTTGAAGGTATGGATAAGTTCTAAAAATCCGGTTCTCCTTATCTGGGCCATTAACTCCATACGGTCCAGGAAAGCTGGCACACTACCTTTAACGTTGTAGCACACATGGATGTTACGAATTAAGATGATATACTTTGGTCGTCCTTTTTGCATAATTTCAACTGTATGCTACATATTGACGATTGACAGCACAGAGATTGAGTTAGTATTTCATAAAAGAGGAAGTCAACTTTATTACCCATACGAAGATCATTACATAAGGCGGAAAACATCATATTTCGACACCCAAATGGTCACCATATGGTCAGAACTTCACTTAGTGTATCAAATGTTCCGTCTATGGAAGCTTTACTTTATCGGTGCGTCATCCTATGGATCAATTAATAAGGCTTCTTCAATCTTCATTGCAGTGACATCAGACACTAACCGCAACGCTCATACGCCTTGCAGCAGGATACAGGTAATACACGCGAGGGTCATTGTAAACGAGAAAGAGCCATCCCGTCGTCTGACGCCACGACAAAAGGCGTATTTGTAAGGAATCGCTTCTTCGAAGAACACCACATTAAAACACCACATCCTCCTTGACATTAAATGACAGGAGTGGATATCACCACTGGCGGCAGATCGGAAAATTAATAAAATAAAAATAAAATGGCGTGGATAAAGTTCACGGGGTTCGTTAGGTTTTGCAGACTCTCAAAATAGCAGAGAGAAAGTGCGCTGCCGTCAGGTCCAGTAGCACACCAGCCTCCTTGGCCTGGTTAAATTCCTGCAGATGCTGCAAGTGGGTCAAGGACAGAGGACAGGTTCAATATGCCGGGACACACATAACAGCCGGGGGGCGAACTCTAATGGCGCAGCATCCCTCCGCAGATCACCCGTCGAGCATGATGTTTATGTGCTACTCAGATTGTCCTGCGATACAAATCGCAAGCCCAGCAGCGCGTGCATGATAAGAAATCACAAGTCCGTTCATATGATATATATATGCTGAAAAATTCAACCAGGATAGCTGACGTTTGAGATATTCGCTGTATATGAACGGGGCAGTATTGCCAGGAGGCAAACATGGACACACGACGTTATGCAACAAAATGATGTTAAGGGATGAACGAGGTCATGTGGTACGTACGTACCTAGCCACTCGGGGTATTTGTGGGATAATTAATCAAATTGTGCGCAGCACAAAAATATCTTGCACCAGGTAACCGTGGCCATGGACGAAACATGTCCTCCCGAAATGTCAGCTGGACTTTGTTGTCCCGGCTTCGCAAACGTCGCAACTCGCAGCAAGGTAATAACGAAAATATGTAGGTATAGTTTCCAGTTTATTAATGGTAGGCACTTTTTACTCAAGTACTAAATAAGTATCAGTCCCGTCCGTCTCCGATGATAAAGAGTAATTATAACGACTTTGCGCCGTTCACGCATGTTAAAAAAGTATGGCTAAATCTTGATAGCACAAGTATTTTTTGCAGCATCGGAGGGCTGTCTCTAAACGCGCGCGTGATTTCAGTTTTTTAAGTAAAACGTCGGTATAACAGAAATTAATCCCGGGAATAATATTGTTAATCAGACTTTTTCTTTCCGTGGTGGAGCCCGAATGGTTTCACAAGAATGGTTTCAAGCTGCTCGCTGAAAAAAAGAATATTGGCCTGCATTGAGATTGAATGTTAAGTGCACCGAAGGCAACACAGAGCTAAATCAAATTCAGAGAGAGCTTTGAGACGCCTTCTTAATTTTTTTTTAAATCTGATAGGCCCACTGCTTTGTCCGATCACTCAAAGGTGATGCTCATAATGCAGAAAATGGATACGAATGGTACAGACAGCGAGAAAAAAAACTGCAGTTTGCTCTCCCAAGAGTTGGCGAACAGAGAAGCAGAAGGTGTTCCAACCAACACAAGGAAGACCCAGAAATGGGCTGTAGCCACTTATCGTGATAGGAGCAGCGCAGGCCAAGTGTCTGATAGGTATACCCAGGCACACGTGATACAGAGATGATGGAATAGATCAGAGGTTGTAAATACGCGTTTTCAGTATAAGGTTCTCACAGAAGGCGGCCCTGGGTGCATAAGTTCTTTACAAGTGCTGCAAGAGGGCCTGCATATGAATATAAGCGACTGACCGAGACATTGCACAGTCCACACATTCCACTATTACATTTCCTAATTGGCGCTATTAATTTGATTAATTAGTACACACTTCGTTATTAACCCGGCGGCCGCTGGGCCTCCGCGCCACCCGCCGGCCGCTGGGGGGGGGGGCATAAAGTTGCCCCCCCTTTACTTCTGCGACGATATCGTCGCAACGCGAAGAGATAGAGAAGCGAAACTTTGCACACATCTTCCTGAATACCTAGCCGAGGTTGTGTCCAAATTTGGTGTTGATCCCATTTGAAATGACGTCACAGTGACGTCATAAGTGAAATTATAGATTTGCGACTCTCATATTTCTCACGATACATCACATATATGGGACCTAATATAAAGGGCCGATTATTGGTCAGAAACTAGATGGAAGTGTAGTAAGATGTTTTAGGATGACAGCAGGTGCTGTCTAGTTCATTTACAGTCGAGTTTCATGCTCAGCGTCATCAGAAACGGTCCATGTCGGAAAACGACAAAACTTTATGACGTCACTGTGACGTCATCTTAGGTGCTACAACCACCAAACTTTTTTCAAACATTGTCTAGGTATTCATTTGAAGCTATGCCAAGTTTCACGTTCGTAGCTCATCAGGTTTCGGAGATATTTCACAAAACGTAAAGGGGGGGCAACTTTATGCCCCCCCCCCAGCGGCTCGTGGGTTAACAAATGATCCCCGAAAACAAAACCAAGCCCCGTTTCTTTTCCCAATCCCTCAATGTAGCCCTTTTTAAATAGACGAGCTGAGCAACGAACGGCGCAAAGTCGTTATAATAAATGTAATCGGACCGCCTCCTCGGTACACCAGGCATTATTCGGTGTGCCTAACCAAGAGTGTTTATATTTAATGCACTCGCAGGCTCGTGCATCAAATACAAAAATAACACTCATTTCATTCGTGTTATTTTTGAAAATATTAACCTCACTTCGTTCGGTTAATATTTTAGAAAAAATAATGCCCTCACTCCGTTCGGGCATTATTTAAAACACCCTTGGCTAGGCACACCGAATAATACCTGGTATATCGAGGAGGCGGTCCGATTAAATATATAGTATTTCCTATGCGAAGAAAACATGAAAATAGCAAACACTGGTGCAACAATGACCCCGAATACATGACCAAATAAATGCGTATTACGAACGGATTTTCCTATTCGCTCAGCATTGTTATCAGTTTGTAATACGCATTTACTGCGCTTACGTATCCCCCTCAGGGGATCCAACTGCGTTGCTGCCACAACATTTACAGGGGAGCCCTGTAAATGTTGTGACAGCAACGCAGTTCGTAGTAACGGATGTAGTGAATATAATAAGCAATGTTCACATAACTTGTCGCTTATTATAGCATGCATCCGTCCTACACGCTGTTTTGATGAACTTGACTGATACAATCGTAACGACCGTCGCGCCGGATATTGATCGCACAACTCCTCGTTAAAGGGACCCTCCCACCTTAACATTAGTTTTGAGTTGAGATAGCCAAATTGGTGGCCATGGCCTGAAAATACCGGTTTGGGCACTCACAACATCGAAAAATGCTGTAATTCGGAGATATGGAATTTCAAACTTGCAGTTTTCGGATTCTAAGGGGCTAATGCATTGGTATGCCCCCTTAGAATTTGTGACGTCAGCGGAGGTCTAACGATTTTTAAATCTTTTACTAAAACGTTCGGTAGCACGCGGTTGTATATGCTGCTTTGCGCGCAACAAATGCCGCACTTTCAAATAAAGTCGCTAGGAACAGCGGAGATCCCAGAAAGTAAACAATAGTAAAAGTCTAATATCTTGAAAACCGGTGAATATTTTTCGATGAAATTTGGTAGATATTCGTTTTCGCTCTTCCTTAACCGAGCGACATCACTTTCATGCCAATTCATTAACTTTTTTGAAGGTGGGAGGGTCCCTTTAACCCGCGCCCCAGTGGCGGTCTCAGCCAACTTCGCCCTAGTGAGGGGGGGCATATGTTACCACCCACCTCTAACTCAAAAACTAAGAGGGCTAGAAAGACGCGGTAAAAGGCAGTCGATAGCTCTCAATGCGTACGTTTGAAAGTATTTCGGTCATTTTTCACCTTAGAGCAGTATTGGGGTCACCAGAGGTCATCAAAAGTCAAAATTTGCCAATTGTCATTATATTTTTCAGAAAACATGTCGCTATCTCAGGAACTATGGTAGCTAGAAAAACGCATGGAACAGCAAACGATAGCTTGTGAACTCTTCTTTTGAAAAGGTCATTATCAATATTGACCTCAGGTCAACGGTTTAGCCTCCAGAGGGCAAAAACTCCAAAAATAGCTGTTTTTACGAAAAGTGTTTTTCGACAATAACTTTCGACTACAAAAAGCCACGACATTTCTATTGCCAGAATCGTGTTCCTCTCGCCGAGACGCGTCGAATAAACTATAATTTGACCTTGAAAGGTCAACTTGAAAATTTGACCTCAGGTCAAGGTCATGACCTGACCGGAAAAGGTCATGTTGCATATCAGACGATGCGTCTCAACAAGACAAACACAATGAGACCATCCCCAGCGTTCTATCTCGTTCCAATCGCGAGTTATTGGCAAAAAACTGTTTGTAGCCTCAAGTGACCTCGGATGACGTGTCTAGAGGCTATCAGCAAAAATGACACCTTGGTCATCACGAGTGGACTAAATCATTGTGAGTCTGAAATATTTGGACTGTTCCGATGCGTACACACGGATCTAGAGGCATTTTCATTTTTCTCCATTGACTTGTAATGGTAAGGTCACGCCACTGACCTGACCTTAGGTCATGGATATAAAAAATCCGAGATATACAAATTGTAGGCGCCCATAACAGCATGCAATCCAACAAGTTTAAAACCTTTCTGACAAACACTGCAGGCTGGACATGATTGCAAACTTTTTTAGGCTTGGTCAGTTAACTTGACCTGGTGACCTGACCTGACATGACCTGGGGTCAAAAATTTCACACATTGTCCAAAATTGATGTACCAAAAGCTACCCCAAGCGGCGCGGCGCTACGCGCCGCGGTTTTTTATTCACACGCAAAAAAACGCGACAGGGTGGTAACATATGCCCCCCCCCCCACTGGGGCGAAGGTTAACATCGCACTCCATGTCATCCTACACGGCACCCCTTTACTCTCAAATTAAAATAACTCGCGCTCAAATTTAAAAGGTCATATCCAAATTAAAAAAGGTCACATCCAAACTGAAATTAACAAAGGTCATATCCAAATAAGAACGTAAACTTTCCAGATCACTAAGAATGGAATTCCCAAAAATAGGCCACCATGGTTTGCCTCACGTTTTAAGTATGACGGAATACGGATGATTTTAAATGTATGACCACGTTCATGAGTGACTGGTCCGAACTGGGGGACGAGTCACGCTGGGCGCCATTTAAGTTCCGTGCGCCAATCCAACACGTGCGTGCTACCTTACAACTAACCTCATACTAAATAAGTGCTGATAGAATCTCCGGGCCCACGGTAGCCTTTAGAAGGCAGCCGGCACGCTCGCTCCTCAGCGCGGCCACGGGCCCGCGCAGTGGGCCTCTGTCGTAAAGGAGCGGCCAGGTGCTGGACCGGCTGATCACGCAACCCCCACTGCTCGACAGGACAGCTTCAGGTGGACATTTTCGGCCCCGAGCACACCCGTGGCCCGCCGGCGGACCTCGACAGATTGGCCACAGACAAGACCCTGAGCAGCTGCCCGACTGAGATCGCCCGGTGACAGCAGAAATCAACATGACAAAGAGGTAAGTGTCGTAAAATGGATGAAACGCATGCTGCTAGATATGTGCATGTCATTTTACTAGGGATTGCATTACTCACTCCATCGTGCTATGAAAAGAAAGCTCGGGATGAACATCCATAATCTACAGGGTGTCTCAAAAGTTCGCTTACAGGTACCAGCCATGCTTTTTTGTCAATAATTCTGAATCAACATGAAATTAACAGTCGAAATTTTGCATGGGCATTGGTAACAACCTTTTTTTTTAAATTTTTAGTCCGAATGGTTGAATGGATGGATGGAACCTTCCTCAAGCAGCTTCATTGTTTTCAAGCGCATTCGACCCTTCATGAGCTCACAAAAAGGGTTCACCTCTGACCATGGATCAGGCATGAAAATGGAGGTCGCATACTCGGGTCGGCTGAGAAACTCTCTGCTTCACGAGTAATGGGAATGGTTAGGTCGGAAATGACACATGGCAAAGTGTCGGCGAGGATGAGTACAACATGATGGTCATCTAATAAAAACGGTGGCTAAAATTTTTGAAGGACAAAACCATGCGAGACTAACAACGCTTTGAACGACCCTTGTACCGCAGCAGACTCGTGCTCCGGAAAGCAGCTGAAAATGCAGTCCTAACTATTGAAAACTGACTAGGAGCTCACAGACAAAGGTTACCCAGTTTCAAAAATTGCAGGTCATCATAAAATAAAGACAAAATATCATTTAAAATTGTTTATAATATATATAACGCTAAATTTTGAGGGAAAATAATGCGAAAATCGTCAATGCCGAGGACAAGTGACCCTCCAAAAGTGTCAATTAATGTAAAGTTTTATCTAACGAAGTTTCAAGAGGTGCAGATCTGGAGCAAATAGCTTTCTTTTACACACAAAATCCGGACAAAACCGCACGATGGACAGGTTTTGGCCGTTTACAAAGCAGAACCTCTCCTGAGGAAAACACTCCGGAACCCAGCGAAGGTCTTGGCATTGGGAATGACGAGCGTTCGGGATTTGCAAATTTTGCAAAATGTGTCTAAGAAACAGATAGCCGACACATTCTGCTACGATATGCTGCGAAAAATTTGCCCCTGGCACTTCCCATTTGTTCAGGAATGGGGTTGTTTTGAAAAGGAAAATGGTGCTTGGGAGGTCGGCGCCAGTCATTCATGAAGGAGTTAGCGCCAGAGAAGACCTACAAAATACTCACGGATGGTGTCGATGCAAGCTATCGGCTTTCAGGGAGAAGCGGATGTTGCCGGGGAGCTCGTCAAACCTAAATCCGACGCAGAAACTGCGGGGGATTCCCCTACAAGAGCTAGAAAGCTGGTAACCTTTTATCAGCCTCCGGCAGCTGACGGAGTGACGAAAATCGGTATGGGCAAATATTTTTGGAGATACAGCAAAGGGTTTGGTTTCCAGCCTTCCGAATCAGTTGTCAAAGCATGCATATTTGTCTAGTGTACACACGGACACCAAAACCTTAGATTTTTGGCCGGTTCTTATATGCTTTATTGACATGGGAAATGTGTAAACGAACTTTTGAGACACCCTGTACAAGGACAAAACGATAAGTCACAACATCCTATCAGGAAAGGAACACCAGCATCCCCTTTCAGGATGAGTCCTGCAGCCTGCAGGCATCGTATCATTCTGACTCTCGTTCGCCGACCTCTGGTCCTCTAAAGTGGACCAGCAGACTGACCAGAATGACGCATAGGTACCTCAGTGCTGCCACCTACAACTGAGGCCCCACTGTGCTTCCCTCTGCCGACAGAATCAGCCGAGCGCTGGTGGCGGCCCTGGTGGTCGTACTCGCCCTCGGAGCCGCTGCGCCGGGAACACATGGAGCCACAGTGCGCGGTGAGTGCTGTCAATTTCGCTCCGCAATTGAGATGGTATAACCATTTGTGATGTAACAGGCCAGTGTCGATTCCAAAAATGATATTTTTCAATCCAGCAAAGTTAATTTATTGAATTTAGAAACATGCCAGGGCAGAGGAGGGATATTAGGGGAAGCCGGGGTGACCCCGGGCGCGAGGGAAGCCTTTCAAATCACAAAAGTGATAGAACGAAGCGGATATATCCAGTACTTTCCGAATTGAATATTTTCCCATAGACCAGGGGTCGGCAAATGGTGGGGCATGCCCCCTTTGGGGGTAATGGAGCCCTTTCAGTGGGGGTAATGAGGGATTCTGAGAAAGCCATCTTTTTAGAGTTTGTAGCTCCAGTGATGGAGCCATCGTGACTGTTGCATCCCAGGGTTCAAAGATTAGCCCAGGCCAAAGGCACAGCAGTCAGCACACATTGATTAGATACCAATTTTCACGTACCTGCTCGCCTCACCATCTCACCCCTCCGTACAGTCGTACAAAAGCAGCTGCAACTTTTGACCGTCGCCCGTCTGTTGGCGTTTCAACAGCCGCTAACGTAAGGGGGAGGAGTCGTTCGGACCCCCGCGGCCTCTCGGACTCTGATATGGAGCTGTGCATAAAAAAGACGAGCGTGCTACCCATGACAATAGGAAGCCGCTGCTGCCCATTTTTAAGGTCCTTGGTCATTCCGTCTCATTCAAGAGGGCAATGACAAGTGTCGAGAAAATCGGGACCCGCTATAACTCCTTGAAGTGAGATTTTATGGCTCAAGATGATCTCCAGAAAAAGCTCATAAGCCAACGGTCATTATGAGTCCAGAGGCCAGTTTTACCAACAGAAAAATAGCCGCCTGCCGGAATTTTTGCCTAAAGATCGTTTCACATATGGAGCGTAAACGGTACAGCCCTATCCGCTTACGAGCCCATCGCGTTTACGCTCCGTATGTGAAGCGGTCTTGAGGCAAAAATTCTGGCAGGCGGTTATTTTTCTGTTGGTAAAACTGGTCTCAGGTCATGATATTTTCCGGGCTGGTTAAAAAAAAATATGATGGGCTCGAGGGTACAATTTGGTCGTGATCCAAGGCCTTTTACGTGAGCTTTTAACGAAAAACCACCCGCCGCCCCTATACGTACAAGGGTTAAATGGGATATAGCATAGGCGGCGGAACGGGGAGGGCACCGGGGCACCGTGAACCCTTTGATTTTTGCATTTTAACATTGGCCCTATGGGCGTTGCATGGAAAGTATGGGACCAAAAGTCAGCAGTGCCCCCCCTCCCCTCCCCCTTAATTGAAGGTGTTCCGCCGCTACTGGGATATAGGCATTAAATGTTTTGTAGAGGAAGTGTCATGTTTTAAACTTGATGCATTGGAAATGCACAAATACCCAAAGAGTTCCAGGACGGTATGGAATTTCAGTAAACTTGGTTGTGTCAGCAATGGGGTCTGGTAGGTGGGGGTAATGGCCCTGCCTGGCGCCCAAAAAGGGGGCACGACCCCGAATGACCTGCCGACCACTGCCATAGACTTATCATTACGACGTAATGACCTCTAACTGATCTCAGGTCAGTGACATCCCAAAAAACGAACTATATGCTATACAACTCGGTGAACTTAACACATCCTGAAAGTTATAAGGAAATCAGTCCAAAACTGTGAGGTGGACAGGTACATAAAGAAAATTGATATTTTACCATGACCTTGTACCGGTTTTTCTAACCTGGTGACCTGACCCAAGGTCATCCGGACCTGAAATTTTCAGGTCATATGTAAAAAGGCTGCTCCATAGGCTGTACCAAATTTGGCATCTTCGAAAAAACTTAGGGGGAGGGGTCGCATCGACCCCCTCCCCCTGCCAGTGCGAGGATTAAATTGAAAAAAAGCAAAAACCGAAAGTAAAAAAAAAAACACGAAACAAACCAATGCAACAAGGTCTGCCAAATGGTCCGAACCTATTCATATTTATTACCTACCAATAAAAGTGCAAATACTGCATAAAATAGGCACAAACCATAACAAATAAATGTTTGTAGATAAGGTGAAGGAAAAAATCAAACATGTGTGAATATATGACGTGAGTATAAGTTGCCGGCCGCCGCTAGTCCATGGAACCTATATAGCTCTTCTCGGAGTTCGGACCTCGCCATCAGACAACGGGGTTTGCATGTGAACCAATGTTTGTCCGTGTCACCGACAGATGGCGCGCACTCCATTCACCGCCGAGCCATCGCCACTGGAAGCAGTCGGCCGCAGCTGTCGCCCCATCTCTGTCTCAGCAAGGGCTGCGTCAAAGCCGGTACGTGTGTGTCTCTACAGTAAGATATTTCGCATTTTGGCACTATGCAAAGTATTTACAAATGACAGAGCCTTAAAGGGACCCTCCCACCTTCAAAAAAGTTAATGAATTGGCATGAAAGTGATGTCCCTTGGTTCAGAAAGAGCGAAAACGAATATCTACCAAATTTCACCGAAAAATATTCACTGGTTTTCAAGATATTAGGCTTTTACTTTTGTTTACTTTTTGGGATCTCCCCTGTTACTAGCGACTTTATTTGGAAGCAATAATTTGGCAGCCTTAAAGTGCGGCAGACGTTGCGCGCAAAGCAGCGTATACCACCACGTGTTAACGATGGTTTTAGTCTAAGATTTAAAAATCGTTAGATCTCCGCTGACGTCACAAATTCTAAGGGGGCATTCCAATGCATTAGCCCCTTAGAATCCGAAAACTGCAAGTTTGAAATTCCATATCTTCGAATTAAAGCATTTTTCGATGTTGTGAGTGCCCAAACCGGTATTTGCAGGCCATGGCCACCAATTTGGCTATCTCAACTCAAAACTAATGTTAAGGTGGGAGTGTCCCTTTAATTTGTAATGAAGCGACATGTCAACAACTTCCAGCAATAAAAATCATGACGATGCCAATGGCCGTTTCAGCGTTCCACGTTCTGGACAAGATGGACACATCGGTCGACCCGTGCGACGACTTCTACTCGTTCGCGTGCGGATCGTTCATCGACCGCACCGTCATCCCGGACGAGAAGAGCTCCGTGTCGCAGTTCAGCCTCATCGACGACGAGCTCAACCTCAACATGAGGAAGCTGATCGACGCTCCCGTCCAGGCGCAGGATCCGCCAGCGACAGTCACACTGAAGAAATATTTCAGCAGTTGCATGGATAAAGGTTAGACGGGAGTCAGGGACATTCCCCAGATTTGAGATTAAACGCATTTATACGAGTAGGTATGACTGTAGAGTTGAGGTCTCGAATAAAGAGTACCTAGGTCGCGTACTGGGCAGACTTGTGCTTCTTCTCTGATTTCGCTTGTACTCATTTTGAGCGACTGCCTTGCCCTTAGGACAGGTATGACTTTCCATATAGAATATGCTTCACTAACGTTATTGCAATGTTTTTTTTTGCGGTGGATTGACCCAGGGGAGAGGGCTAAAATGAAGTTTAAGTTTTTGTCGAGTATGACCAGCCCAGCAACGTCTGCGTGTCTGACATAGATAGCTGAACAAAGCAGTTGGAAGCTCGCGACACTTGTCCGCTGAATTAGTTACCTACTGACAAAACCACCCACTTCGCAGACGGCATCGAGAAAAAGGCCCTGGACCCGATGAAGAGCATCCTGAAGAGAATGGGAGGCTGGCCAGTGTTGGAAGGTGAGGCACACGGCTGTGACGTTAACAGTAGCGGCGGAACACCTTCAATTAAGGGGGGCACTGCCGACTTTTGGTCCCAATCTTTCCATGCAACGCCCATAGGGCTAATGTTAGAATGCCAAAATCAAAGGGGGGCACGGTGCCCCGGTGCCCTCCCCGTTCCGCCGCCTATGACGCTTAAATCTGTTTTGCTTATGCTATATAAATGTGAGCTGATTAATCGAGCCGTTTTCATTAGGGACTCGAGAAGATATGCTTTACCTAACGCCAAAGGCAAAATCATGGCTGTTTTTATACTAGCCTGCAGGAACTAGCTCGTTACCCTATAAAGTAAATTTGCTGACGTTCTGTGCTATTCCGCAGGTCTTTCGTGGGACGAGAGCTCCTTCGACTGGGCCGAGGCCATCTACCGGAACCGAGAGCTGGGCTTTCCCAACAGCTACGTGTTCAAGTTCAGCGTCACAGCCGACATAAAGAACTACACTCGCCGCATGGTGAACGTCAACGACGCCTCGCTGGGTCTCGGCAGAAAGTACCTCATCAAAGGTGGGTGCTCAGTGGATGTGAAGGCCCCTGAGAATGTCTACCACGGCGTCAGACAGAGGCAGTGATAGCGCTACAGAGAGGATGTCTCCTATTCAAATATTGATCAATTTCGCACAGACCAGAAACCCCACAGGCTATATTGAGATTTTTAGTATGGAAGCACATCACTCGTGCACCCTATGATCGGCAGGCTTCAACGACTCCGACGTCCAGGCCTACTACAGCTACATGGTGGACATGGCCGTCCTGCTCGGCGCCGAGCCGGAGAAGGCCAAATCCGAAATGGAGGACGCCCTCCGCTTCGAAATCGAGCTCGCCAACGTAAGTGAAGAGTCTTTGCGGATGTTAGCAACTCAACAAGACACCAATATCCATAAAGTGGACAGCAAACATTGGGCTGGAGCGGTGTTACTTGGCAGACCGCAGGAGAGCATTGCTATCTATTTTGCCGAGCATGATCTGCGACGACAAAATTGTGTTCTTCGCCCATAGTTACACATCTGCGTTTTCGTGCCCAATGTCACATCATCTACATACATTCCAACCCCAATAACGTGATCTGTGCGGCAGATTTCGCTGCCGGCCGAGGAGCGGCGCAACATTTCACGTCTGTACAACCGGCGCACACTGGACGAGATGAGCAGGGTGGCGCCGGGCATCCCGTGGCTGACGTACACCAACCGTCAGCTACAGCCGGCCGGGCACACGGTGAGAGGCGCTGGATGGGGCAGAGGGAGGTCACACAGCCGGCCGGGTACACGCACTATGGTTGGAAACGGCCTCACGGATGGCCGTGGGTCAACGCGAAAAAATGTTTTGCCCATAACTTGTTAATGCGTAGACCGACTGCGATGAAACTTTGCATAGGTATACCAGTGTCTTTCGTGCATCATACTGTAACTCAGAAATGACGAGGTCACGTCACGTCACGCGTGTGTGACGTCATCATTACAAGTATGTTATAAGTCGCCTATGTCTTTCGTTATGTTATCGATATCGCGAGGCATTTTCAACATGTTTTGAATACTGCTATTACTGAATGGATATTGTTGTTATGCTTTAGGGCGAGAAATATCAACGTAGTGACGCACAGTGTCTTACTATTGGTCATAAAGGGTCAGAAATTTGGAGAAAGAGTATTTATGATTTTTTTTAGATTGGGCAAAAAAGTAAGAAATAAAATGACGATCAAATGACAAAACATGGCACATGCGTCAGATTAACCCGGCAGTTGCTGGGGTATTTCCCCATTCGCCGTTTGCCGGGGGGGGGGGCGTTCAACGCCCCCAGCCGATAACTCGCGAACAAATAGGCGCAGCGAAACGCATGAGGCGCGGCAAACGAAAGAAGAACGCGACGAGACGATTCACATGAATACTTTAAAGGGACACTCCCACCTTAACATTAGTTTTGAGTTGAGATAGCCAAATTGGTGGCCATGGCCTGCAAATACCGGTTTGGGCACTCACAACATCGACAAATGCTTTAATTCGGAGATATGGAATTTCAAACTTGCAGTTTTCGGATTCTAAGGGGCTAGTGCATTGGTATGCCCCCTTAGAATTTGTGACGTCAGCGGAGATCTAACGATTTTTAAATCTTTTACTAAAACGTTTGGTAGGACGCGGTGGTATATGCTGCTTTGCGCGCAACAAATGCCGCACTTTCAAATAAAGTCGCTAGGAACAGCGGAGATCCCAAAAAGTAAACAAAAGTAAAAGTCTGATATCTTGAAAACCGGTGAATATTTTTCGATGAAATTTGGTAGATATTCGTTTTCGCTCTTTCTGAACCGAGCGACATCACTTTCGTGCCAATTCATTAACTTTTTTGAAGGTGGGAGGGTCCCTTTAAAGCTGAATTTCGAAGTCACAGGTCGGGTCAAGGTCAGGTCAAACACTTGAAATCGGGCTTTCAGTAGCATGGACTTTAGAACCTCGCAATCGGTGCCTCGCGTTTCGCGTTTCGATTATATCGTCATCAGTTGGTCCTAAATAAATTCAGTCATCAGTTGGTCCTAAACAATCTGTCACAACTGTCACAACCCTTCATATAAGTGCTAAAAGAGTGTCAGATCAATGTAGGGTCAGTCAAACATAGGCCACTGGCCAGGGTCAAAGTCAGGTCAATCAGGTAAGCACATAACCCCGAAAATTAAAACTGGTACCTATTCGCAGCCCATGCATGACACATGTTTTATGGGTACTTTTGGGCGTAGAACACGATGGTGACATTCATTTTATCATACGAGTACGTGGCTGGTTGAAAAAAGATCAATTTCAGAAATGCATGCGTCATGGTCGTGAAGTAGTCACGAGAAATTGCCAACATTCAGTTCAAGATTTTGGAAAATGTAGAACGATGATCAAAAACCATAGATAGCCATTTGATTTGCCATGGTATTGGCAGTGTAATGGCGTTTACAGCATGTCTGTATGTCTGCTCTGTCGGTGGATATCCATATCCATACTCCAGGATATCCATACACGTTTGCACGATATCCATACTCCAGGTGCAGGGGCGAGCAGTTACTTCTTACAAGGGGTGCGGAGTCGAAGTCAGAGTCGGAGTCAGAGTCGGAGTCGGAGTCAGAGTCGCCCAGAGTCGTGGCAACGAGCCAGGAGTCGGAGTCGGAGTCGGTCAGGAGCCCGCAGTGGAAGTCGGAGTCGGTCCGAATCGGAACAGCTCCATCACGACTCCGAAACACTGGCAGGGGTCCGGAGTCGGAGACAGAGTCGGCCGGAGTCATGGCAACGAGTCAGGAGTCGGAGTCGTAGTCGGAGTCGGATTTGGCGCCACCACGACTCCGCAACCCTGCTTCTTACCATCATTTATAAGGATAAGCGTTGCAAGACTGACGAGCCGACCTGGTGCTAACGAAGCGACGGGTAGGTACGCCTCGGGAGATGAAGCTTCACGGACGATTTTGCGCACAAGTGCGCAGTCTGCTTTTACGTTCCCCTTACGCAGAATTGAACAGAGATTTATTCTGCCAAAAAGCTCAATGGAGGTCGATGGAGAACTTTTTGTATGTCCAATGAAACATAAACGTAATTTTGCAAATATTGCTGTGGTGACACTGCAAACAGAATGCAATGCCGTTCCTGATTTTGAACACGCATGGGAAAAAGAGTCACTCCACTCGATAGCCAACATAACAAGGATTATTTTGATATATAATAATCCAGTTTTACAACGTCATGGAGGTACTCCACATGCTATCACCAGCGCGGTTGTTTAAACCTTTGACGGCGCACCAAAAAAGCCACTATCAGAAACTCCCGATTCCACGTACAATAATGGAGACTAAATGCGCAACTAAATAATTTTTTTCTGCCCAATTCAAAACATTTCATCAATTTCCAACAGAATGACACCCCAAATATACATATATTCCGAAATTGCCCACGGCCACCCGTGAGGCCGTTTCCAACCATAGTGACACGGTGAGAGGCGCTGGATGGGGCAGAGGGAGGTCACACAGCCGGCCGGGCACACGGTGAGAGGCGCTGGATGGGGTAGGGTAGGGAGGTCACACAGCCGGCCGGGCACATGGTGAGAGGCGCTGGATGGGGTAGGGAGGTCACACAGCCGGCCTGGCAGGCGCACGGTAAGCAGGGCTGGATGGGGTAGGGTAGGGAGGTCACACAGCCGGCCGGGCATACGGTGAGAGGCGCTGATGGGGTAGGGTAGGGATAGGGAGGTCACACAGCCGGCCGGGCACACGGTGAGCAGCGCTGGATGGGGTAGGGAGGTCACACAGCCGGCCGGGCACATGATGAGCAGGGCTGGATGAGGTAGGGAGGTCACACAGCCGGCCGGGCACACGGTGAGAGGCGCTGGATGGGGCAGAGTGAGGTGACACAGTGACACCGTAGGACGGAGTGAGGTGTAGAGACTAGAGAGGTCACCCAGCTGTGCCGAACGGGATAACTGGTCACAGGGAGGTCCTGGTCCGGGTGGAGAGAGGTAGCGATGTCACACTAACGGTCCCGGATGGGGTATAGATATAAAGCGGCACTGGACAGGCGAAAAGGTCATCTGCGGCTGCCGCTGGGATGGAGAAGCTTCGCGTGCCTGAATTTAATTAACATGTGCTTCGTTGTTGTAGGTCTTTGGAAACGAATCGATCAACGTCGAGTACATCGATTATTTCAAGAACTTCAACGCCCTGCTGGAAACTACACCAAAGAGGTGAGCGATTAGAGTTCCTCTTCTAAAGCGCCACTTAATAACTTCAGTGTTTTGCCAAACAGCATGCACAAGTCAGTTCTTGAAAATGTTGTGACGAAAAAGGCAAGAAGTGACACAACGAAGACAAGGAAACCGAAGATGCCAGGTCCTCGCTGGAAGGCAGCCAACCAAGGACGCCAGAGCCCAATGAGGCTGTGGAGTGTGCGCCCTAACCCTAGACCAAGACCGTGATCGTCTCCCCATCCCGCACTGACATTCTTCTGCCCCCTACAGAGTACTGGCCAACTACATGCTGTGGCGGGCGGTGCGCTCTTCGGTCGACAACCTCAACATGGCGGCACGCGACGCACGCCTCAAGTTCTTCGCCCAGGTGTACGGCAGCACGGAGCACAAGCCGCGCTGGAAGGAGTGCCTCGAGGACACCATATCCACGTAGGGAGATATAAACAGTAAACACCCTCCCCCATGCATATGTAATAAGCGCCGGCCGCAGGAGTGATACACTTGTGGGGATGTGAATGGATTCTGCTGAGTTACGATTTACGGGAATATTACTGACAGCAGTCCGGTATTAAATTTGGGCGCTGATGTCTACTAAACATGACACTCCTTCAAAGTCCGAGACATGACAATGTTCCACATCACACGAAAAGCTTTTCCCACATATCGTCCGCAATGTCTGTAACTGTGCCTGTCCAATACCTACATCCCATATAGAGTGCCTGACGAGGACCATTTCGCCGCAGGATGCACATCGCCGCAGGCTCCCTGTACGTGAAGAACCACTTTGACGAGGATTCGAAGAAGGCCGCCCTGGAGCTCGTGGCGGACGTGCATCAGCAGTTTAACATGATGCTGCAGGAACTCAGCTGGATGGACGACACCACCAAGTGAGCCGAAATAGCACCCTAGTCGACTCACTTGCTATTGGGGCATTCCACGTCAAATCAAACACCGAAATCCGTCATCCCCTTCGATTTTTCTGAAAATTTGTAGGCAGACTGGGCATGGTTCAAAACTGAGTTACGTATAATATTTTCGAAATTTGATAACGTATCGCTGAGATATAGGTCATCGAATATAGCGAAAAATGCCACACATCAATTTTTTAAATGGCTATAACTCTGGTTCCTTTTCTGGTATCAAAATGATATTAACAGGGTCTTATAGGCAATTGATAAGGCTTTGATTTTTAATTATAAAATTAAATTGAAGTGACTTTGAAATGCATTTGACCTTGAATTAAAACAGAAAAATTTAAATAGCAAAAAACACGTCACCTTCGATTTGGGTAATTTTTACATATTATGTCCGTCACAATGTTCCTAACCATCTGTGAAAAAATTGGAGTGGGCCATTCATAACTTTCGCGGCAAACGCCGTTTTCATGCATCAACATCACGCAACCGCGCGTGACCTTGAAAGACAGAGTCAAGACATGCTTGCTTGTGCACACTTTCTGAAATGAATGATTGCTGATTAGTGATATCCCAAACTCTGCGAGAATGGAAATGCATAGTCATAGTAGTCAAGCATTCACGTTCCATAGTAAAAGTGTCTCAGGCAAACGGTATTTTGCGGTGAATTTTGAGCCGTGTGGAAATGCATCATGAAGTAAATTCAACGAAAACATTATCATGCAACGATATCTTCACGTCTTTTGATCTTCACTATACGAAAGAACATACATTTTTTAGTAAGTATGGGGAATTTCTAGTTAATCCAATAATAAATATGGCAGTTAGAGGCCTGCTAAGAGTAACATGTCGCCGGCTGAGGCGGGCTCGGCCGATGCGGGAAACGCAGCAATCACAATTTTGTGTTTACACGTTCATATTTCAATTGTTTACCAACCGATTTTCAAAATTCTTTCACCATAAGATTGCCTGTACATTTCTTAGTCTTCTCACAAAATTTGACGCGAATCGAACGTAATCAGCGGAAGGGAGCGCGATGTAAAGACGGAACCGTTCCGTTCCGTCCCGGCACAGTCTACAATTCAGGCGGCGCGTAGCGGTCGGCGCCGGCTGCCGAGTCGCCGCGTCGCTGCGGCGACAGGATGTTCAATTTACACCGCTATTACTAGAACAGTTGTGAACCGATTTTCTTATTGCTTGCACGATGAGATGTCCAATTCAATTCTTGACAGGTAGCCATAATTAATTTCGCATTAATCTTATGAGATATTGGCGAAAAACAGGAGGGGTGGGCGAAATTCGCTCTTCCCCCTCCACTGCGCGTGCTAACATACGTTTGCATATGTGCAATTTTCTCCAAAACTTATGAATGGCCCACTCTAATTTTTTCATAGGTTGTTAAGAATATGGTAGGCAATAAAATATATGAAAATGAGCCAAATCGAAGGTGACGTGTTTTTTGCTATTTCAATATTTGTGCTTAAGAACAGAGTTAAGCAAATTTCAAGGTCATATATTTAAGTAGGTGCAATTCTAAACAAGTGCTTAAGAAATTACCTAAACATTAAGGTTTATTTCATTCAAATCAAACAAGTACAACCAAAGTTATGGTCGTTCAAAAATATAAAGATGCAACATTTTGTAAAAATTTGATGCCCTATATTTAGAAGACCTGTGGTCAGAATGTGCAAAAAACATCAATGTAATGTCAGGGGCCACACAGGAACTCGCTCACAAATTTATAATGAAATCGCTGATGGTAAGGTGCAAAACAGCCGATTTTTGTTCGATTTGACGTGGAATGCCCCTATTGTCACTTGGTAGACTTGGTAGAGCAAAACGACATGACATGTAGATCTTTGGATACGTTTTTGGTCAACTAAGCATTTCTGGTTGAAGCGTAGAACGGAGTACAAACCATTGAAGCGGAGCATAAAAACTGCTAACTTTAGCAGCTGCTCTAAGAATGTATCAAAAATCTTATTTTAACAGTGCCACAGTCCGATGAGTCCATATGAGGGAACGTTGAGGAAAGTGAAACCCCTTCGACTACTCATGCACATTTAAGTACCGTGCTGTAAGTGATGATTGTTTTCCTTGCAATCTTTCAGACAGCGAGCGATGGAGAAGTCTGACGCGATCGAGTATTACATCGCCTACCCCGACAAACTACTCAACGAAACACTAGTCGCCGAATACTACGAGGAACTGAGCGTCAGTGATGACGACTACTTCCAAAACACTCTGAACGCCCGCGTCTTCTTCACAAACAAGTCATTCCAGAAACTACGTGAGCCAGTAGACAAGAAAGATTGGAAACGTCACAGCAAGACTGCTGTCGTCAATGCCTTTTACAGCGCGCAAGATAACAGCATCAGTGAGTATAGGCTAGGGCTATATACGTCACCGAGAGGTCCAAAAGCCAGTACTGAGATAATAACCACTTCTTGATGTTTTACATTCTGCCATGTCGTTGATTTGTCATGATTTAATTTTATCGTTTCAGGTTTTCCGGCTGGAATTTTAAGAGGCGTGTTCTACGGCAACGATCGACCAAAATATTTGAATTATGGAGGCATTGGGTTCGTCATTGGTCACGAAATCACCCACGGATTCGACGATCAGGCAAGCAATTCAAGGACCAACAGTCAGTGCCGTCGCCAGACGGGCGACGGCACTGCGAAGTCAGTGCAGTTTCAATAGACTTTGTAGCTAAGTGAACCCAGCCATCAGTCATTATAACGTGCCGCGTGCCTGTCTGCAGGGTCGTCAATTTGATGCTGAGGGAAAACTACAGGAATGGTGGCAGCCGGAGACGCGCAACAAGTTCCTCGACGGTGCCCAGTGCATCATCCAGCAGTACGGCAACATCACTGTCGACAAGGCCAACATGAGCGTGAGTGAATGCTGGTCTGATAGCGCTAAACGCTTATTTTTCTGAAGACATTGGCAGATATAGAACCTAGCATCCAAAAGATGTGGTTGAGGGCCACGAAATGATCAGACAAACGATGCTTCTGTGGCGGACCTACTATTGTGGCCGGTATAGCAACGCATCGTTGGGACGTTAGGACGATTAAAACATTCCGCAGTTTCTCCGTCTCCCATTCACACCATCCCCTCCCCACCAGGTGAACGGGATCACCACTCAGGGTGAGAATATCGCCGACAACGGCGGCATGAAGATCGCGAGGCGCGCCTACCAGCTGTACCAGCAGAAGGCGGGCCGCGAGCCGGCGCTGCCCGGCCTGCAGCACTTCACCAACGAGCAGATGTTCTGGCTGGGCGCCGCCAACGCCTGGTGCTCCGTCTACAAGGAGGAGCGGCTGCGGCTGCTGCTGCTCACCGACAGCCATGCGCCCTCGTTCGTGCGCATCAACACGTCGCTGCGCAACACGCGCCTGTTCGCCGAGGACTGGCAGTGTCCGGTCGGCTCGCGGATGAACCCCGCAGACCGCTGCGGGGTCTGGTAGCCGTCGCCGAGACGGGCCCGACCGGCGCGAATCGCCGGGAAACTCGCAAACGCGGGGTCGCACGCGGGTGAGGGATTCTTCGCTACTTTGTTTTTTATACATTTATCATCATCGCGCTGAAATAAATGTTTGTGTCTATTGGAAATGTGTGATCGCACGACATGAAGAGATAGGTAACGCTGAACGCATCATCTGGAGGTCACGTCCTGTGCGCCTGAAAAAAAAAACAACAAAAAGCTAAATATCCCTGGTCAATATATTTCAATTAAAAAAATTAACGACAAAAGTCTCACAGAGAACATCAAAGCACAGGAGCAGCCATCACCATCAAACAGCCGGTGTCATTTCTTCCCTTCCACCATGATGATATGATAGCCGAACTTGGTCTTGACGGGAGGGTCCGTATAGTTGGGGTTCGCTATTGTGGACGTGGGCAGTGCGAAGGCCGCCTCCTGAAAGGGGCCGACCATGGAGCCGCGGGTCATCCAGCCGAGGTCGCCGCCCGAGCGCGCCTTGTCCTCGCTGTAAGTGGCCGCCACCTCGTTGAACTTGGCGCCGGCTCGGAGTTTCTCCAGCGCCTCCAGCGCCTTAGATTGTTTCTCACAGAGGATGTGGCGCACCTACACGGTGGAGCCGTGGTCAAACATACCTGACGGGCACACCCTGTCCCCAGTCCCCACCCAGGAAAACCGCACGCCGGGAGAAAGAGAGAGAGAGAGAGAGAGAGAGAGAGAGAGAGAGAGAGAGAGAGAGAGAGAGAGAGAGAGGGCATGAATCCCTAGACAGAAAATAAGAAAGAGGATATGACAAGACTAGAATCATGAATCGGAAAAACTAATAGCTAAAGCTAGCGTTGCAAGCAGCACCCAACGATTACAATATTGAGGGTTACAGCGCTAAAAAAATGAGCTTTCGTCAGAACAATCCTCTGTAGTGGATAATACAGATCAATTTCTTAGTTTTCAAGCTGCTACACTAAAACTGTAACAATGATGACATCCACTGCCCAGACTCCAGAGCTAAATAGGATGAGAAAGTATATCACAATCTAGCTGCTTACATCGAAGCTATGCATATTTGAAGTAGGTAATTGATAAAGATATAGGCCAATACAAAAAGTATCAGCCTTAGATTCTGCTATAAAGTACCCAACATTTTATAAATTCCGGAAGCAGAAACAACCTTCAATAATGGTTGAAGGAAGAATGGAGTGTTTAGAGGTTAAAACACACAATGGTTGAAGAAAGAATGGAGTGTTTAGATGCTAAAATGCATAGGTAATAACAATTTCTTAGAATTTAAAAATTAAGCGTATTTTTTTGTTTCCTGTGGTTCAACTTCATCACTAGCAATTCATGGGTCGCAAGCACATAAGATGAAGAATATGGCTGATGCATATTTGTGCATTCTTGATCCAAGCAAGTAGGGGAAGGTGGGGTAAGACGGCCCAGCGGGGCAAGACGGACCACCAGCCCTCCCGGCTGAACCGCTGCTGGTATCTACTGCTTTATGCACTCACTATGTTTGTTTTCCTTCGTAACAATGGCCACCTTGAGCTCATGCTGCTAGGATGCATAGTTTTTGAGTCATTGAGAAAAATGTTGTTTTTCGTCAAACCGATCTAATATAGGAGGTCTACGGGTGATTCAATTACGGCGCCTTTCTTGCATGATTAGTTTCTATTTTGCACTTAACTGTGAAGAACAAAGTTATAAACTTAGTTATAGTCACACTTTAGGAAAGGCAAGGTTTTGCAATGTTGGGCTATTTGACATATACGTCATGATAATGACAGAATTTAGATTTGGGGCAAGACGGACCACTGTGGTCCATCTTACCCTGTGGTGGTCCATTGTACCCTGCATATGGAAAGTTCTTTTCCAAAACATTGACACAAGTTTAAGTAAGCTAATTTTTCAGGCAGGAGTCTTTGTTGCATGTGAGCCATGCATGCAAGTGCTCAGTTAGCATGCATTCATGCCAAACGACAATCAACACACATGTTCCTAGCTTTTAGCTGCACTTCCATCACACATGAGTAAAGAATAAAAGCTCATTTTGTTATTTTACCATTCTGGTTACTTTTTCTTACAAGAGTACAGAGCAGAAGTGTAACACACATGAACGGATAGCAGGCACTGCTGAGTGGTCCGTCTTACCCCACGTTTTTTCTTGTCTGAGTTTTTGACATGTCCCTCTTTAACAGCATCCACCACCTAGATGTCTTTAATTTGAAATTTAGTCTTTACACATATCAACAGAGGAAGGATTGAGCATTCCGAAGACTATAAATAATATGAATTACGAGAGCAGTGTAGCAAGATATGCGGCCTCAAACCTTAGCTGGTCCGTCTTACCCCACCTTCCCCTACCGTAAAATGGGATGTTAAGGGACAACGGGGTGATAAGGGACAGTTGTGTGGGAAAAACTTTGAGTCATATTATGTTCCTAATTTGAGAAGCTTAAATAAAAACTTGAGTGTGGTAGTTAACAGTAACACTGTTTTATTCTCGACAATACGACAATATGGCATGGTTTTTCATGCAAGTGATTTGGTTCAAAAATGGTTTTGAAAATCATGCTACATTTTCACAAAATTGAAACATCTCCAAAACTCTGTGTGTGCCACAGGTACCTAAACTGGTAGGTGTACAGGGAAAATGAATGCATAGGTGTATTGTCACATGTATCAGTATTGCACATGTTTCCTGAAAAACTTATACAAATCCACTGATTCATTCATCATCCTCTTCCTCTTTTCCGGATACATGCATATTTTTAGGTGGATGTGGGGTGCTAAGGGATAGGGAAGAAAAAATAAAAATAATATCTAAATATAATTTCATAAAGTTTTCTTTCAGTGGGCATGGAAAACACCGAATTCCACATAAAATGCTGGCAAGTTCATGCTTTTATGTCTAACACATCTTAAGTTATATAAAAAACACCTCAAAAATCCCTTAATGCTCTCTTTTACAATGATGGGTCCCCGACGGTCAGCGCCACCGCCGGTCCGCGGTGGCGCTGACCGTCGGGGCGCGGCTGCGGCCGAGAGGTTTTGTACAACTTGTGATTTTCCGGGAGCGGCGATCCCTCCCGTGAGCTGTTACGTTCATGGCTCTGCCGCTCTGGTTTTGTATCGTGATACTCATTATGTACCGTATTGTACGTGCCCTAATAAATGTGTCCATGTTTTGAAAGAAAAAATGATGGGTCAATGAAGAGTGATGTAGGTAAATGTGATGTCATCATAAAAAGGCCAAAACAAAGAGGGCAACATAATGAAAAGTAACTAGCTTCAAAATGGGTTTTTTGTTGATGACAGAAGGGTACTTTTTGGTTCTGTTACCCTTATAATTAGCACATTTTCCAGAAGCGTAAACTGCATATCATGTAATTGGCTAAAAAGACCATTAGTGGTGAATGAGCCTGACTTGTTTTGTGACAGAATATGCAAAACATTTCAATAAATAAATTGTGTGCCCTTTCACACTCCAATTGTGGGCATTTGATGACCATTTCTTGGAATAATATAGGTGTCCCTAACACCCTATATTGGGGTGCTAAGGGACAGTAATGAAAAATAATAAATAATATACAGGGATATGTTTTTTAAAACTTAAATGCAGCAGGCATGTAAAGCACTGAATTCCACATAAAATGCTGACAATTTGATGCTTCTACCTCCAACCATTTTTGAGTTATATAACAAAACACCTCAACATTGTCCCTTAACACTCCATTTTACGGTATGGTGATTATTTTTTTTTTTCTAAGCCGCCACCCATGATCAGGTGACCAGGAGTGCCCCCTCCCTCTATCCCAGCGACGCACAGAACCTTACGTTAACACCAGAATAACTTAAAATTTCAAGTCGCGGCACTCCCAGCTAGGAAATGAAAGAAACATAAAAAAGCAGTAAAGAGAGAGTCCATGGTTAATATGAATGAATAAGAAGCAAAGTAGTCGACACTGTAAACAGTGGTGACTGCCCTCTACTGAAAGCCCATCCTCATTCACTCACTCACATTCGTAACATTCATACACAGCATCCAATACGAGAAAAAGGCATAATCGCTGGGGAAGGTTGGTTAGGGGGTTCTCTCATCAAAGGCAAGATCATCATCATAATACTCTGGTCTAGGCATGCATGTGGGTCCGTCAGCCCAGACACTCGGAGCACCCCACGAAGCAAGGCTTGTTGTCGGGCGCTCCAAGTGCCCGGGCAGGCAGGGTGACATTTAGCAAAACACTAAAAATGAGTAAAATACACATACTGCATATTACACATATACCGGACGGATACATACACCTATGTATGCCTACACAAGCATACATACACATTACACATACAACTGTCACATACAGGCATATCAGCGTTTGGTAGGTACCTATGGTTGAAGTACCTATCTTTGAATTATAAGATGTATCAAGCTAAATTAATCAGTATTGATTGATATAATGATTTTTAACTAGCTTTTTTATTGTGCTTTTGGCAAATGGCACAGACTGAACGTGAGGAAAGATCGAGGTCATGACATTGTTCCACACTCTAGGACCTGTCCATGACAAAGTATGAGTTTTATATTTTTTGAAAGTGAATATTTCTTCGAAGTGTTTTACATTACGAATGTTTCTGAGTGAAGGATGAAATCTAAACAATTGGTCGAATCCATGTGGTAAATTGTTGCATATTTTTCTATGCAGGATAAGTATCATTTGCTGATGTGCCACATCCTTAATTTTAAGGAGTTTTAGTTTTTTGAAAATTGGATCCGTATGAGCCATCATTGGCTGCCCATCTATAATTCTGACAACTCTCTTTTGAATCTTTTCAATTTTGGATAGAGTTGAGGTATAAGTATTGCTATATATATAGCAACAATAATTGACATATGACAAAAATAGAGAATTGTAGAGTAATAATAAGTGTTCAGTGTTTGAGCCTGTTATTGCTAGTGTTACCTACCTTGACCTGGGATGATCCACCTCCCTTTTGCTTTTCTTTCCCACTATCAGCATCTCCTCCAGGCTTGGCTTTTCCTCCTTTGCCTCCGGCACCACCTTTTCCACCAGCATTCCCTTTTCCTCCACCTGCTGCCTTTTTTGGCCCCATTCTGAAAGTGTTACAAACCATGAGAATATGGACTGAGGCAAAGTACAATGGAATAATTAACTACTTATCCTAACAACCCCTCCTCTGCCATGAGTCTCAAGTGCATCTGCCTTTATCAAGAGTTTGAGTCATTGCTTGATATGCCTTGCCTTGTTGCACAAGTCTCAGTCCCCATTTAGCTTTTAGATTTTGTTGGGTTAGGCTCTTTCGGTCCAATGAGACTATTGCAGAACTGGGAGGATAATAGGAATTAGGGGGAGACATAAGTCTGGGCAGACACCCAAGTGAGTCGCCACCACCGTCCACCAGGGCTCAGCCCATCTATTGGGACAGGCTGACCAGCCCCCAAAGCACTCACTGCACCCAGCTATGGGTGTGCTTTCTTGGGAGCAGCGGTGCAGGTTCAAGCGAGCAGCCCACATGAGATAAAGACGCCTGTCAGTCTGAAGCGAGGGTTGTGGCGTGGAGAAGGATTTGAACATCTCAATCTACCATCCTTAGGATGGAAATGATGGACACCTGTGTGAATCAGTCTCTATGAGTCCTGGTATATGTAGCTCCTCTGAACTATTCAGCTATCCTTAAATTGACATCAGCTATCACTTCCCTCATCCTGTGCTATTGACATTATGTGGTGGAATCTGAAAACAGGGCGCCGGAGCCCGGAGCGCATATGAGTCACGTGATGAATGTGAAATTCTGTCTCAGTCTGTCCAAGGAACTGTCCAAGAACTGTCTGAGTTTATACAGCCCCTATATTTTATCACCCATAGTTTGCATGTATTGCAACTTGCATGCTAAGAACAGTAGGTACATGTGTTAGCCTAGGCCAAGGTAACGCCAAGGCAAGGCTCCGGCCCCCTCAATATACCCTGCCGGCCCCGGCCAAGGCTGATAGCGCCTGTCGTCCTCTTGTCACTGTGACAGCCATTCGCAGCTTGAGCTCGCTTCGCTCACAATGAAATACACAACCTCACATATAAATCAATATGAAAACGAATTTATTTACCTCAGTTCTCCAGTATACCAATGTGTAATATGTAAAGCTGAAACTACAAAAAATACTGTACTTCTTACATATCAATAAACCCTACACACTCAAGGCCCTTACACACTAAACGACGCGGCGGCGCGTATTTGGAATTTCCGACCTCGACGAGCGTCTGTGGTAGAAAACCACCACTTTGGTAGGGGAAACTACTGCTGTCTGCTACAATTTGCACTGCATGTCAAGCTATTGTAGCGACATCTATGCATATACATTTCCGACCCCGACGAAAATCTCGCGGCGCTTCGCGCCGAGGCCGACCCACGCCGCCCATTCATACTGGAGACCAAAAGAGATTATGAGTTCAGAGTTGTGACAAATACCTAAAGCAACCACTACGTATGATGTATATGTTACAGGCCGTATGAAAACTCAGTCCGTTTGCAAACGGCCTGGCCCGATTCAGGCCGTTTGCAAACGGCCTGGACAGCCCAGTCAGTATGCAAACGGTCTAGGCCGTATGACAACTTTCCAGACACCAGGCCGTTTGCAAACGGTCTAGGCATTTTGAAAACAATCTGGTCTGCATAAAGTTACTGCTGGACAATGTTGAGCTTGTTGAAGCACGACCGTTTCATGACATTACATGGCACCATGAAATCCTGAGGTGCATTCGGCATCCGGAAAGATATTGTCACTCGGATATTCTCCGTCGGAAAATTATTTTTGAGCGCCTATCTTCAGCATGTCTCGTTATCGCGATACCATTTGTAATCCCCGATGATTCTCGCTAGTTCCGGAAAATCATCCCTGATTTTCCCGATGAAGAATGCAGGCCTGGTCAGAGAGAGAGATTAGCAGAACTGAGACCCGGCCCGTATACATATATAGCAACCGGTCGACCCGTGCTTCCCCCCGAGTTTCGCCTTCCACCAATTACTTACTTACTTCCTCGGCGGCAGCTTCGTGGGCGAACGGGACCCCGGGTGAAGCATTGCCGGCGTACGCCAGCCGCCGGCGGTCGACCGGGCGCGGTGAGGACTCTAATGTGAACCAGTGGCGCGGGAACTTCTTCCAGACTGGGGGGGGGGGGGGCTGAACCATAATAGAGATCAACCTCGGGTACCCCCAAATCTAGTTTTCTCACCGGTTTTAGGCCACTTATTTTTCAGACCTTGGCCTTTTCACAAAAAAACGAAAATATTTGCAAAAAAGTCAGGCATTCCGTCTCAGCTGAGTGAAGAAACTAATGTTTTGGCAACCTGGAATAAAGGTTTTAATCTGCCAAATGAGTTGCCGAGCCAGTGAAAGAGGTGGATTTTTCACTTACATGCTTTCTTCCTTTGTGACCCACAACCCCTAATTTGGAGAGGACAAGCTGCCCCAACGGTTCCTGACCTCATGAAAAATTGTGGGGCACCGCCCCCACGACCCCAGAGCTGTGGGAGCAAGCTTCCCCCACTGCCCCCTCCCCCGGTTCCCGCGCCTATGCATGAATCTATGAAATTATGTTGGTAGATTTCCGATTTCGATTCCTCCAGCTGGGGGGGGGGGCTCAAATACATTACGAGCCCCCCCCCCCCCAGCCGAAAAGCTGGAGGGGCTCACCGCTCAGCCCCCGCTAGCCCCCCCCCCCCGGTTCCCGCGCCACTGTTAACCCGCGCCCCACTGGGGAGGGGCTATTTATAGCCCCCCCTCCCGTTTTTCTGCAATAACTTCCAAACCGCTTGACGGATCGACGCCAAACTTTCAGTACCTTCGGCTGCATCAATTTGACACCTTGTGTCAAAATTTAAACTTCGTAGCTACCATAGGTCGGCCGGAAATGACGTCAGAGTGACGTCATGTTCGTCCGATTTCGACGCAAAACATTGAACCACGGCAATCGCTCCCAAGAGCTCAGTTTTTAAGCTAGATCCAATTTCTTTGCATGAAAGGACTCAGAATTGACCGCGCTATCAAACTGTTATCTCGGATTTTCAAAATTTTGAAAATTTCGAAAATTGTATATAACAATATTCAAAATTTATATTTTTATATTTTTTCAAATAGTTTTTGATTTTTCGAAAAAAACCGGAATATATGTGACAGAATGCATGAATATGACTAACTCTAGCAAGTTTTAGCTAAATATCTTCAAAAATGGCCAAGTTATACGCATTATTGCAAAAAATTCACAATTATTAATTTTTCAAATCAATTTTTCAGTACGTATTTGACATCGTACACCAATATAAATGGCACCATCGTGTTCCTGAGCTCAAACTGCATCCAATAGACACCTTTTTGTTGAAAAATTTTAACTTCAAAATTTGACCTTTTTTGACCTGAAAGTGACCTGACCTAAGCTAAATTCGACTCAAAATGACCTCGAATGACACAGACGACATCAAATTCGAAATCTATGGCCTAAATGGACCATAAAACATGTGTCACGTGACCGACGCATGATATAATATTTTCGTGACCTGTGATGACCTGACCCTGACCTGAAAATCAAAGTACAAGTTTGGTACCCTCAAGGTATCTAGAGCATCTGTTCACGAGTGTGGAAACCAAAAATGAGCCTGATCTGACTTGTAAGACGGCGGCCAGAGCCCAAAATGTGAACAAGCAAAAATGCTAATAATTTTTACTTTGACCTGACCTGTGACGTCATCGGTGACCTCGAGGTCAATGAAATTAGGTTTCGCTCGACAGTTTTTCCGGGGCTATCAGACGCCGTTTGAATTTTGACGATCGGCCCAGTAGTTTTGGAGTTAGGAGGGGGGGCTATGAATAGCCCCCCCCCCCCAGTAGGGCGTGTTATACACAGACCCCAGTGGGGCGCGGGTTAACTCTGGTGTCCATTGCGCGCTCCGGCATTTTATGCCACAAAATAATCGGTGCGTCTTGTAGTGATACGTTTCACCAGACCTCACCATGTGTGGTTTCACTTGGCTTCACCAGGCTCCATCAACTGGATGGCCGTAGGGGAAGGTGGGGTAAGACGGACCAGCTAAGGTTTGAGGCCGCATATCTTGCTACACTGCTCTCGTAATTCATATTAATTATAGTCTTCGGAATGCTCAATCCTTCCTCTGTTGATATGTGTAAAGACTAAATTTCAAATTAAAGACATCTAGGTGGTGGATGCTCTTAAAGAGGGACATATCAAAAACTCAGACAAGAAAAAACGTGGGGTAAGACGGACCACCCAGCAGTGCCTGCTATCCGTTCATGTGTGTTACACTTCTGCTCTGTACTCTTGTAAGAAAAAGTAACCAGAATGGTAAAATAACAAAATGAGCCTTTATTCTTTACTCATGTGTGATGGAAGTGCAGCTAAAAGCTGGGAATATGTGTGTTGATTGTCGTTTGGCATGAATGCATGCTAACTGAGCACTTGCATGCATGGCTCACATGCAACAAAGACTCCTTCCTGAAAAATTAGCTTACTTAAACTTGTGTCAATGTTTTGGAAAAGAACTTTCCATATGCAGGGTACAATGGACCACCACAGGGTAAGATGGACCACAGTGGTCCGTCTTGCCCCAAATCTAAATTCTGTCATTATCATGACGTATATGTCAAATAGCCCAACATTGCAAA
This sequence comes from Amphibalanus amphitrite, assembly GCF_019059575.1. NCBI lineage: Eukaryota > Metazoa > Arthropoda > Thecostraca > Balanomorpha > Balanidae > Amphibalanus > Amphibalanus amphitrite. The sequence goes on from NW_024882019.1 coordinate 250,299, forward strand.
ACCTTGCCTTTCCTAAAGTGTGACTATAACTAAGTTTATAACTTTGTTCTTCACAGTTAAGTGCAAAATAGAAACTAATCATGCAAGAAAGGCGCCGTAATTGAATCACCCGTAGACCTCTTATATTAGATCGGTTTGACGAAAAACAACATTTTTCTCAATAACTCAAAAGCTATGCATCCTAGCAGCATGAGCTCAAGGTGGCTATTGTTACGAAGGAAAACAAACATAGTGAGTGCATAAAGCAGTAGATACCAGCAACGGTTCAGCCGGGAGGGCTGGGGGTCCGTCTTGCCCCGCTGGGCCGTCTTACCCCACCTTCCCCTACACAGGCGGACCGTGTCCGTGAACTTGTATGATTAGTAATATTGTCGTAAAACAGCCGGGCCGAGCATCAGCACAGTAAGAAAAATGTTCGACGTAGGACTAGGTATGTAGACGAGTCATTCGGCATGGAATACGCAAGCATTCACATGGATGCAACCTGATCATCGACCAACCTGGATCCATTAAGTTCAATCTTCAGAGGCTGTTGTACTTCGCCAGACCGTTTGAAAACTGACTAGGCCGTTTTCAAACTGTCTAGGCCGTTTCAAACTGCCTAGGCCGTTTTCATACGGCCCGATATTTCAGGCGGTTTGCAAACGGCCGGCTTTTTCAATTTTCAGGCCGTTTTCAAACGGCCTGACTGGGCCAGGCCGTTTGCAAACGGACTGGGTTTTCATACGGTCTGTAACATATACATTAACAGTTAACTATCAGATTGACGGCATGTGTCAACAATTATACCCTGATAGAAGACCGGAGGCTCTGGTTACCAGTGTAAAAATGAATACTTCAGACCAGGGGCGCGGGAACTACTTTCCGACTGGGGGGGGGGGGCACACTTTAATAAAGATCAACCTAGGGTATCCCCAAATCTAGTTTTCTCACCGGTTTTAGGCCACTTATTTTTCACCCCTCGGCTTTTTCAACAAAAAAGAAAACATTTGCAAAAAAGTGTGGTATTCCGTCTCAAAGCTGTGGGGGCACCGCCCCCACGGCCCCAGAGTTGGGGGGGGGGGGGCAAGCTGCCCCCACTGCCCCCCGGCTCCCGCGCCTATGCTTCAGACGCGTACCGCGTAGGAATTCAGCCCAGTATCGTTGAACAGATAGTGCATCGGCCTGAAAAAGTACGGTAACGATACCTAATTTTGGGTTTTTAGTCGGCCGATCCGTCCCCCCTGTCGAAAATCTGTGGCGACGCCCCTGGCAAGTGGCAGGTAGGACAAAAGTACGTACCTATCGCAAATGTTCGTACGGTATATAAAGTACGCATGGACAAAACTACGTCAAGGACAAAAGTACGCATGGTAAAAGTACCTACATACAGTATAAAGCACGAATGGATAAAAGTACGTCAAGGAAAAAAGTACGTATCGAAGAAGTACGTGGTGCAAAGTACGCATGGACAAAAGTACGTCAAGGACAAAAGCACATATCGTAAAAGTGCGTACAGCATAAAGTACGTATGGACAAGAGTACGTCAAGGGCAAAAGTACGTATCGCAAAAGTACGTTGAGTATAAAGTACGTATGGCATAAGTCCGTCAAGGACAGAAGTAGGCGTATCGCAGAGGTAGGTACGTACAACACAAAGTACCTATACCTAGACAAAAGTACGTCAAAGAAGAAATTACGTATCGAAGAAGTACGTAAATTATAAAGTACGTATATCGCTAAGGTACGTACCCTTGCTGACTTGCATAGATGTCGCAATCGGTCGCAACTACAGCGAGACATGCAGTGCAAACGGTAGCAGACAGCAGTAGTTTCCCCTACCAAAGTGGTGGTTTTCTACCACAGACGCTCGTCGAGGTCGGAAATTCCAAATACGCCGCGGCGGCGGGATGTTCAACTAATCGTAAATATAACACCACATATGTCTCCAAATTAATTGGATTCTATTTTAAAAGACTATGCATACATATATACAGATGGTTCAGTTTGTGACGGGAGGACGGCAGCCGCTGTCACATCTGACCATCATAACAAAACAAGTAGGCTACACGACGACCATAGCATATTTAGTGCTGAGTTGATAGCCATTCACTCAGCACTCAAATATGTCTCATCGAAAAACATAGAAAAGGCTGTGATCTGCACAGACTCAGCTTCATCGGTAAAGGCAATAGCTCACAGAAAAATGGAAAAAAAACGAAATCGTTTATAAAATAAAAAAGATGATTATTGGCTTTACCGATGAAAACAAACACGTCATTCTCCTGTGGATTCCGTCCCACGTTGGAATACAGGGGAATGAAAAAGCGGACAAGCTAGCCAAAGAAGGTCTTCATCTCCCATCTCGAAATCATCTCGCTCTCCCCCTTCCGGATTTTCTGTCTTCGCTCTTCCGTGCCTTCCAGAGATACCGCCAAAAATGCTGGATAGATGATCATACACCACATCTCTTCTCCATTAAACCGAAACTTTGCCATTTCTACTCTTCCCATCAAAACACAAGGATCAAAGAGAGAGTCCTAGCCAGGCTCCGGCTCGGCCACACACAACTCACCCACAACTACATCCTGGACAGAGCACCTCCACCCATATGTCACCACTGCCGCGACCACCCACGCTACACCATCTCACACTTCCTCCTCCACTGCCCACACCTACACCAACACCGCAGACATATAGTACAATACATTAACACACATGGACTCTCTCTCGACCTTCCGACTCTCCTGGGCGACACTCATCCGGATATCCACGACCTTCTGTTCGTCTTTCTCGCCGACGCTCGGATCATCAAGAGCCTTTAGCGTGTTAGGGCCGCGGCTGCCGCCCCTAAAACGCTAATCAGAGCCCTCGTCTCCCGGCTCACCCCAAACTCACACATTAATTAATCGCGGTTACAGGGCTTTTTCCCTCGCGCCGTTTTGGCTTAGGTGCGAGGTTTTTGCTCTTTGCGTTAGGCGTCGGGTTTTTTATTATTTAGGACTTTTTCTCCCGACCATTACACCCCACAACAAGGCCCCGCCGGGGGGCTGGAGCCTAGAAGGTCTTATACCTTCTGTCAGTGCGATGAAAGCTTCCCGGCTCCATTACACTGACACCAGCTCACAAGTGTTCATGTCTATTATGTATTGTTAATAAAAGTCATTCCCTCTGTTGTGTTTGCGACTCCAGACATCTCGGCTCTTTGGCTATACACGTAAGTTCCTCCCTTAGCTTTGATTCCACATTAAGATAGGATCCCACGTTGTTTTTGCTACCGGGTTCACATAAACCGGTTTAACGTAAGACTTGCTGCCCGGCGAAAATTGCCGGAGTAACTGCCCCCTGCTCGGGTATGGCACTAGGCCGACCGAGCAAAAAAAAAAAAAGGATTCTATTTTACTGCCTAGCGCTGCAGCCGCCCCATTTACAATTATTTGAAACGAAAATGTAAGTAAAGTAATTGATTAATCTTGTGCTGTGTGCATTTATATTTATAATACTTAATCTGAAGATAAAGTATTATACGCCCTGGTGGGGTCCGTTTATAACGCGACCTCTGTCCTGGTTGGGGGGGGGGGCTATTTTTTGCCCCGTATCTCCCAAACTACGGGATGGATCCGCAAAATTCAAACAGTGTTCGAAATCCCTATCAAATTTGTTAACGGAAATCCAATTTAATTAACCTCGGGGTCACCGACGACGTCACAGGTCACTGGTCAGGTCAAATATAAAATGTTTTACCGGTCACGGATCTTCCATGAAATGCGCTATAACATCGAGTAAAACGCATTTTATTGAAAATCAGCGAAAGGGCGTCAGTTGCCTAGTTCAAATGTTGCTATAAGAGGTCACTGATAATACCAGGTCAGGTCACAGGTCAGGTCACCAAGGGTCAGCACATGAACCTAATTTTACTAGGGCTGTGTGATGCATGTTTTATGACCAATTTTTCATTTCAAACTCAATTGTGTTGGTTATAAGACCATCAGAAACTGTTTAGGTCACTTCCTGGTGGAGGTCAGGTCAAGGTCAGGTCAAAAAAGGTCAAATTTCAAAATTGATATTTTTGCATACAATGGGTATTGATTCGATGCAGCTCGTCACGGCGAGTCTAATGGTAGTCTTTGTTTTGCGCTACGTGGTCTAGAATTGCAAAAAAAAAATGAGTTTGAAAATTTTACGTTATCAACGTTTAAGTTTTTCCCCAATAACTTGGCCAAAATAAGATGTATTGATGTAAAATTTGATATGTAAATAGAAGTTGGTCAGGGTTATCACATATATTCCGGTTATTTCGAAATTCGAAAAACGTTTGGATTTTATGGCAATTATATTAGAAAAATAATTTTTATTGATTTTTTGGGGTCAAAATTAAAAAAATGAAAATTCCGAGACAGCAGTTTTGTATGTAGCCCTGCTCATTGTTCACCTCTTATGTCCTAAACGTTTTTTTTTTTTTGTTTTGTTTCTTGAAACCTATAGGCCTGACAGTTCTTTCCGCGAAACCTTTTTTTGGGTCGATAACGGCAGAACATGACGTCACTGATCACTCTGACGTCATTTACCGCCAACCTATCATAGCCTTTGGAAAAAGTTTTGGTCACAATGTGTAAAATTGATGCCCGGGAGAGAACTGAAAGTATGATGACGATCGGCGCAGGGTTCTGGAGATATATCAAAAAGTCTGGAAGGGGGCAAAAAATAGCCCCCCCCCCCACAAGGACGCGGGTTAAGTCGCCTTGACAAGCTTAAAAAGTCAGCTTCATACTTTCCCATTGCCATGCATTGCACCCGTAAAGGAAAAATCCAGCGCGAGTATATTAGTGAGGAGCGGCGGGCCGGAGTAGGGGAGAGTGGGGTAAGATGCCCAGGGTGGGAAAGACGCCCCACCCCCTCTAGCGGCGAAACAAAGAATCGAACCTGGAAATTAATATTCTTAGCGTAAAGCGGAAGCCTGCCTTGTTAACTGCACAAAAATTTGCGAAACTAAGTTGGGCAACGGCTGGCTGGAGATTGCATGTTTTTTTATTTGCTGCTTTCAAAAAATATTTTGGTGTCAAAACATTGTAAATATCAAAGAAGGTAGATAATTTTTGAGTCCCTTGCTATAGTCGTGATACATTAACATGTGTGTACTGTCTCCCGAACAGTTTGTTTCAGAGTGTAGTTTTATGGCTAACAAATTGTACTGATTTAATGTTGCTTCGGTACCTTGGGGTAAGATGCCCCCTGTCCTGATGGGGAAAGACGCCCCCCTAAATCCGTAGGCTGTCCTTCAAGCAGCCCGTCAAATCATTTATTACATACTTGTGATGAGAGACAAAAGCCGATCTGGGACTATTGAGAGTCCAGTACGGTCGGGTGCTCCCCATGCCGGTCTCTCGGCACACACAGCGACTTTTCGGGCGGCATCTGACTCTGAGAGCCCTCACGACGGCCTCTGTGGGCCCCATTATTGGCTCCAGGGCCCCTCACGACATCCTTTGAGGGCTCCCACGTTGGCTCCACGGGCCGCGCTGGCATCTGAGGTCCCCACGATGGGCTCGAGGGCCCTCAAGCATCATGAAGACCTATAAGGGCCCCACAGTGGTCTCCGAACGCCACCACGGAGGCTTGTTTGGCCGCGCTGGACTATGATGGCCCTAACGATGACCTCTGAAGCCCCTTACGACTACTTTTGAGGGCCCTTACGATGACGTTTGGTGTCTACTGCAGTCTCGAAGGGACTACTGATTCGTTCAGGCGATTCACGTGCCCATTTATGCCACTTATAGTGCAGGGGGCATCTTCCCCAACGCCAGGGGGCGTCTTTCCCACCCTGTGGGGTAAGATGCCCCCTTTCACTTCTTCAGGAAAATGCTTAATAGCAAAAAAGTTATCATATTTCAGGCACGAAAGTGTGATATTTTTGGAGAAAAATGATGTCGGCTTCCGTTGAAACTCCAAGTTTTTGCTTTCCGATCGTCATTTTCGAATAATATATGACAAAGTAAAACCCTGGGCATCTTTCCCCACTCTCCCCTACCAGAGCGCTTGTAAGGCCAGTGAGTTTGCCTCCGGCGAAAAAGGCGTACCCGCCGGTTGAAAGGCAGCGGCTGGCCCGCACCTGGGACTCACGGGCCCGTCTCTCGTGGCATTTGCCTGGCGGGTGTTACTGTCGTCGGGGAAGCATATTTCGGTAGGTAGGTAAACGATCTTTTCTCCCCCCCCCTAAATTAATGCCTCAGCGCCCAGGCACTGCTGCAGTCTCGACATACGTCCTGGATTTAATTTGGCTTCCGTCCCGCAGCAAATAGTGGTGGGCACTCCCGTTTATATCCAGGACGGTCCCATCTTAACCCGCGCCGGGCCGGGGGGGGGGTGTTTGAACACCCCCTGCGGTTTTTGCGTTTATCTCAAAAACGGTGGGGCGCGGTCGTGCATCTTGTCCACACATGTTCTCCACACATGTGTAGTCATTGTTCTCCGAAGCTACCTCGACCAAGGGCACTTCCCCGTACGAGTATATATGCTAGCGGACGAGCGAGGGCTAAGATATTTTACATAGTTAGTTTCTGAATTTGCCAATAGAAATCAACTTTTGTCACCTCATATCAGTTTTTCTATGGCGGTGCGATATGCCATGCCCTAATGGACAACTAATGGAAAGCAATTTGCCGTGACCTGTGGGTTACTGTTGAACTGGCGTTTATAGAAGATAATGCCTATCTACAATGCACGAGACCGAACTAGTGAACTCGGTCTCTTTGAAGACACCCCATGCCCTCGTCTTGCATTTGTGCTTTGCCTACATCACGTCATGTTCGATGAGTAACTTCATGCTGAAGACACATTGTGTCTCTGTAATGGTTCACCCGTGAAACTGTCACGACGTCCACCATTTCCGTGATGTCAGTGGCTGTCATGGCAACGCTGAACACTGCTGACAGTATGTTGACATTGCATCAGCACACTGCACAGCATCGGGAAGCTTAATGTGTTGGAATGAATGTCCTGTGAAAGCTTTTGGGGCTCAATTGTTGGTGGTGGCGTCGGTAAATTGACATCGGTGGCGCTGACGTGCTCCGAGAGATATTTAACAGCTGAAGACGGATGTCCCGGGCGTGCTGCTGCTATCGAGGCACCAGAACCGGTAAGTACCGTAAGTGACCCGAGTAAACGAAATTTATATTTTGCTTGGGTGTCGGAAAGGGATATTCCAACCCTAATTCAATATACCCTGGCTCCAACCCAAAAATATATGGGCGTTTAGAAGAATTGGGTACAGGACCCGTACAATAATTCGAGATAAACATGTTGTCCCAACACCTCATTTTTTGTGTCCCAATTCAGCCTCGTGTCTGTCCCTTTTCTCCTGCGTGTGTCCCTATTCTCCCCAAAATGAGTGTTTTTGTTTTTCTCCACACATATGTAGGTAACCAGTAACCACACCACTGCATAGGCTCAGTTTTTTATGATGGTATGCTGCAGAGAAATGGTCTGTCTTTTATTGGTGCTGCACAAAGCAGCTTGGCAACAATACTTTTCAAATAATATCTCAATAAATATGGCTTGAGAAATAAGTCGCAATCCTCCCGCCTCTCCCCTTCTGGACGTTATATCCCACTAGTGTGGGCGCTACGCCCCATAAGTGGGGAAGACGCCCGATTTCGCAGTCCTTTCAATTAAGACGGCGTAATTATAAAAAAACGACGCATGCTACAATGCTACATAATAGTGATCCATTATTCGATGAAAGACGAATTATTCGGCTATCAGGTAAGGTATATACCTGGTTGTCCTTTAGGTAAATTAGCAAAATAAAGAAATATTGGGCCTGGTTAAAGGTAGTGTGCCACCTTTGAAAGATTTCCCATTTTATTTTTCCTAGGATAAGAAGCTTCTGTTTTTACCTAATATCGCAAAAAAAATCAAAAATGGGCCTGGAATAGTGCCTTTTTCGCCTAAAAGTTTTTCGGTTTTTAGATATGTATAACAACTGTAGTGGGCTCACCTGCAAACAGGCGTCGGGCAACAATCGCGAATGCGGCGCACTTGTGACAATAAGCAAAGGTCATTATAGTGTTACGACCATACGACGTACGGGAATGAGTTATCAGCTGTCTAATCGTAGACAACACAATGTCGAGCCTTAAACTGTAAGCCCGTATTGGTATTGTTTCTTTTATTTGGCTGTCGAACATTATTTATGGTTTGAAATATGATTTTATGTAAAATAATTGATATGAAAAAGCCGTCTTATAAGTTATGACCCCATTTCACCACACGCAAGTGGCAGAAATGACAATGATCAGCTGACGCATTTTTCTTGGCCGAAGTCAGAGCGCGCGGCCCGACGCACCACGCGTATTTGGAAATTCCGACCTCGACGAGCATCAGAAGCCACCTAACAGGCGTGTTCGAAACCGCAGGAGATGATGATGAACGGGTTTATCGAAACTTGATTGGATGAGCATATCGGTAATAGCGATTTCAGTGTGTGCATTTATTGTTCATAGTGGTGTGAAATGTGGTTGGGGTACGACCGACAACCCGTCGGGGCGAATTTCGCACTGGGGTAGGGTAGACCGGGGCAAGTCGCCCCGCCGAGGTAAAACGCCTCACCGATGTTTCTCGGAACTGGCAGAGTTCTGGGGAAACATCCTCTCTTCTATAAAACGTGCACTATATGATCATTATATGAGCAGACTGGAAAGAAATTGTGTTGACTCTTTCGGGAGATATAGCCAAAAATGTGTTTTTTGAGTGATTTTTATGTTTTGTTGTCAGATTATGCATCGTGGCGTTCTTTTATGGTCCACATCAGGTTAACGACTTTTATGTATTTTGAACAACTATTGTCTAACGCTTATCATGCCGGGTTGGTTCGTGTTAAATTATGTCTTGCTGGAGTGCAAAGCGTTGTTCTCTGACCGAACTACGTGATGGGGTAAAACGCCCCAGTAGGTCGCGGGGCAAAAAGCCCCATGGGGCGTTTTACCCCATGTGTTGTTCGGGCTACCCACTTTCTAATGTTCGGTAGCTGGCTAACAGTAAGTTTCTATGCCTTTATGTGTATTTTTCTCAGCAACTGGATGGCAAAGGAAGTATTCTGTAAACATTTGCATTGCAATAATTTATTATTTGGTCCTTTGAGGCAGGTGAAAAACCTGCTCATACAATAGTGTCATAGCTGAACACCTGACAGGATGGAATGTGCTAACTTCAGTGCCGTGCCTCCAGAGGTCTAACGGACCTCTCATATAAGATTTAGCCAACTACCATGTTTAATCTTTAATCTAGAGTATGGGGCTTCTTGCCCCAGGCCGTGGGGCGTTTTGCCCTGGGGCTGGGGCAAAATGCCCCATTTGCAGTTGCTTCACAAATCGCTTCCTAGCTGGGAGTCCGATCATAGGTGAAATAATTTGAGGGGTGGAATTTAAAGAAAAATGTCCAAAGAACGCATTGAGCACAAATTTAGCCTTCCAGGTCATGTGGGACAAAAGTTATGTAGCAAAATAAATTATCTGGGGCGTCTTGCCCCAGGCTACCCTACTCAAAATTTGAAGAATTTAAGACGTTTCCATGAGTTTTGAAGGTATGGATAAGTTCTAAAAATCCGGTTCTCCTTATCTGGGCCATTAACTCCATACGGTCCAAGAAAGCTGGCACACTACCTTTAAGATGGACGCTTTGCCCAACCCTACCCTAACTACCTATAATAACTCTCGCCGGCCGATAGTTTTTTTTTCGCGATAGCTTTGAACACGCCGGCGATAGAGAGCTGAAACTGGGCATACCTGACCTTTGATTCAAGCCGGATCTTTTGACACCAACTGCATTTTCAGGTCGGGTCAGGTCACTAACCTATGACCGGACGTCATAAGTGAACCTCTGCATGGTCTTCAGATGTCGCAACTTCGCAACGCCCTCACTGCCAGAGGAGCTTTCACAGGGAAATGAAACTTGCAGGACCTAGTACCTATCCATTAGGAGTCTCACAACTTGCATATCTCGGATTTTTCCTAAAGGTCATATGATGTCAGGCAGTGGCGTACCCAGGAATTTGCGAAGGACCAGGGCATCGACTGGAGGGGCGCCAACACTGGACAGAGGGGCGCCACCCACCATCATCTAGGAGCGCGACGCTATCGATTGGAGGGGCGCCAACAGGGGCGGATCCAGGAATTTCCGGGAGGGGGGGGGGCGGCAAGTCGAAATAGGGGCGACCTGGCAATCCGGGGGCGCTCCATACAAAGGGGGCGCCAAACCGTCAAAATCGGGAGCTAAAAGCCCGCGCCGTGCTAGGGGGCGTTATCGCGCTCCCCCTCAGGTTTTTCGCAAATATCTGAAAAACGGCTGCGCGCAGCGCCGCCATTTTCAGCATACCTTATCATGCATCTATTCTTTTTTGCACATGTTGTAAAAATGTCTGACGCGGGTGATGGAAGGTCAGGTCACCAGGTTATGCCAAGTGACCTAGCCTAAGAAAAAGTTCAAATGCTTACCATTGCTATACCGACTGAACGATTGCTTTGAACCTTTCAGCGATTGATGAAAGCAACACTATCCATGAAATGTATATCTCGGAATTTCGATATCTGTGACCTAAGGTCAGGTCAGTTGTGCGACGTCTCCATTAGGTAGGTAGGTATAATTAAGTCTTTGGGAGAAAACTGAAAGGCATCTCTTTTGGACGAGCGCCATTCTAGACAATATCAAGCATTGGGATACATATAAAATTAACACGCTGAATAAGAACATTGCACCTAGTGTGACCACTCATTATGTCCCAGAGGTCATCCCATGTCATGAAAGGTCCGCAGCAGTTTTTTTTTAATAACTTTTGATAGATTCAAGCTAGAGCGATAAAAACACCTCAGCTGTGTTCAGCTCGACGATACGCATCGACTGCTATGCAGCATGACCTTTTCCGGTCAGGTCATGACCTTGACCTGAGGTCAAATTCTCAAAATTACCCTTCATAAGGTCAACCTTTAGTTTGTTCGACGTGTCTCGACGACAGAAACGCAATGCTGGCAAACGTAATGTCGAGACTCTCTTGAGTCAAATGTTATTGCAGGAAAACATTGTTCGTAAAAAGGCCATTTGATTCTTTTGCCCTCTGAAGGCTAAACCGTTGACCTGAGGTCAAATCTGAGCGCAGCTTGCAGAAACACCTTTAAAAGGGCTATCGAATGCGCTTTTCTGCGGCGCTATAGCTCTATTGGTTTCCGAGTTATGTGCCGCTGCTTCGAAAACGGAAAAATGTTGAAACAGGCAACATTTTACCTTTGATGACCTCTGGTGACCTGACATTCGACCTGACCTAAAAAATGACCGTTTTGTTTTCGTCCTGTTTTTGACGATCTTTCAAATGCCGCTTATCGCGTGTCACTACGCGGCCCAGGAGCCGAGTTAGACGAGGGAGTGTGCCCCCCCCCCCCCCTCCCCAGCAGGACACGGAAAACTCAGACCACCAGCACGGCACGGGTCGTAGATGGGCACCGCTACCCTAGCAAAAGATATTAGCAAAAAGGTGACCTCCATTTACTGGTGCAGTCCTCCTTCTCCCGGTGATGTCCCCTCCTTTTTCTGGAAGCGTCTCACTTATGCTGGTATGCCTCACTTCCCGGGGGCGCCCAACCTCTGCTTGGATCGCCTAATCCATTATGGAGAGACCCACTTTGCTTAAGTCGCCTCATTTCTTCCTTCTAAGAACGACCAATTTGCTGTAGGCGGCCTACTTATCTGGGACGCCCATCTTCTGCTAGAAGTGCCCCTCTTCTTCCTGATGCGTCCCACTTCTACTACGAGTGCACCTTTTCTGTTAGGGCGCCCCTTTGCTGCTGAGGAGTCTTTTCTACTGTGAATAGGGCGGCCCTCTCCTGTTTGGCGACCCCAAATTCTGCTGGAGGCGCCCCACTTCTGCCCAACTTTTGGTGGGGTGCCCCTCTCTTGCAGGGGGCACTTCTCTTTTGCTGGAGACGCCACTCTTGTGGGGGTGCCCTTCCACTGCGGGGAACGTCTCTCTTCTGCCAGAGGCACCCCTTTTCTTCTTATGGGGCTCCTGTTTTTTTTTTTTCTGGGGCGAGGCGACCCTCTGCTGCTCGGAGCGGGGCACACCTCTCCTTTTACTGGGGCACCGCCCCTCTGCTGGGGTTGCCCTTCCGCTGTCGTCAGGGGCGCCCCTCTTGGTAGAATATACTCCTTTTCTTTTTGTAATGGGGCGCCCCTCTTCTACCGGGGGCGCCCATCTGCTGCTGGGGCGTCTGTCTTCTGCCGGATATTGTCAATGGGGCGCCCATATCCTGTTTGGCGGGCCCAACCTCTGCTGGAGGCTGCCTATTTCTGATTAACTTTTGCTGTGGCGCCTCTCTTCTGCTGGGGCGCCCCTCTTCTGCTTGGGGCGCCCGTCTCCTACTGGAGACCCCTCTCTTCTGCTGGGGCGCCCCTCTTCTGCCAGTGGCACCCATTTTCTTATTATGGGGCTCCTTTTTTGCTGGGGCGCCCAGCTGCTGTCAGGGCGCCCCTCTTCTCGGAATGGGGGCGCCTCTCTCCTTTTGCTGGGGCGTCGCTCCTCTTCAGGGGGACACGTCTCCTGCTAAGGGTGCCCTTCCGCTGCCAGGGGCGCCCCTCTTGAACAGAAGGTATTTTATATTCTTGTAACGAGACGCCCTCTTCTGCTGGGGGCGCCCATCTGCTGCTGGGGCGACTCTCATCTGCTGGGAATAGGCAATTGGGCGTCACTCTCCTGCTTGGTGAGCCCAACTTCTGCTGGAGGCGCCCTATTTCTGCTGAACCTTTGCTGTGTCGCCGCTCTTCTGCTCGGGGCGCCCTCTCTGCCGCGGGATATGGGCGCCTTTTTCGGATGGCGGGGGGGGGGGGGGGCGGCCGCCCCCGTCGCCCCCCCCCTGGATCCGCGCCTGGGCGCCAATACTGGACAAAGGGGCGCCACCGGCCCACCATATCGTCTAGGAGGGCGCCACTATCACCAGAGGAGCGCCAATACTGGACAGAGGGGCTTCGCCATCAACTAGAAGCGCGCCGCTATCGACTGGAGGAGCGCCAACACTGGACAGAGGGGCGCCAGTCACTGAGGGCGCCGGGGACGATGAGCCAAAGGGACAGGGCATGCACGGAATGTCCTGTATGTGCGTACGCCACTGATGTCAGGTCATTTTCGTGACCTCACCATTATACGTCAATGAGGAAAATTGAAAACTGCTATTCTGGCGCCGGGAACGATCTCCAACTATCTCAAGCACACAGAATCGTAATCGTGATTTCATGCACTCCTTGAAAGGTTTGATGCGTCACTTTTGCAATGTTGACCTTGTGTGACGTCATTTATGACGTCATTAGGGTCATATGAGTTTTCCGTCAATAACTCCCGATCAAATTAAGCTAGCGAGTCGGGAAAGCCGGCAATGGACTAAGGAAGGCCTGCCGAATCGAATGATATGCCACATGATCTCCTTCGACCAATTTCGTGACCTGGGGGCGCTGACCAGACCGTAACCCGAAGTCAACACCCTAAGGTGACCACACCCAACCAAAAAGTATATCATTCGACGCGCCTGAGCAAGGCGAACACGATGCTTCCAAAATTGCGGCTCTGCGCCCGTTATTTGCGAAGCTTTTTACCAGAAACTGAACCGTACCTTGGGGCACTTGGCCTGACCTCAGAGGTCATCGGTTGACCTAGGACCTTAACCCTCGCCCGTATAGGGGGGTCGAACGGACCCCCCCATGGTTTTTCGCGAATAACTCGCGTACGAAGCGGCCGATCGCGACGAAACTTTCAGTACCCTCGCGTTAATCAATTTGACACCTACTCTGAAAATTTCATGACCCTGACCCCAATGACCTTTGACCTGTGACCTACTTTTCGAGACCATGTTTGGCCGGAATCGCGATTCGGCGTATGTCGGCTCGCATTAGCCGCGCGTTTGCAGTCTTTTCGTGGTTTCAAGCGTTCAAACGTGATATGATGTTGCCCCCATGCGTTAGGGTGGGTGTCAAGGTCACCTGAAGGTCAGGTCAGGTCATTGTCCTTTGATGACCTCGGCTCACTTTTTCGAGTTTAACATGTTTCTAGGCCAGTTTTTGCAGCTGAATTCGAATTTAGCAACCATTTGAACATTTACGAAGTAGTTTTGGTGCCTTCGTAACATGTTACGAGGCTGTCAGAGGCGGTTGACACCTACTAGGAATACCCGGCAGGACACCTGCTGGTTGACCTGACCTGACCTGACCCGACCTGGACTAAATGCATGAAGACATCATCTGTGATCAAAACTAACATGATATTCGTGATCAGCACCCCGAAAACCCCGTAGCAGCCACACTTTACGACGTTCTAACAGGTCCCGATCGATTTTCCCAACTTTTGGGTCATTGACCTGACCTGCAAGGTCAACCAATGACCTAGGACCTTAAAATTAGGTATCATCGGCTTCCTCTCGTCACGGGCAACACGCTCGTTTTTTCCGCGAAGCTCTAGCTCAATCAGGGGCGAAACGGCAAGGGGGGGTCCAACGGACCCCCCCCTTATACGTTCGCGGCTGGAAAAAAACACCAATACGGGCGAGGGTTAACCCTCGCCCATGTAGGGGGGGTTGGTGCAACCCTCTCCCCCCCCCCCTGAGGCTTTTCGGAAATAGTGCAAAAACGGCGGCGCGCAGCGCCGCCAAATTTTGGGTACCTTATGGGGCAAACCTTGCGCATCTTTTGATAAAAAATTTGACCGGGTCATGTCAGGTCACGGAGTTATGACGTCACAAAGGGAACAGCCTCCGGCCGGATTTTCACAAACTGAGTGCCAACGCCCGAGGTTTCCTGCCGGTGGTACGAACATCGGTTGATGGATCGTGATGAAATTTCCCATGCATGTTGGGGCAAGTATTGGCTATCATATGGTATAAGAAACTTGACCGGGTCAGGTCAGGTCACGGAGCTATGACGTCACAAGAGGAACAGCGTCCGGTACTATTTTTGAAAAGCGCCCGAACCACTATTTTGCTAATTCTTGTCACCTCAATGGGAATATGCAGCAATATTAGCTTCTATAGGGAGCAAATGGACCTCCCAAATCCAAAAATACAATCAGATTTCAAAAATTTAAATTTTTAATTTTTCGAATTTCTGCCGCCGACTGTGACCTTGCCGACTTCCGGCGCTCCCAACGCGCCATTTTTAGAGCTAGGGAAACGAAATACATACCAAACGATAGAGAATTGATCAAGGAACACGATAGTGAAGGTTTCAAGTCGATATCTCCCACCGTTTTGCCGCAATCGCCGCGGAAAGTTGAAAAAGTCTATTTTTCCAAAAATTTGACCTTTGACCGGTCAAAAGTAGGTCAAATGTTGACCTAGGACCAAAAAATATACCACCAATCGCGAGATCTCGGCGAGAGCAATCCGTTGGTCTTTTCCGCTAAGCTCTACGACGCTCCGTTTTCAAACGCCAAGGGGGGGTCGCACCAGCCCCCCCCCCCCTGCATGGGCGAAGGTGGCAGATCGCCGTTTACGGGCGAGGGTTAAAATCGGGTATCAATTGCTGCGTCTCGTAACGGTGCACACGCTCGTTTTTCTCGACGCGCTAACTCCACCAGGGGCGAAATGGCGAGGGGGGTCGTACCCGCCCCTCCACCCCCTCGGCCGGCGCGTATGTAGAAAACCAATAGGTCCGGCGAGGGTTAAGGCATATACGATTGATCCCATATTGCGATAGCATTGATATGCATATGATCCACGCAGCTATTTGGGCTTTTGACCACTAGGATCACCCGTGCCATGGCGTTCACTAGCCTTCACATTGTGATTTAATTAGAGCAAAAGCAAAGTTCCTTCCCTTTTTCTCCGCTGCCTTAATTGTTGTTCTTTCTGGCTGCGTGTGTGTGTTTTAGCGTAATTCCGCATATGCGTTTCTTTTCAGATTGGATTCCTAGCCATCGTCCAGAATGAGAGCCTGAGACGCTGGAATGAAAGTCTAAGACATCAACAGCGACCATGTCAGCTAACCAAAAGCCTCGGCAGTCGGCCAGGTCGGATCAACACACCGTAGTTGCAGTGCGCTCCAGGAGTGCCGTTCCTTCCAGCTTTCAAAAGAATCCCAATGAAGTCCATCCAGCCCGGCACATCCCGAGTGATGTCGAAAAGCCGGCTGATGATTCTTCCGATGACGTTATCGGAGACAGTTTCCACAGGCCCGGAGGGGGATCGGGAGAGACAACATCAGCTGACAGGAAGACCACCAGAAGAGCTCTGCTCCGTGTGCTGATTCCAGTGTTGCGCTGGCTGGTACACCTGGCGCTTGTGATCTTCCTCTGCCAGCAGCTGTACTCGCAGTACGAAGACTGCTCTCAGCCCGTCACCACCACCATCCAGAGCCGACTGGCTCCGTTCCCGCGCATCACACTGTGTCCAGGCTCGTCAATCAGAGACACGACAATCCTTAACGACGCGGAAAAGAATCTCACAGAAGGCTACATCACATTGGATGAGTTCTATAACATGACAACGTTGGAGTTGCTTGAAGTCGACGATAATTATGATAATTATCTAAGGCTTCTCTCGAGCCTGACGGTGCATTGGTATGTTTATCGTCAGGTTTTTCCAGCTCCAAACAAACTGGGCCGTTGGCGAGCGAAATACTATCTGACACTTACCGAAAACGGTAAAGAGCTGATCCCTACACGCTGCCTCACTTTCTATCCAAGCCAGGTAGTGCTGGACAGTGCCAAGAAAAAGATAAATCTGGAGATACTGCTGAAGGTTCCGCCTATCTTCAGCAGCGAAACACTCGCGTACCGCTTGTACGTCCATCACACTGAGGAACCGAATATCGGGGAACTGCTACCCAATGAGCTTGGCCGTGTGCAACAGACGGTATCAGTCGACATGCTTGTGCAGAAAAACCGCTCGATGCGCCTCACCGCCCGTCTGTTTAACTCCGCCAACGTTTGGCGCCGGCCGTGTCGGGAGGAGCCCGGCTACTCTGCCATCCAGTGTCTGAAGGAGTGTCTGTGGCATCGTCTGGCGGCCAACATCTCCTGCCGGCTGCCGCACATGGTCGGCGCCGGGGTGTACCTGCCAGACATGAGCGGACCGCTTGACCACCTGCCGCTCTGCACAAGGCCCGTGCAAATGTACTACAGCAAGGATAAATACAAGCTCAGGTTCTGCGAATCAATAAATAAAGAACAGTGCATCTTTGGCAACCAAGTATGGTACAGACCGACTAACTTTGAACCAAACGAAAAGTATGACATGTGGAGCTTTTTGAGCAAGCGGGAAACACTCTTTACATCTGTTACAAGAACCATACCCAGAAGCAAAAACCTTAACCACGGCGCACGCAGCAGACAGCGAAAAAGTGCAGACTTGAACGACCGTAATGGCAATCTTCCAACGCGATGTCCTACCCCAGAAGGCCTGTACACAATCATTGACGACGATATTCTGACCAAGACACAAGGCTGCAACTGCCCACCAGCTTGTCACCAAGCAATCTACGAGCTATCCGACTGGTCGCTCGGTTCTAGTGACACCATCGAAATAAACAGTTATCCAATGGGAGAATGTCAAACCAAGCTCAATTTGGCAATCGATCTGATGGCTGATGAGATCAATGAGGCCATCGTGTTCACGTTACCGACGCTGCTGGCTAACGTTGGTGGCACAGTCGGGATTGTAACGGGCTACTCTTTGTTCACACTAGCGGCAGCTGGCGAGAATCTGGCATGGACATTAGACGGAAAATGAAGCCCAGCATGTCACATCTGCGGGTCGGCGAAGAGTCGTGTTTCTGTCGTCCAAGGTGTATTTAGGGCCTTGGTCCAAGGGTTCTTGTCTTTGTCCACGGGATATCGTGTCCGCCTTGTTCCTGAATTGTGTATTTGTCGCTATCGGATCGTGTCTTTGGCGAACATCTTACTTTAGTTAACTACGTCTCTTTTGTCTAGGAGGCGTACCTTTGTCGTATTGCAATCGTGGATTTGTCTTTGTTGTGTAATCATGCACTTTCTGCATTGCAATCGCGCATTTGTCGTTCTCGGGACTTTATTCGTGTCTTTGACGTTCCTTTTGACGCGTATTTGTTGTCCTGGAGTCGTGTCTTTGTTGTCCCGGGTTTGTGTAGTGGGACGTCCGTACCCGTTCTGTGTCTTTGTCGTTTCTGGGACGTATATTTGTCACCCCAAAGTTGCAAATGTGTCGTTGACGGGCTCGATTGTCTTGTCGTTCCCAATTCGTGTCTTCGTCGTTCCCGAGTCATGTCCTGCCGTCTCTTGACAGTGTCTTTGTCGTCCCCAGTTTGTGCATTTGAACGTTCCATGGGGTTTCATGGGATTTGTGTCTTTATCGTCTCTGGGTCGGGTCTTTGTCGTCCCCGGTTTGTGTCTTTGTCGTCCCATGGGCCCTACTTGTGTCTTTGTCGTCCTGGGTCGTGTATTGGTCGACCCAGAGTTGCGTATGTGTCGTTCTCGGGCTCGATTGTCTTATCGTTCCCTAATTCCTTAGGCGTGCCCTTGTTGTCCACGAGACCCGAGTCGTGTGTTTGCTGTTCCCAGTGAACGTATCTTTGTCGTTCCTAGACGGTATCTGTGTTTTCACCGAGGTTCGCGCATGTGTCGGCCTCAGAAAGTGGCCTGGGCGCAGTCGTCTGTCGGGTTCTGTGTCGTTGTCCTGTTCCGCCGCGGGCCCTGTAGTTGTCGTACCTGGACCGTGTCTTTGCCGCTCCCGGACCCGATTTGTGCCGTTGTCGTTTTGTCTTTGTCGTTCCCGAGTCGTGCCTTTGTTGTCCCCGAGTCGTGTGCTTGTCTTTCTGTGATACGTATTTGTTGCCCCGGGACCGTGTCTACGAGTATGTCGTCTCCGAAGTTCGCGTCTTGTCGTCCCCGGATCATGTTTTGTCGTCCGCAAGGTTCGTGTCTTTGTTCCGCCGGGAGTCCTGTAGTTGTGGTACCTGAACCACTTATTTGCCGCTGCTTGGCTCGATTCGTTCCCTTATCGTTCCTAGGCGTGTGTTTGTTTGTCGTTTCCTGTATCGTGTTTTTGTCGTTCCCTGATTCATTTGTAGTGTCACTGGGTCGCATGCTTGTCGTTATCTGGGTCATTTGTTTGTTGTCACTGGGTCGCGTGCTGTCGGCTCCTGGGTCGTGTCTTTGCAACGCACTGCCGACATATTATCCTATGATATACTAAACAAAGCTTCCAGCACCATTCCTTTCCTCCAGGAAAATAATTAGGAACGTTCCCCGTGAAGGTAACATGCATGCAATCCCTTTTATTTCGGTTCGAGAAGGTCTTTACTCAGTACGACCTATCATTGGGTCCTTGTGTCAGCAAACACATGAGTTTCGCGAAACTCGTGGACGCCTTGATAGTAATAACTGCACACAGTGATTTTCCTGTTGAACTTAAAAGTGTGCTAGCCCGTTGCGTGTTGTATTGCTCTTTGTATCATTACAAACATTCATGTTTACATTTACAAATTTGCATTTAATGGATATGAACAAATGGACATTTAGAGTGGAATATTCTGGAGAGCCAGTCAGGCATAGGAAGTCGTTTTTTTTTTTGCTTTGGCTCTCAGTTATATCGAGGACGCTCACCGCTCTTAGGGTAGTACAGAAATGCATATGTTCTTGTTGTCATATGCCCTAATGCCGTAGTCGACAGCATTACCTGATGGAACCCGTTTGCGACAATACTGCCGTCGCTGCCGACCGAGACTTTCGATAATTGAGCGGGAAGCGAGGTGGTGGCACAGTGTGAAACGCCTTTTATTGGACTCGGCAGCGACCTGTGATCATTGTGGTGGACCGCCGAATTGGCAACGACAGACCATCGAGTTGCAAACGGACGGACTTCAACGCGCCATATGTAAGGAGCACGTCGATTGCTAAATGCCAGTGACTAATAGGACCCTTGAACGGAAAGAGGCAAGTCTTGTCGAGCCAGTGGCGCAGCCAGGATTTCGTTTCGGGGGGGTCATCGCTTCCAAAGCGGGCCCCCTAGTGTGCGGGCCCCCACCCATTTTTCAGAATCTCTCCATATTTCATACGCATTCTGCTGGGCGGGCCCACTTTACCTACCTGCACGATAACCCTGAGGTAGTTTGAATCAGAAAATTTGCATAGAACAGTAGCTCGATAGTCACCTGGTCTTCACTTTTTACGCAAATTGACCACGACAGAAATATGTTACTATGACGGATGACTTCGTATCTTTCGAGTCCGAAATGAGCCCCAATTCCGCAATATGCATAGCATATTAACAACAATCGGATATGCATAGCATATCCGATTGCATAGTTAATAGTTATATGCAATCGGAACTGTTGCTTGCTTCTGTCGCACAAGATTTAAAAGTAGTCCCATGTGCCTGTCCGGGTGCGTATTATTTAGGCCAGGGTTCATAATGTCCAGGGCACAATGTGTCCAGTGCTCGAATTGGCCAGTGCCTTGAATTGGCCAGTGTTCAAATTGTCCAGGGATTACATGGTCCAAAAGTGGCCAACTGGCTGCAGATAGGGTAAATTCAAAGAGGCCAGGGTTCATAATGTCCAGGGCACGATGTGTCCAGTGTTCAAAATGGCCAGGGTTCATAATGTCCAGGGCACGATGTGTCCAGTGTTCGAAATGGCCAGGGTTCATAATGTCCAGGGCACGATGTGTCCAGTGTTCAAAATGGCCAGTGCCTTGAATGGGCCAGAGTTCATAGTGTCCAGGGATTACATAGTCAACCCAACCCAACCAAACCAAACCTAACCTAACCTAACCTAACCTAACCTAACCTAAGGGAATGATGTTTGCCTACCAGGGATAAGGAAATAGTTTCTCGCATGAATAGATTGCAAGCAATAGTAAATCAAATATTTTTAGGTTAAGTGGTTATGCATCAGGCTTCAGGCCTTCGGCCTGAAGCCAGATACATAACCACTTAACCTAAAAATATTTGATTTACTATTGCCTGTAATCTCTCCTAAGGCATTGCCTTCGGCACTGCACTGCTTTGCATTGAGCCGATTCCGTGTTTTTTACATAATGACGTCACTTTCAGTGACTATGTAATCCCTGGACATTATGAACTCTGGCCCATTCAAGGCACTGGCCATTTTGAACACTGGACACATCGTGCCCTGGACATTATGAACCCTGGCCATTTCGAATACTGGACACATCGTGCCCTGGACATTATGAACCCTGGCCATTTTGAACACTGGACACATCGTGCCCTGGACATTATGAACCCTGGCCTCTTTGAATATACCCTATCTGCAGCCAGTTGGCCACATTTGGACCATGCAATCCCTGGACATTATGAACTCTGGCCCATTCAAGGCACTGGCCATTTTGACACTGGGCATAGCGTACCCTGGACATTATGAACCCTGGCCAGAATGAATGCTCCCCGCCTGTCCTAAGTCATAGATATTGGCTGCTGTAGTAGATTGTGCCTTTATTCTTCTTCATTACGTGAATTCGCTCGTAAGAAGCTTTAACCCTCGCCGGCACAGGGGGAGGGGTTGATGCAACCCCCTAAGGTTTTTTTTCGCGAAGAACTCGCGTAAAAAAGCGGCTGATCGCGACGTAACTTCCATAGTGCGCTGAAATTCGCGCAACTTATAGAACAAGGATGGGTAACGTGCCTGTGAAGGGTCACAGCTCGATCGGGCCGGTGGTGAGCACATGGCGCGTGCTCAAAAAGTGCAAATTCGCGTCATAGACTTTACATGCATAAATCGGCTTGCAAAATTGGGCGACAATGGCTCAACTTGCCCGACACGGGTCCGATCCCCGTGCAGTATCTCGGTAACCGTGGGTCCGATCGGCACGAGGAACACAGTATCGTGCATGAGAATCGAACGGGCTATTGTATGGTGTGCGGTGCAGGGATGGCACGCGCCACGTGCACCCGTGAGGGCACTTATGCTTGAAAAATTGACGTTTTGGACGGATTTTGGACTTAATGCTATTTTTGGGTGACTGTCAGACGGAGCGGGTTCAAACAACGCTTGTTGGCAAGAGAAATGTACCACTACCTACCGCCTCTCATGGGAAAATTGTGAAAAGCTAATTGATCAAAAACAAGGTGGAACAAATTGCTGGAGAAAATAGCATTTGCTTATGACTTACTTAATTACAGGGGTTTTGCTACATAACCTGGTATGTTTGACAATTGAAATGGGCATAGATTGGAAGAGCATTCAAATGTGACCAAGGTCCAATCATCGCTTTTGCATGACGAGCAACAATGTTCTTAAGAATATAAATGTTTCAAACCTCTACATAGTAATTCATCGATGGCTTTCACTCTTCAATAACCTACGCCAACCTATGTCATGAAATACACTTGGCATGTTCTATAGTAGAACGCATGGTTATTATCAGACACGAGCACCTCGATGCGATGGATATTTTTTCCCAAAACCAAAATGCTTAGCCGTCAAAAGGCAATCGACCGAAATGGATACATAACCCACAGACATAAGACCAACCAAACGCCCACCGATCGAAAATACCCCTTATTCGCGTTGCGAAGCAAGCGGGTCACCCTAGCGGGCCCAATTCACCCGGGGGCTCGGGCCCTATCCACATGGGGGACCAAGCCCTATCCATACGGGGGCCCGGGCCACGTTCACCTGGGCTCCGGGCCCCGTCCACCCGGGGCTCCGGGGCCCGCCCACCAGGGGGCCCGGGCCCCATCCAGCCGGGGGTCCGGGCCCCGTCCACCCGGGGCCTGGGGTCCGTACTCCCGGGGGCCCGGACCCATCCATCGGGGGGCCCTGGCCCCATCCACCTAAGGGGCCCGGGCCCGTTCTCCCGGGGCCCGGGCCCCATCCACCCGGGGGCCTGTGCCCTATCCACCCAGGGGCCCGTGCCCTATCCATCCAGGGGGCCCGGGCCCGTTCTCCCGGGGCTCGGGCCCCATCCAACCGGGGGTCCGGCCCCGTCCACCCGGGGCTCAGGGCCCGTTCTCCCGGGGGCCCGGGCCCCATCCACCCGGGAGCCCGGGCCCCCTCCACCCAGGGGGCCCGGGCCCGTTCTCCCGGAGCCTCGGGCCCCATCCACCCGAGGGGCCCGGACCCGTTCTCGCGGGACCCGGGGGTCCGGGCCCCGTCCACCCGGGGCCCGTTCTCCCGGTGGCTCGGATCCATCCACCGGGGGGCCCGGCCCCATCCACCGGGGGGCCCGGGCCCTATCCACCCGGGGCCCGGACCCATCTACAGGGGGCCCGGGTCCCATCCACCCAGGGGGCCGGGCCCGTTCTCCTGGGGGCCCGGGCTCCATCCACCCGGGGCCCGGGCCCTGTCCACCTGGGGCCCCAGGCCGACCCCTCACCCGAGGTGTCGCAGTGGGCATTTCTCGAAGCGGGCTCGTCCGATTAGATTAGGACCTCTCTCTCTCTCTCCTCTCTCTCTCTCTCCTCTCTCTCTCTCTCTCTCTCTTCTCTCTCTCTCTCTCTCTCTCTCTCTCTCTCTCTCTCTCTCTCTCTCTCTCTCTCTCTCTCTCTCTCTCTCTCTCTCTCTCGAGCGGGCCCCTGACAAAAATTTCGGGGGGGTCAGCTGACCCTCTGACCCCCCCCCTGGCTGCGCCACTGTGTCGAGCTCAATGAGCCCTGCACAGGCGATGAAAGTTAGTTGCATAATGTGTCCGTGGAATAGGCGCATACCAATATAACAATATTACACTTACTGTGCATCTGGTTCCAGGGCAAATAAATGTACCGCACTTGACTCGCAATATGCCACGGTGACTGAACGCACCAACTCACGACTCGTGAAGTTTCGTTGAACAGTCACCTGGCAGCTATAATCGTTAGGTGGATAGCTGCCGTGTTCCTAACGATATCCTTGTAATTAGACGCACTTGAACGCAATAAAGTGTCGCGTGTGAACGAAATATTTAACTTAACCCGCGACCCGCTGGGCTATTCAGCCATACGCGCCCTGCTGTGGGGGGGGGGGGGAGGGGGGGGGCAGATTCTGCCTCCTGTCTAACTTCCGAACCGATGGTCGTGGAAAGACGGGGAAAACGGCAATCGAAAGCTCTCAACAAGGCGGCTCTTAACCTTCCAGGTGGTGGGGGGGGCATTTTTTGCCCCCTTTAGTTTTTCGATATATCTTGAGAACCGCAGCGCCGATCGTCACCAAACTTTCAGTACCCTCTCGTGAATAGCTATTGCATATTTTGACCAAAAATGTTTCCAAAGGCTATGATAGGTTGGACGCTAATGACGTCAGAGTGACGTCATTTCTGCCATTTTCGACCTAAAAAAGGTTTCGCGAGAAGAGCTATCAGGCCTACAGCTTTAGAGATACAGAAAAATGTTTCAGACATAAAAGGTGTATAATTTTAAGGACTACAAAACTGCTGTCTCGGATTTTTATAATTTTTAGATTTTGATCCCTAAAAATCAAAAAATAGATTTTTGAATATAATAGCCGAAAAATCCACAAAGTTTTTTGAATTTCGAAAAAACCGAAAGATATATGATAGTTTCTACCGCCTTCTATCTACATACCAAATTTGAGATCGATACCTCTTTTTTTGGCCAAGTTATAGCGAAAAACTGTTCAAAATTGATGACGTCAAATTTTCAAACTCAATTTTAGCAATTCTAGAACTCGTAGCGCAAACCAAAGACCACAATTAGACTCCCCGTGACGAGCTGCATCGAATCAATACCCATTTTATGCAAAAATATCAACTCTGAAATTTGACCTTTTTTACCTGACCTTGACCTGACCTCTACCAGAAAATGACCTAAACCGTACCTGATGTCTTATAACCAACACCATTGAGTTAGAAATAAAAAAAAAAACTGGTCATAAAACATGCATCGCACAACCTTAGTAAAGTTGGGTTCATGTGGTGACCCTTGGTGACCTTTGGTGACCTGACCTGTGACCTGACCCGGTATGACCAGTGACCTCTTATAGCAACATATGTACTAGACAACTGACGCCCTATCGCTGATTCTCGACAAAATGCGTTTTACTCGGTGTTACAGCGCTTTCCCTAGAAGCCCCGTGAACGGTGAAACATTTTATCTTTGACCTGACCTGTGACGTCATCGGTGACCCCGAGGTCAATTAAATTTGGTTTCCTTCGACAAATTTGACAGGGCTATCGAACGCCGTTTGAATTTTACGGATCCGTCCAGTAGTTTCGGAGATACAGGGGAAGGCAAAAAATGCCCCCCCCCCCCCACCGCGCGGAAGGTGGCCGGGAAGCCCACCGCCTGCCGGGCTAAGAGCCCATTTTTTTTGCTTAAGTAGGTCAGAGGTCAGGTCAAGGTCAGGTCAAGGGTACAAAATGCAAGTTTCTACAGTATCGGCCTTGCACCGTAGTTGCCGAAGAATGGACTGAGACTGATTGATTGCCCAAAACGTGTTCTTTGGCTACCAAGACAATATTCGTTGCATACAATATCATTCAAAGGTCAAGGTCAAGGTCAGGTCAGGTCAGGTCACCAAAAACAAAATAAAGAAAAGGACATGTGCGACACATGTTTTATGGTTCATTTTATTCATATAATTCAATAGGTAGGCACACTCAATAAGTGATATGGACCACTTCTGGATGAATTTCAGGTCGAGGTCAGGTCAAGGTCAGGTCAAGTGAGGTCAAATTTTGAAGTTGGTTGTTAAGGCCTAAAAAGGTGTCTATCTGATGCAGTTTTTCCCGGCGAATCGAATGGTGCTATTTTTGTTTCCGTAAGAGGTCTAGAAATTAAAAAAATTGTGTGTCGTGACGTCATAAAATTTTGAATAGATCCCACATTTTTGAACTGATTCTTCTTAAAATTGGTATGTAGGTGCGCATAGCTACCACTTCACTGACATATATTCCGGTTTTTTCGATACACTCAAGAAGATGTTAGCGGCGTTCGAAATTTTGCCGTTTTTTTAGGCGAAAATGGCTAACATGACGTCACTAAAACGTCATTTTCTCAAAAAAAATTTCCGACAGATTTCGCTCAAATTTTCAGGAAACGTCTTAAATTGATGTATGACAAGGTACTGAGATTTTGACGTCGCTGGCGTAACACGCTTAGAAGTTATTCACGAAAAACGGGAGGGGGGGGGGGCAGATCTAGAATTCTTCATGGCTGGCTCCGATTGCTAGATATGATAAGTAAACCTTTGCACTAGTCTGCACGGTTCTAACTTGTCACAACTTCGCAATTTTCCTGGTACAGAGTTATTTTGCCCTACGAAGGCAAAACCGTTGACTTCAGTTCAAATGTGAGGACGCGCTGGCAAAAACACTTAAAAAGAGCTATGGCATGTTTTTCCATTGAGCGACGCCGTAATCAAGTAAAAATACAGCAAAATGAAAATGGGACCTTTGATCATCGTTTGTGATGTCGTAGGTAGTTTTACTAGGTAGTATTTTGTCGATTCTACCTAGCTAGGTATTTTGGTGCAAGAGGCCTCAGTACTTATTCTTTTAGAGGACTTTTTACAAGAGGCAACTTACAGCCGTCGAATAAAAATGTATGAAATTTACTACATTTATTCACTTCAAGAGCATCTCGCTCTCTACTAAGGAGAATCAAAATTCATCAAGACGACAGCGTCCAGGCTACACCTGGATTTGACAGAGGAAGGGGTGCTCGTGGCCGCACGAGTCGTGATAGAGGCCCGTCTCCCTAACCACCAGGCACATGTCGCTCGTGCATCCAGTGTCGCTGGCTGGGTCAAACCAAGTCAGCGGAATGGAGACTGTGGTCGCCGCTGCGATGCTGGCGAACGACGAGTCGATGCAGTTGATGCCGAGCATGGTGTTCGTATTCCAGGCTTGTAGATGAGCCTTGTCCTTCAGGAAGGCGAGCGCCGTCTCCGTGACGGGCACTGCCAGGGTGGCTCGTGGGTCTAGCGATTGGCAGTGCTGCTCGGCCGTCGAGCGATCCATCAGCGTGGGCACCATCAGATAGGCGATGTTGTCCGGTCCCATGACGAAGTCACTCGGCGGCGGCACCGGCGCGAAGTAGGCCGCTGACTCGGAGATGGACCCCGTGGAAAACAGGGCACAAGTGCCGGTGTCTTGTGTGTACCTCCAGACGAAGCACTCAGAGCTTTTGGAGCAGAGGAAGCCGCAGTGCAGGCGGGAGCTGACCACCCGCCTGATGTGGGCTACCCCAGCCCGTGTACCAGAGCCAAATCGGTACAGGTCAGAGGTGTCGCAGCCGTCGAGCGCGGCCAGCAGGCCGAGCAGCAGCAGCGAGACGCGCGCAGGCCTCATATCTCAGTTCGGTCGGTCCGTGTACCCGACTGGCTGCCGACTGAGCAACCGGCGGCATACCTGACGCACCTGTCTCCGGCGCGACCGGGCCGGACATGACGTCACTCACTGGTCCAATGAGTAACGGACTAATGCACGCAATATACCCAGTGCCCCCCCCCCCCCCCTCCCAGAGGACTGTTCTATAATGTCCCGTGTCATACAACTGCTCTGCTGCCTTCTGTTGCTAAGATGTTTGGATTAAAATTGCCTAGAAGATGAGGGAAGGGAAGGGAGTGATCAATGATTCAATGATGCAGCTAACAGCCCTCGAAGAGTTATTGGTGAATGGTGACCTATTAACCCTCACGGTTACATGGGAGGAGGGTATTTCACCCCATGAAAAATATTTGCGATAGCTCCAGAACTCCCGGAGATAAGGGCGCGAAACTCTCAACATCTTTCCCCATCAATGCGACATCCTCTGCAGTAAAATTTGGATCTTTTCCTCTTGATTATGTCATAGAGTACCTACATTTTCTAGACCCTTGCACGGCAAAAAGCTGTCAAGAAATTGAGTTTTAAAAACGAAGACAAATTGCGGGCACAGGTGTGTATTTGATAGCCCTATTAACGCTCGTTCTGAGTACCTAATTCTCTCAGATTTGACCTAGCGTCAACGGCTTTGCCTGCAGGGGGCAAAAACTGCCAAAATAGCAGATTTTTTTCGGAAACAGTTTTCCTGCAAGAACTTTTGACTCAAAGTTCAAACCTTGCACTAACTTTCTTTTACCAGCATCGTGTTCCTCAAGGCGCGTCGAATGAACTATCATCTGACTTTGAAAGGTCAACTTTAACATTTGACCTCAGGCTAAGGTTACAAATCAATCGATCCGTACCGTATCGTCGAGTCAAACACAGCTAAGGTATTTTCATCGCTCTAGCATGCCTCTATCAAAAGGTATTCGCGAAAAACAGTCAGACACCGTTGGTGACCTGAGATGACCTCAGGGGCATAGAAATGGGTCACGGGTGCCATTTTCATGTTCAGTGTGTAAAAAATACTAGTTACGGAGCGAGCGAAGCGAGCGGAGTCTTTCCTTAGATTAACGGAAATTTCTGAGTATGAGCAGCCGGCCGGCCGGCCGGCCGTGCGGACGCTTTTGCGAGGGTTATATCTCAGCAACCACTTGACCGATTTACACGCGGTAATTTTTGTAGGGTAGCTTCATTCCTTCTACCAAGTATTGGACTATTCCCGATGCATGTGGGTGACCCCTTATGCACGTGCCACGTGCAAAACGAAGAGGTGTCAGTTTTGTAATTGTTGCAATATCTCGGTAACTACTTGGCCGATTTCGCTGAAAGTTGGCATGTAGGTAGGCACCCACTAGGCACTGCATATCCATGTGCCAGAGTTGGGGTGCTGCTGCACGTGCGCACGTGCAGGGGTCGTTTCCAGATCTCGAGAACGGCTGGACCGATGGCGCTCAAAGTTGGTACACGGTTAGGGACCAGTTAGTAGGGTGCCGTGCACAAGTCAGTTGGGTCCCATTTTGCACGTGCGCACGTGCAGGGTGCCGCTCCCAGATCTCGAGAACGGCTGGGCCGATTGTGCTCAAATTTGGCACATCGCTAGAAACCGGTCAGTAGGGTGCCGTGCACAAATCAGTTGGAGGTACCCCCTCGAAATTTCGCACGTGCAAGACTCACCCCCTCGCTCGCTCCGTTAGTCGCCCCAAAAGGCGCTATACTGGTACCTATTTCAGTGTTTTAGAGTGTTTTTAGTGACTTCCGTCTAAAAGAGGCGACTTTCAATTTTTCCCATTGACATAATGGGGAGGTCGCAAAATTGATCTGACCTTAGGTCACCGATAGCAAAATTCCAAGATACCTATACATTTTGTACATACTGTTGCTCAGTGCTCTTATCAATCGCTGAAAGTTGTAACCCGCGCCCCGCTGGGCTATTCAGCCATACACGCCCTGCTGGGGGAGGGGGGCAAATTCTGCCCTCCCTGTCTAACTTCCGAACCGATGGTCGTAGAAAGACGGGGAAAACGGCAATCGAAAGCTCTCAACAAGGCAGATCTTAAGAGCCATTGTTCTTTGCTGAAGTAGGTCAGAGGTCAGGTCAAGGTCAGGTCAAGGGTACAAAATGCAAGTTTCTACAGTATCGGCCTTGCACCGTAGTTGCCGAAAAATGGACTGAGACTGATTGCCCAAAACGTGCTCTTAGGCTACCAAGACAATATTCGTTGCATACAATATCATGCAAAGGTCAAGGTCAAGGTCAGGTCAGGTCACCAAAAATGAAATATAGAAAAGGGCATGTGCGACACATGTTTTATGGGTCCTTTTATTCATAGAATTAAATAGGCACACTCAATAAGTGATATGGACCACATCTGGATGAATTTCAGGTCGGGGTCAGATCAAGGTAAGGTCAATTGTGAGGTCAAATTTTGAAGTTGGTTGTTAAGACCTATAAAGGTGTCTATCTGATGCAGTTTTTAACGGTGAATCGAATGGTGCCATTTTTTGTTTCCGCACGAGGTCCAAGAACTTCGAAAAAACTTATTTTTCAAAAAAATTGTGTGTCGTGACGTCATACAATTTTGAATAACTCCCACATTTTTTAACCGATTCTTCTAAAAATTGGTATGTAGGTTGTAACACCCACTTTAATTTTACCGTCTTCATCCGCTTGTAATGTCAATGTTATTTTACCGCCTCTTTTTCGTTTTCATATCGTATTGCCATGTCTCTCGTTCAGCACCGGCCGCGCGGGGCCGACTTTGCCGACTTTGCCGACTCTCCCGAGCTCCGGCTGTGCTGCGCCAACCCCGCGTGCCGCACCGCCGCCCAAGGCACGTCAGTCACGATGCCGCGCGTGCCCATCTTAGGAGGATTTAGCGGCGCGCGCTATTCAACTATCTCGACTCCGGCGGTTACTGTACAAATCCTTAGATCTACCCTTTTACATACTTGTCCATCATAGTTTAGTCACACTTAGGCTGGGGGGATCCATGTGATCGCAAGGCACCTCGCAGTTGCGATCAAACGTAAGTTGAATCGGAACAGATATTGGAGGGATCCATCACATCGTAGGCTAAGTAGATACGCAAGTTGTATCGCAAATGGTGAAGATACGAACTAACTTTACGAATCTTCTCGGTCGATCGGAAGGCCGATCGTAGCGAAGCTTTACCTCTTTCTCAAGAGAAAAATATAATAAATTTTCAAAATTTTCACAAAACCGAAATGTATGTTAAACAAATATGGTTGATGAACACGTGTGCAAAATTTGAAGTCGATTTCTTCAAAAATGGCTGCGCTAGAGCGTTTTAAATTTACACGTTGAAAACGGTCACTTTCACGTCATTTTTGTAATGTTTTTTTCAATTTTGAAATTTAAAAAGTGTGTTGGGCAATTTTTCGCGTTAATTGCGAAAATCTGACCAAAACATGTATCGCACCATCAATGATCCGATACGCCATCAGAGGCCGCGCCGCGGACAGGTGGGCGCGGCGATACCTAGGCCGCGTGGGGGTTACACTGGTGTTCGGGAAGGGCTATGTCAACGCGAGGCAGGCCGCGGGGGATCCGGTTGCGGCGCCGGTCCGTATTTGTCGGCGCCTAGCAGTGCAGCGGTGCGTTTATGGCGGAGGGAGGGGAGCGGTGTAGTGTCGGCAAGGCCGCACACAGGAGAGGGCACACGGGCCTCCCCCCCATTCGAGTTGGGGCCCCTAATCTTTAGACCGCCGAAAACCATGTAAAATGAACTGAAATAATGATTAAAAAGACCGGGAGGGCCCATCTCGTTCCCCAGCAGGCCCATACGAGTCCATAAATGCCCAGTAGCGCAGCCAGGGGTATTGTGGTGAAATTTCAATGGCCCTCAAAAGACCTCAAAGGGCCCACAGATGGGGGCACCGGGTCCTCAGATGGTCTCGAAGGGCCCTCGGTTAGCGTCAAATGACCCTCATCTGGTGTCAAAGGGCCCTCAGATGGCCAAATGAAGGGCCACAAGATGGCCTCAAAGGGCCCTCAGATGGGTTCAAAGGGCTCTCAGCCAACGTTAAACCTACCTCAGAAGACCTTAAAGGGCGTCAAAGGGCCCTAAACCTGCGTCAGAGGGCCCTGAGCTCGCGTCAAACGACCCTCCGAAGGCCTTAAAGAGTCCTTAGCTTGTGTCAGAGGGCCCGGCCCAGCTGGTGTCAGTGAGCCCTCCTCAGCTGGCGCCAAAAGTCCATCTGAAGGCCTCAAACGGTCGTCAGCTGGAGTACAACGGTCCTCAGATGCCGTCACGCGGCCCTCAAAAGCCTCAAGGAGCCCTTATAAGGTCTCAAAGGGCCCTCATTTGGCCTCAAAAGGCCCTCCGCTAGCGTTAACCGGACTTCAGAAGGCCTTAAAGGGCCCTTATCTGGTGTCAGAGGGCCCCCAGCTAGTGTCAGAGGGCCCCCCGGCCCTCAGTTGGCGCAAAATGGCCATCAGAAGGCCTCAAACGGTCCGTAACTGGAGTCCAACCGCAACAGTCCTCAGGTGGCGTCAAGCGGCCCTCAACAAGCCTAAAAGGCCGCTTAGAAGGCAGCAAAGGGCCTTCATATGACCCCAAAGGGTCCTCTGCTGGCGTCAAACGGACCTCAGGTCTCAAAGGGCGTCAAAGGGCCCTGAGCTCGTGTCAAATATAAAAGCGCCCTTAGCTGGTGTCAGGAGGCCCCCAGTTGGTGTCAGCGTGCCCTCAGCTGGTGTCAGAGAGCCCTCAGTTGGCATCTACTGGCCATCAGAAGGCCCCAAACGGTCCTCAGATGGCGTCCAACGGTCCTCAGCTGACGTTAAGAGGCCCTCAAAAAGGCCTCAAAGACCCCTCGGCTGCTGAAGAGGCCCTTAGCCTCAAAGGAAACTCAAGAGACGTTAAACGGCCCTAAGAAGGCTTGAAAGGGCCCTCTGCTGGTGGCAAAGGGCTCGCATATGACATCAATAACAGCTTTGTCAAAAACGGACCTGAGAGACCTTGCCGGTCCCTGGTTAGAAGGGACTCCTGTCTCTTGCAGTAACCTGAGTGGCCCACGTTTACTGAGGGGCCCCTGGTTATTGAAGGAGTCCCTGGTTACTGGAAGGACCCCTGGTTATCAGAGGGTTCCCTGGTCACCTGGTGGGTCCCTGATCAATTGAAACCTCCCGATCATCTGAGCGCCCCCTGATTGCCTTGGTCTTGGCGTTGGCGTACAGTTTAAAGTCGTCGGCACACTGCGGCCTCCTCTTTCTCAACAAGTCCCTCTATTTCTTCTGCAGCGAGGGCGATTTCGTCAAAATACTCCTCCATCGCGAAGCCTCGTGCGCAGACGCAGTCTTCGGGGCGCTCGCTGCGCCAACTCTTGACGCCAACTGACGGGCTCCAAATGGAACAGATGGACTCCGAAACGAACGTGGGAATGCCGACACATGATCCCTCCAAATTTACAGAGGAGGAGATGTCCCTGACAGCCCATTTGCAATAGGGGTCACTTTTACACTATAGACGTATGGGGAATTCGACCTTATCGACATGGTACTACGAGGTCAGCTGATCTGCTTGGCATTTAAATCGTAGTAAAACTGGCATTTAAACGCTGCGAAACAACTTACGTACAACGTAGCTCCGATTTGCCGCTCTTTCTTTTTCATCCCTCCGATTTTCTTCCGATCAAGAGAAGTTTCGTACCGAGAGAAGTTTCGCAGCCACGTCCGATATAACTTACGATAGCACGGATCCCCCCAGCCTTAGTTAATGCCAGGTGCGCCTCGGGCAGTACATCGGTGTAAACTCCGCCCCGTACCCATTTTTCTAGCCACTAGCGTACTGTAACGTTTCATTTCCGTTCATCGCTAACCACTAAGATCGTAGTGCGTGGGATGCCCGAGGTTAGCGCGGGACATTCCCGAGAGTCCAGAGGCAGTCTCCGGCTGGCTCTCAAACTGTGCACTTCCAGTGAAACTCAACTCTTGTGACCAGTGGCCCAGTGACTGTTTACTGCTCTTCAAACTGATCTTCGCTCTGCTCTGCTGTCGACAAGAAAATACAAGAAAATATAACTCTCTCCAACGTCTTTTCTTCGCGGGTCAAACACACGTCGGCCGAGCCCGACCCAGCACGATAAAACCGGCCGCCGTTACAAGGTGCACATTGACCACTTTTCTGACATATATTCTGTTTTTTTTTTTTTCGATAAGCTAAAACTTTTGAATTTTATAGGTAATTATTTTCCCAAAAGTCAGTTTTCAAAAAAATTGGGCCAAAATCCAAACCTTCAAAAACCGAGATAGACATTTGATAGACAAAGTAGAATCACGTATAACCTTTTTCGTTACGTCTTGATTCCTTTAGAAATGAAGATGCTACCGGCGTTTGAAATTTCGCCGTTTTTTTAGGTAAAACTGACGTCACTTAAACGTCATTTTCTCAAACATTCTCCGACGGATTTCGCTCGAATTTTCAGGAAACGTGTTACATTGATGTATGATAAGGTACTGAAAGTTTGGTGTCGCTAGCGTGACGCGTTTAGAAGTTTTTGGCGAAAAACGGGAGGGGGCAGATTCTGCCCTCCCCCCCAGCGCACAGTGGGGATTTTTCCGATCTAGCGCCTATTAATTCAAAAAATATTTTTTGGATTTTTGTTTATTTTTTGTGTCAGTAGGGCTAAGAAATGTCTGAATTTTTCATATATGGCATTGTTTTATCTGTATGTCCACAGCAAAACTAGGAAAAATGCGCCCAAAGTTCACACTCATGCGTGATTACTCAATGGGCTCAGCAAGGCCCGAAAGTATAGCTCAATTTCATTGTCCTGTCCTGTTGGTTTTAATCTTGCGAGGTCTTAAAGTTGCATATCGTCTGAAAGGCACCTTTATTAGGAATGGAATGGCAAACAGAAAGTATGCCACAACCTTACTAAGGTCACAGAAATGCCCTTTACAAAAAACCCTTACAGACACCATATTGAAGGAATGGTATTCTAAATAAATGTAGGAAATCAACAATGTTCTCCACACTTTTCCACTCCGAAATATATCCTATCGAATTCGCCACTTTCTTCTGCACAAGACAACGCCTAGTTTGGCTGCCGAAACTTGCCTGAACACGGAATATTCACATTAGAGTATCTTAACACCCCACTCGAGGAGCGCTAGGGCAAACAGCACGATATAGGTATGTTCCGGACATAGGCGAATAATTTTACTTCGTGATTTATATGATGCATATTTTCTGAGACACATTCATTAGGAATAGGATGACAAGCGTAAATTATACATACCGTAACCTTATTAACCATCGCACTTGTGGGGAGGGGGAGGGGGAAGGGGTCGGATAAAACCCCAAGGTTTTCCGCAAATTACTCGCGCAAAAAGCGGCCGATCGCGCCGAAACTTTCGGTACCCTCGAGATCATCAATTTTACATCTAACCTAAAAATTTCATGACTCTGACCCAACTGACCTTTGACCTGTGGCATATTTCTCGAGACCATGTTTGGCCGGAATCGCGATTCGGCGTATGCCAGAGCATTTTCCGCGGTTTCCAGTCTTTTTGTGGTTTTAAACGTTCAAATATGTGAAATGATGTTGGTGCCATGCATAATGGTGGGAGTCAAGGTCACGTGAAGGTCAAGTCAAGGTCATTGACCTTTTGATGACCTTGGTTCACTTTTTCGAGTTTTACTTGTTTCTAGGGTAGTTTTTGGTGCTGATTTCGATTTTAGCAGCCATTTGAATATTTACGAAGTAGTTCTAGTGCCTTCGTTCCATGTTACGAAGCTATCAGTAGTAGGTGACACTTCTATGGATGGCCGGCAGGACGCCTACTAATTGATCTAACGTGACCTGACCCGACCTGGCCTAAATGCATAAAGACATCGTCTGTGATCAAAACTAACATGAAATTCGTGATCAGCACCCCAAAATACCCCGTAACACCCTAACTTTGCGAAGTTTCAAGAGGTCTCGATTTCCCAATTTAAGTTGGGTCATTAAACTGACTTGGAAAGTCAGCTTATGACCTTGGACTTTGAAATTGGATATATTCGGCCTAATTTCGTCATAGGCAGCACGCTTTACTTTTCCGCGAAGCTCTAGCTTGATCAGGGGCCAAACGGCTGAGCGGGGGGTCCAATTGAACCCCCTATACTATGTTGATTATGCACATTTACAGGTAAAATTCTCACCAGGACACACCAGCCAACATCTGTGCACAATCTGGCTACAATTCTACCTATGGTTTGCCCTCTACGAATAAATAGGTGCTAGATCGGAAAAATCCCCACTGTGCAGCGGGGCGCGGGTTAAAGCGGTCGGTCATTCGGTGTAGGCTGTAGCTATGGCAGACATTAGGGCGCGGGTTAAAGGTCAAGACATTATTATTTGTTCGGTCAACGGAGGTGAAAAATTCAAAATTGTTATTTTTGCCATAAAAAGGCTTCTTTAGATGCACAATTTCACCGAGAGTTCAATGGTGCTATTTTCATCTTCCTGTGTTGCATACTTTGGTAAAAAAATCGAATCTGAAATTTTTTAATGGACATTTTCGAAGACTTTGACGATTTAAAACTCACTTTTGAACCGATCGACTTGAAATTTAGCACATATAGGTATATGTCCATAAATGCATGCCAACTTTTTTACTTCTTTTTTAAATTACAGTTTCTAACAATGTTAGGTATGTGTTTTTCTATACATTTTGTTGTTGTTGAGAACTTGAAGTTCAAATCTGCAAAATTTTGGAAATTTGAGTTTTTTACAACTAAACATTCTGCGTCTTGTGATGTTATCGTGAGTTATCGTAAATATCCAGGAGGGGGTTAATATTTAGGTACCCCCTCCCTATTAGTAAAGTAATCTTGCCCCCTCCCCATGCGCCGCACGGGTTAAGGAACTTTTGAGCGGCCTTTGGCCGCATCAAATGCCCCCCCCCGTCCCCAATTCAAGTGGAAAGTGCATGGGCCCGTGTGCCATCCCGTTAGGTGCGCCCCTGGGCATGCATACAGGTACAGGCCAAGACGGGTCCACCGTGATCATTTCACTATGGCGATATTACGATCGAATTGGCCGACGATTTAGCCTCATGGTGCGGGACGCGATGAAGAAGCACAGCCCCGCGGCCCGATCACACCTTTCGGAGTGATTTCAAATAGGTACTTCGACAAGGCGCAAATGTCTTCGCATCTTTCGAGTCTTCTGCATAGCGTATAGTGGATAAGGTCGCCGCCTCCAAGCTCTCACTTTGTTGGTAAGGGCTTTGTTTCCGTGTCAAGTAGAGGCAATACGCAGGCCGGCCGGAGTCGGTTAAATGGGAGCCTCCAGCATTATGGCGGTCGGAAAACACTGTCAGGTGAACGTCTGTCAAGACAGCCTCAGATTCAGATTCACTTTCAGAATCACATTCGGACCCCCTTAGATTTTCATAAAAACTGGTCCATGGGTACAGTTTTGGACGCTGATTCCAATGGTGAAGTCTGTTTTTCGCCACATATTATACTTTGGCCCCTAGAGGCATTCAAAGTTTTTTTGGGGCGAAGGGGGACCCTCTTAGATTTTCATAAAAACTGGTCCATGTGTACAGTTTTGGACGCTGATTCCAACGGTGTAGTCTGTTTTTCGCCACATATTATACTTTGACCCCTAGAGGCATTCAAAGTTTTTTGGGGGGAAGGGGGACCCCCTTAGATTTTCATAAAAACTAGTCCATGTGTACAGTTTTGGACGCTGATTCCAATGGTGAAGTCTGTTTTTCGCCACATATTATACTTTGGCCCCTAGAGGCATTCAAAGTTTTTTTGGGGGGAAGGGGGACCCCCTTAGATTTTCATAAAAACTGGTCCATGTGTACAGTTTAAGACGCTGATTCCAATGGTGAAGTCTGTTTTTCGCCACATATTATACTTTGGCCCCTAGAGGCATTCAAAGTTTTTTGGGGCGAAGGGGGACCCCCTTAGATTTTCATAAAAACTGGCCCCTGTGTACAGTTTTGGACGCTGATTCCCATGGTGAGGTCTGTTTTTCGCCACATATTATACTTTGACCCCTAGAGGCATTCAGATTCACTTTCAGAATCACATTCGGACCCCCTTAGATTTTCATAAAAACTGGTCCATGGGTACAGTTTTGGACGCTGATTCCAATGGTGAAGTCTGTTTTTCGCCACATATTATACTTTGGCCCCTAGAGGCATTCAAAGTTTTTTTGGGGAAGGGGGACCCCTTAGATTTTCATAAAAACTGGTCCATGTGTACAGTTTTGGACGTTGATTCCAATGGTGAAGTCTGTTTTTCGCCACATATTATACTTTGGCCCCTAGAGGCATTCAAAGTTTTTTTGGGCGAAGGGGGACCCCTTTAGATTTTCATAAAAACTGGTCCATGGGTACAGTTTTGGACGCTGATTCCAATGATGAAGTCTGTTTTTCGCCACATATTATACTTTGGCCCCAAGAGGCATTCAAATTTTTTTTTGGGCGAAAGGGGGCCCCTTAGATTTTCATAAAACTGGTCCATGTGTACAGTTTTGGACGCTGATTCCAATGGTGAAGTCTGTTTTTCGCCACATATTATACTTTGGCCCCTAGAGGCATTCAAAGTTTTTTTGGGGCGAAGGGGGACCCTCTTAGATTTTCATAAAAACTAGTCCATGTGTACAGTTTTGGACGCTGATTCCAATGGTGAAGTCTGTTTTTCGCCACATATTATACTTTGGCCCCTAGAGGCATTCAAAGTTTTTTGGGGCGAAGGGGGACCCCCTTAGATTTTCATAAAATCTGGTCCATGGGTACAGTTTTGGACGCTGATTCCCATGGTGAAGTCTGTTTTTCGCCACATATTATACTTTGGCCCCTAGAGGCATTCAGATTCACTTTCAGAATCACATTCGGACCCCCTTAGATTTTCATAAAAACTGGTCCATGGGTACAGTTTTGGACGCTGATTCCAATGGTGAAGTCTGTTTTTCGCCACATATTATACTTTGGCCCCTAGAGGCATTCAAAGTTTTTTTTGGGCGAAAGGGGGCCCCCTTAGATTTTCATAAAAACTGGTCCATGTGTACAGTTTTGGACGCTGATTCCAATGGTGAAGTCTGTTTTCGCCACATATTATACTTTGGCCCCTAGAGGCATTCAAAGTTTTTTTGGGGGGAAGGGGAACCCCCTTAGATTTTAATAAAAACTTGTCCATGTGTACAGTTTCGGACGCTGATTCCAATGGTGAAGTCTGTTTTTCACCACATATTATACTATGGCCCCTAGAGGCATTCAAAGTTTTTTGGGGCGAAGGGGGACCCCCTTAGATTTTCATAAAAACTGGTTAATGTGTACGGTTTTGGACGCTGATTCCAATGGTGAAGTCTGTTTTTCGCAACATATTATACTTTGGCCCCTAGAGGCATTCAAAGTTTTTTGGGGCGAAGGGGGACCCCCTTAGATTTTCATAAAAACTGGTCCATGGATACAGTTTTGGACGCTGATTCCAATGGTGAAGTCTGTTTTTCGCCACATATTATACTTTGGCCCCTAGAGGCATTCAAAGTTTTTTTTTGGGGGGAAAGGGGACCCCCTTAGATTTTCATAAAAACTCGTCCATGTGTACAGTTTAAGACGCTGATTCCAATGGTGAAGTCTGTTTTTCGCCACATATTATACTTTGGCCCCTAGAGGCATTCAAAGTTTTTTGGGGCGAAGGGGGACCCCCTTAGATTTTCATAAAAACTGGTCCCTGTGTACAGTTTTGGACGCTGATTCCCATGGTGAGGTCTGTTTTTCGCCACATATTATACTTTGACCCCTAGAGGCATTCAGATTCACTTTCAGAATCACATTCGGACCCCCTTAGATTTTCATAAAAACTGGTCCATGGGTACAGTTTTGGACGCTGATTCCAATGGTGAAGTCTGTTTTTCGCCACATATTATACTTTGGCCCCTAGAGGCATTCAAAGTTTTTTGGGGGAAGGGGGACCCCTTAGATTTTCATAAAAACTGGTCCATGTGTACAGTTTTGGACGTTGATTCCAATGGTGAAGTCTGTTTTTCGCCACATATTATACTTTGGCCCCTAGAGGCATTCAAAGTTTTTTGGGGCGAAGGGGGACCCCTTTAGATTTTCATAAAAACTGGTCCATGGGTACAGTTTTGGACGCTGATTCCAATGATGAAGTCTGTTTTTCGCCACATATTATACTTTGGCCCCAAGAGGCATTCAATTTTTTTTTGGGCGAAAGGGGGCCCCTTAGATTTTCATAAAAACTGGTCCATGTGTACAGTTTTGGACGCTGATTCCAATGGTGAAGTCTGTTTTTCGCCACATATTATACTTTGGCCCCTAGAGGCATTCAAAGTTTTTTGGGGGAAGGGGGACCCCCTTAGATTTTAATAAAAACTGGTCCATGTGTACAATTTCGGACGCTGATTCCAATGGTGAAGTCTGTTTTTCGCCACATATTATACTTTGGCCCCTAGAGGCATTCAAAGTTT
Organism: Amphibalanus amphitrite; assembly: GCF_019059575.1. Lineage (NCBI taxonomy): Eukaryota > Metazoa > Arthropoda > Thecostraca > Balanomorpha > Balanidae > Amphibalanus > Amphibalanus amphitrite. Next base: position 289,998 of record NW_024882019.1, read on the forward strand.
TTTTGGGGCGAAGGGGGACCCCCTTAGATTTTCATAAAAACTGGTCAATGTGTACAATTTTGGACGCTGATTCCAATGGTGAAGTCTGTTTTTCGCAACATATTATACTTTGGCCCCTAGAGGCATTCAAAGTTTTTTGGGGCGAAGGGGGACCCTCTTAGATTTTCATAAAAACTAGTCCATGTGTACAGTTTTGGACGCTGATTCCAATGGTGAAGTCTGTTTTTCGCCACATATTATACTTTGGCCCCTAGAGGCATTCAAAGTTTTTTGGGGCGAAGGGGGACCCCCTTAGATTTTCATAAAATCTGGTCCATGGGTACAGTTTTGGACGCTGATTCCCATGGTGAAGTCTGTTTTTCGCCACATATTATACTTTGGCCCCTAGAGGCATTCAGATTCACTTTCAGAATCACATTCGGACCCCCTTAGATTTTCATAAAAACTGGTCCATGGGTACAGTTTTGGACGCTGATTCCAATGGTGAAGTCTGTTTTTCGCCACATATTATACTTTGGCCCCTAGAGGCATTCAAAGTTTTTTTTTGGGCGAAAGGGGGCCCCCTTAGATTTTCATAAAAACTGGTCCATGTGTACAGTTTTGGACGCTGATTCCAATGGTGAAGTCTGTTTTCGCCACATATTATACTTTGGCCCCTAGAGGCATTCAAAGTTTTTTTGGGGGGAAGGGGGACCCCTTAGATTTTAATAAAAACTTGTCCATGTGTACAGTTTCGGACGCTGATTCCAATGGTGAAGTCTGTTTTTCGCCACATATTATACTATGGCCCCTAGAGGCATTCAAAGTTTTTTGGGGCGAAGGGGGACCCCCTTAGATTTTCATAAAAACTGGTTAATGTGTACGGTTTTGGACGCTGATTCCAATGGTGAAGTCTGTTTTTCGCAACATATTATACTTTGGCCCCTAGAGGCATTCAAAGTTTTTTGGGGCGAAGGGGGACCCCCTTAGATTTTCATAAAAACTGGTCCATGGGTACAGTTTTGGACGCTGATTCCAATGGTGAAGTCTGTTTTTCGCCACATATTATACTTTGGCCCCTAGAGGCATTCAAAGTTTTTTTTTTTGGGGGGGCGAAGGAGGACCCCCTTAGATTTTCATAAAAACTGGTCCATGTGTACAGTTTTGGACGTTGATTCCAACGGTGAAGTCTGTTTTTCGCCACATATTATACTTTGGCCCCTAGAGGCATTCAAAGTTTTTTGTGGGAAGGGGGACCCCCTTAGATTTTCATAAAAACTGGTCCATGTGTACAATTTTGGACGCTGATTCCAACGGTGAAGTCTGTTTTTCGCCACATATTATACTTTGGCCCTAGAGGCATTCAAAGTTTTTTGGGGAAGGGGGACTCCCTTAGATTTTCATAAAAACTGGTCCATGTGTACAGTTTTGGACGCTGATTCCAATGGTGAAGTCTGTTTTCGCCACATATTATATTTTGGCCCCTAGAGGCATTCAAAGTTTTTTTTGGGGCGAAGGTTGACCCCCTTAGATTTTCATAAAAACTAGTCCATGGGTACAGTTTTGGACGCTGATTCCAATGGTGAAGTCTGTTTTTCGACACATATTATACTTTGGCCCCTAGAGGCATTCAGAGTTTTTTTGGGGCGAAGGGGGACCCCCTTAGATTTTCATAAAAACTGGTCCATGTGTACAGTTTTGGATGCCGATTCCAACGGTGAAGTCTGTTTTTCGCCACATATTATACTTTGGCCCCTAGAGGCATTCAAATTTTTTTTGGGAAGGAGGACCCCCTTAGATTTTCATAAAAACTGGTCCATGTGTACAGTTTTGGACGCTGATTCCAATGGTGAAGTCTGTTTTTCGCCACATATTATACTTTGGCCCCTAGAGGCATTCAAAGTTTTTTTTGGGGCGAAGGGGGACCCCCTTAGATTTCCATAAAAACTGGTCCATGGGTACAGTTTTGGACGCTGATTCCAATGGTGAAGTTTGTTTTTCGCCACATATTATACTTTGGCCCCTAGAGGAGTTCAAAGTTTTTTTGGGTTTTTATAAAAATCTAAGGGGGTCCCCCTTCCCCCCAAAAAAACTTTGAATGCCTCTAGGGGCCAAAGTATAATATGTGGCGAAAAACAGACTTCACCATTGGAATAACCGTCCAAAACTGTATCCATGGACCAGTTTTTATGAAAATCTAAGGGGGTCCCCCTTCCCCAAAAAACTTTCAATGCCTCTAGGGGCCAAAGTTTAATATGTGGCGAAAAACAGACTTCACCATTGGAATCAGCGTCTGAAACTGTACCCATGGACCAGTTTTTATGAAAATCTAAGGGGGTCCCCCTTCCCCCCCCCAAAAAAACTTTGAATGCCTCTAGGGGCCAAAGTATAATATGTGGCGAAGAACAGACTTCACCATTGGAATCAGCGTCCAAAACTGTACCCATGGACCAGTTTTTATGAAAATCTAAGGGGGTCCCCCTTCCCCTTAAAAAAACTTTGGATGCCTCTAGGGGCCAAAGTATAATATGTGGCGAAGAACAGACTTCACCATTGGAATCAGCGTCCAAAACTGTACACATGGACTAGTTTTTATAAAAATCTAAGGGGGTACCCCTTCCCCCAAAAAACTTTGAATGCCTCTAGGGGCCAAAGTATAATATGTGGCGAAAAACAGACTTCACCATTGGAATCAACGTCCAAAACTGTACCCATGGACCAGTTTTTATGAAAATCTAAGGGGGTCCCCCTTCCCCCAAAAAAACTTTAAATGCCTCTAGGGGCCAAAGTATAATATGTGGCGAAAACAGACTTCACCATTGGAATCAGCGTCCAAAACTGTACCCATGGACCAGTTTTTATGAAAATCTGAGGGGGTCCGAATGTGATTCTGAAAGTGAATCTGAATCTGAGGCTGTCTTGACAGACGTGTCAGGTGACAGGTTTTGCAAAAGAGATCTGGTAAATCGTGCCAACACCTGAGAAAAGGAAAGGACAGATCACATTCCTTCTAACTTCCGATTACCATTCGACGCAGTGTCAAAACGCAGTCACTGTATTGCACCGATGTTGCGGATGCAGTGGCGTCCAGGCGCCGGTCACGATGGCCGACCGGCGCCCGGGAAGGTCAGTCCGCGGCGGCGCGGCGGCACGCCTCGATTCGGCGACGGCATAAAAAAGTAAGACTTAACTTAAACCTAAGCTAACCTAAACAAAGGACATTAGTTCAGAAATCTCATGTAACATATTAACCCTCGCCCGTATTGGTGTTTTTCCAGCCGCGAACGTATAAGGGGGGGGGGGGATCCGTTAGACCCCCCTTGCCGTTTCGCCCCTGATCGAGCTAGAGCTTCGCGGAAAAAACGAGCGTGTTGCCCGTGACGAGAGGAAGCCGATGATACCCAATTTTAAGGTCCTAGGTTATTGGTTGACCTTGCAGGTCAGGTCAATGACCCCAAAGGCGGGAAAATCGGGACCTGTTAGAACGTCGTAAAGTGTGGCTGCTATGGGTTTTTTCGGGGTGCTGATCACGAATATCATGTTAGTTTTGATCACAAATGATGTCTTCATGTATTTAGGCCAGGTCGGGTCAGGTCAGGTCAGGTCAACCAGTAAGGGTATTCGTAGTAGGTGGCAACCGCCTCTGACAGCTTCGTAACATGTTACGAAGGCACCAAAACTACTTCGTAAATGTTCATATGGTTGCTAAATTCGAATTCAGCTCCAAAAACTGGCCTAGAAACATGTAAAACTCGAAAATGTGAACCGAGGTCATCAAAGGTCAATGACCTGACCTGACCTTCAGGTGACCTTGACATCCACCCTAATGCATGGGGGCAACATCATATCACATGTTTGAACGCTTGAAACCACGAAAAGACTGCAAACGCGCGGCTAATGCGAGCCGAGATACGCCGAATCGCGATTCCAGCCAAACATGGTCTCGAAAAGTAGGTCACAGGTCAAAGGTCATTTGGGTCAGGGTCATGAAATTTTCAGGGTAGGTGTGAAATTGATGAACGCGAGGGTACTGAAAGTTTCGTCGCGATCGGCCGCTTTTTACGCGAGTTATTCGCGAAAAACCATGGGGGGTCCGTTCGACCCCCCCCCCCCCCCTATACGGGCGAGGGTTAAAGCTCCGAGTCAGTCCGTTCGCAATTGAAAGAATTTGGACATCAAGATGGAGATGCTCGCACTACACGTGGATTTGACAAAGGAACTGGTGCTCGTGGCTACACGAGTCGTCTTCGAGGCCGGTCTTCTCGATGACCAGGCACATGTTGCTCATGCATTCAGTGACGCTGCCGGGGTCAAACCAGGTCAAAGGGATGGAGATGGTGGTCGCTGTCGCGATGCTGGCGAACGACGAGCCGATGCACTTGACGCCGAGCATGGTGTTCGTGCCCCAGCCGTCGAGATCAGCCTTCTCCTTGAGGAAGGCGAATGCCGTCTCTGTGACAGGCACTGCCAGGGTGGCTTTTTTTTCGAACTACTCCGCCACCCATGATCAGGTGACCAGGAGTGCCCCCGCCCTCAAACCCAGCGACTAGCAGAACCTTACGTTAACACCAGATAAAATAAACTGATAAGTCGCGGCACTCCCTGCTAAGAAAGGAAATAAAACTAAAAAAAGCAAATGAGAGAAGGGGTAGCGGGTTTAGGCGGAGACAAGAACAGAATGCGAAAGTAGCCACTGCTGAAACCAGACAGATGACTGTTCTCTACTACGATACCGAAAGCAACTTTCACTCAGAAGGGCATGCATTCATCTAGAGTAGAAAAAACAATCGCTCATTCACACGTCATGCAAACATACGTGGGGATTCGCTCTGGTCAAAAATTCGGCCGGTCAATGCTGAGGGCAGAAAAGCCTTTCCAGCTAAGCGAAGCTTGTTGCTGGTCAGGCTCCTTGCTCCAGCGCCAGAGTTATTCATGGTGACGATGATGAAAATAATTTCGATGAAACGTGATTTACTTGCAATTAGTGCAGTTTTGAGGCAAGTACATTTGAAATTAAGTTGCAATGAAAGGATAGCGAGAATTCAAGAGGAAATTCTCGAAAAAGCTTACATATTTTGTATGAAGTATGCTTTGACGTGTCTTTTTAGCTGAGATTTAGACATCTGATTAATGGTTGTTATAGAGAATTGGGATGCAACGACATTATTCCAGACACGCGGTCCTATCCATGATGCTATTTGTGCACGATAACGTTTTGCCGAGAAGGGTTCGTGAAAATGTTGTCTATTTCTTGTTCTTATATTATCCTGATCTACTGTAGCAAACAATTGGTTAAGTTGTGATGGTAAATGTGAAGCGAATTTTCGATACATGAACATGATAAGTTGTTGTCTAGCTAGTGCGTTTACTTTAAGAACATTGAGCTTACGAAATATGGGCATAGTATGTGCAAGACGATGTTCATTTACTATAATTCGAACTGCTCGTTTTTGTAATACTTCGATTTTGTGGAGATAAGTTGGATATGTGAAACCCCAGATTAGGCAGCAATAGTTTAAGTAAGGAAGAATCAGTGAGTTGTAGAGCAAGAGTAATGATTTTTCAGGAAGAAAGTACTTCGCTTTACTCAAGATTCCAATATTTCTACTGATAATGATTGCTATGTTATCGATGTGGTATTTCCACTTCAAGGCAGGGTCAATAGTGATGCCTAGATATTTTACTTTTTCTGCTATTTCAATTTTTTCACCATGTATCATAATGTTCAAATTAATGATATTACCCATTTGGTTGTATACTTGGTAAATGGTTTTTTGTACGTTGAGTGTGAGTTTGTTTGCTTGAAGCCAAATGGATACAGCTTCAAGTTCTTTATTCATATTTTCTTGTAGTTCCTGTGTATTTTCACCTTCAAAAAGTAAGGCTGTGTCATCAGCATATAGAAGGCATTCTGATTTTTTGCATATATTTTTTAAGTCATTTATGTATATAAGGAAGAGTAAGGGGCCTAGGATAGAGCCTTGGGGCACTCCTAGCTTAATACTTTGAAAAGAGGATCTAGTACTTTTAAATTCTACACATTGTTGTCTGTTTGTGAGATATGACTTGATAAAGCGAAGAGCACGACCAGTAAATCCGTATTTACGACATTTGCTGATGAGTATGTTGTGGTTCACTGTATCAAATGCTTTTTTAAGGTCAATGAATACCGCTGAGGACATTTTCCCATTTTCCATGCTTTTTGTTATTCGTTCTTGCAGGAGTACTATAGGCATGTATGTTGATAAGGATTTTTGAAAGCCAAATTGATCCTTACATAATATGTCATTCTGTATGAGGTATGCATTGATTCTCTGGTGTACAATCTTTTCTAGAAGTTTGGAAAGATAGGGAAGGATACTAATGGGTCTATAGTTGCTAAATATATTTTTACTTCCAGATTTGTATAATGGCTTCACCACAGCCATCTTCATACTTTCAGGAAATGTTCCAGTACTCAACGATATGTTTATTAAATGAACCAATTGACTGAGTATTGCTGAATATGTATTTTTGAATATTTTTGAATTGATGTTGTCAATACCAGCACCAACATTTTTCATATTTCTTATCATGGAGTCTAATTCTGCAGAATTTGTTGGGTGAAAATGATCAAATGTGTTTTCACTGGAAGTGACACTATCCAGGGGATCAGTTCTGGTATTTGGGATTTCTTTTTCAAGCTTCTCACCAATTGATATGAAAAAATTGTTAAATAAGTGAGCTACTTGCTTGGTGTCTTCAATGGGATTTCCATGCGCATCACTGAAAGCAGTAGATACTTCAGATTTTCTAGGATTCTTATTTATACAACTGTTGAGTATTTCCCACATTTTCTTTGAATTTGTCTTATGAAGCAATAATTGTTCCTGAAAGTACTTTTTCTTCGCTTCCCTTATCAAGCCATTGAGGCAGTTTCTATGTCTTTGATAGGCAAGTTTGTTTCTATTTGTAGGATTCTTTGTTTTTTCTCTATATAGAGTGCTACGGGTATTTATTGAGGTGAGAATTGCTGAAGATATCCAAGGTTTTATGGCTGTTGTTTTCCTAGTACACTTCCTCTTAATGCTAAACAATGCTATGCCTGAAGAGTATGCATTGATAAGTGTATCAGCTGCAGTATTTGCATCAGGGATGGTATGGAATGTTGAGAGCTGTTGGGATAGGTATTCTTGTAGTTCAGTGACTTTGTTATAATTGAAGGTGGTAATCCAATTGTCTTCAGGTGGGTTGATTTTTTTAGTACAGCATGTGAATATAGGGAAGTGGTCAGAAAAGTCATCATATATGATGCCAGAATAGGACAAGAGCTCAAGGTTATTGCAAAAAATATTATCAATCAGTGACCATCTATCCTCCGAGACTCTTGTTGATTTTGAAATTGTTGGCCAGTAGCTGTGAGAAGTCATGATGTTGAAGAATTCTAGACATGCACTGTCCTGTTCAATATTGTGTAAGTCAAAATTGAAGTCACCAGCAATAAATGTTGATTTATTCTTTTTCTCAATCTGTTCAAGAGAGGCTGTGAGTTCATCTAGAAACAAGTTGTTTACCAAATCAGGAGGTTTGTATATAATGCCAACAATCACTCCAGTTATGCTTGTTATTTGACATTCAATAAAAAGGGATTGGGTGCATGACATTGTGCTTAATTTTATATCACATGAGGATTTAACATATTTATCATTGACATAAATTGCAACTCCTCCTCCACTCCTTCCGACCCTGTTGTTGAAGTATCCTGTGAAACCAGGAAGCTGATGACTATTTACTGATTCATTTGATAACCATGTTTCCGAGACACATATGAAATGCCATGTACATTGTGTTCTTTGTAGGAAAAGCTGGAATTCATCAAATCTGTCATTAGATGAAATAGATCTGGCGTTAACATGCAGGATACTGAGTTGGTTGAGGTCAGGAGTAGTTTTCAAATTTTGTGTTTGGGGAAGGGAGAAATATTTGCATGAAGATCTCAGTTCTTCAAATTTTTCATGAGTCAGGTGCAGATCAGATGATGCTAATCTTTGGAAGGGATTAAATATTTTAGTATCAAGAGATCCATTTGAATCAGTACATTCTACTAGATTCATTCAAGTATGGTATGTCTAATCTAACAGAAAATAGCACAATCAATGTCCAGCACCTCACCAGTTCGACGCAACAAGCGCCTCTTGGCTGGCGTTGAAACGAGGCGGACTAACCCATGTGAGGGAAGCCCAAGGCTGACTATTTTCATTATTTGATATGGAAAAAGTCACGTGACTTTATAGTAATGAATGTTCGTTGCATTTGTTTTTAATAACTTCATACCAAGGATAGAACATCATGGCAAGAAGATTCATTTGTATTTTGTTTTATTTGTTTTTAGGTTATTTGTGATTTGTATTGTTTTAACTTTGGCAAGAAAAAACTTGATAAGGTCACGTGATAATCCACGGTAACTCATGTATTTTGTTTGTATCATTTGAAGGTTATTTTATGAATGAAGTTAGCACGTGGTTTCCATACTACCTACTCATTGTTTACGTTTGCTTGTGGTGTTTGAAGGTCAGAGTGAGCGAGAGAGTGAGAGAATACGAGGGGGAGGCGTGTGGAAACATGTAGGAAAGGAGTCATTTTGTGATGTGGTGAGTTTAATTGGGTAATGAAACGTGAGAAACGTGACAGGCAATGAGTATCAGTGCAGCATTGGATAAATTTTAGGTAAACACAAATCCAGGCTAGCAATATTGAAGATAAGTGAAATATTTTATTTTCTTATTGTGATTAGCCATTTCCGATTGGACACACCATCACTGGTCAACAGGCAACAAATCACAATTTGCACACAAATTGAAGTGCTAAATTGACATCAGTTATTGTACTTTTTGTTGCTATTCCATTTTGATTTTGTTTAACATACATGCTAGTGATCACAAGCTGTGTTGTTGCTATGATTTTGTAGGTGTTTATGAGCATGCTGTTGAGGAAGCAGATGTCATGAGACAGCCCATCTTATGAAGTAGTTGATGTTGATGTTAATTACAACCAATACCTGCCTCCGGCTCCATGTCGTTTTCATTGTTATTTGTTACCATGTCTGTCTTTTCACACCAGTTAGTATCATAACATAACTCCATGTCAACTGTCAGGTGCTGGTCCAGGAGCAACCCAGTAACTGATATACTGTGAAATTGTAACAGTCAGAAATTCCAATGATAGCAAATAACTCCTCCAGTCTCCATGTTAAAATAGTTAAAACGACCTTTCTGCCAGGTTCAGGTGATTTGTCACCACATTCATCCATCCACTCACACAATCATTCCACCCTCGTGGGTCGTGGGTCCAGCGATTGGCAGTGCTGCTCGGCCGTCGAGCGATCCATTAGCGTAGGCACCATCAGATAGGCGATGTTGTCCGGTCCCATGACGAAGTCACTCGGCGGCGGCACCGGCGCGAAGTAGGCTGCTGACTCGGAGATGGAACCCATGTTAAACAGTTGACAAGTGCCGGTGTCTTGTGTGTACCTCCAGACGAAGCAGTCAGAGCTTTTGGAGCAGAGGAAGCCGCAGTGCAGGCGGGAGCTGACCACCCGCCTGATGTGGGCCACCCCAGCCCGTGTACCAGAGCCAAATCGGTACAGGTCAGAGGTGTCGCAGCCGTCGAGCGCGGCCAGCAGGCCGAGCAGCAGCAGGAATACGCGCGCAGGCCTCATCATTCCCACGGAATGGTCTCTGTCCGGTCAGCCCGTGTGCCCGACTGGCTGCCGGCAGAGCACCAGCGACGCACCGACGATGTAACTGACGCACCTGTCACCGGCGCGACCGGCTCGGACGTGACACCACTCGTTGGACAGTGAGTAATGACCGGATGCACGCAATGGTCCAGTGCTCACCTTCCTGCGGCGCGGCCGATGGGGGTGTGATAACCGTTCAGACCAATCTTTGTAACTCAACCCACAGGTGACTCTTTATTGTCATCTTACTGAGCAGTGCGCATGCAGGCAGGTGCAGACGGGCAGACGCATATGAGCAGTAGGGCAAATGCAGTGCGCAGGTGCAGGCAGACAATCATGCCCTATGCTTAGGGGTCCATGCAGCGCCACTCGAAGCAGCCGTCAAGCAGATGCAGGCGTGCAGAGACAGACAGGCAATGCATATGCAGTGAGCAGACACCACGTGCAGTGGACACACCGCGTCCAATGGATAGACACCACGTCCGGTGGATAGGTTCCTAAAAAGAAACAAAAACCAATTCTGTGGATCTGTCCTCCCTGTGGGCTGCGGCAGGTCCAGCACAAAACGGACGGCGTCTCCACAGCAGTGCCAGGATGGTGCGCCCTAACAGAGTGCCAGGGACTCCACTGGGAGGTTACTCAGGCCCACCCTGTCGCAGGTAAATCTACCGACCGAAGAAGAAATGGTTTGTGGGGCAGGGTCGCGTTGTTTGCTGGCGGTGGCAGTGGCAGTCCCGCCTCTTCGGCAGATGTTACCGCGTACCTCCATGCTTTGTGGGCACGTTAGCGGAGTTTCGGTGGTGGTGTCTTGTCCAGGAGATTGTGAGCGGGATCTCCTGGAGGTAGACGGCCTATGTGCACGTACTCGCCGGCTGCCAGCTCCTTGGTGCGGAGTGACAGGGGAGGAAGGCCTGCTTCCGCTGCCATCATCCGTGAGCTTGACGCAGCCGGTACCTAATCAGACGCGCAAGCTTCGCTGCTTCCTCTTCTTCCAGACACTCGCGAACAGCCAGTGCCGCGTGAGTGAAGTGGATGGCCAACCTGTAGTTGAAGGGGGAGCGGACGTAGCTGCTGTAAGCGATGCAGACGTGTGCTACGGACGCTACGGCGGTCCATCCGCGCACTTCTGCACTCTGCAAAGAGCAGCCCATCGCGAGAAGGGCCATGTCATCTGCAAAGAGCGGCACTATTGGGTTCGCTCTCTCACCTGGAGTCGGTCGTCGATGTCGCTGCAGTAGACGAGCCAGAGGATCAAGCACACTACCCTGCGGCAAATCCTCCTGGAAGACTCGTCCCCGGAAGGTCGACGTGCTTCATCTCAGTCTTGCGCACCGGTCGCTGAGTAGAGCCTTCATCAAGCGTGTGGCACAGCCCGGTACATTCAGTCGCCGTACCTTACGAGTACAGCGCATGCATCCCGCCACACCCGGTCGTACGTTCGGGCGTGGTCCAGGACGAAGATGGCTAGCTGCGGCTTATTGGATTCGAAGCCGTCAAAGATGGTCCCCAGTGTGAATGACCCTTTCGGAAGCCGAAATGTTCCGGATCAGCTTGCCGGCCCGCTCGAGCCAGTACTGAAGGCGGTGATGCACGAGTCGCTCGGCGAGCTTCCCGACACAGCTGAGCAAGCTGCTCGGTCAAAGTTGCCGGACTCCGTCGGCGGCTTCCCCTTCTTGGGAATAGCGACTTCTTCCACCGTCCTCCATGACACAGACACCTTCCCGGTACGCCACCTCCAGTTCTGCACCTCCAGCAGATAGCGTTCCGATGAAGGGCTAAGATGCTAGAGCATATCGTTTGTCACTTGATCGACTCCGGGGATGCGTCACTTCCGCAGCTTACTGATGCCGAGGAGCTCTCGGCGGGAGGACAAAGAGAAGGTGTCGCGACGTCTGGCTCGTGGTTGCACGAGTCTGGCCGTCTGGTCGCACGAGTCGCGACGTCTGGCTCGACGTCTGGCCGCTGCAACACGTCTGGCTCGTGGTTCGTCTGGCCTGGGTCTTGATGGCGTGATCCGAGACATTGTCTTGCAGTAGGCGGGACACCTGCGTGTAGGCCTGACAAAAGAGTTCCGCCTTCTCTTTGTCGTTGACGGCTGGCCTCGTCGTTTGAACCGGTTGTCCCGCCCTACCCGTTCTTAAGATGGCTACGATTGGCTTAGGTGGAGATAGTTGGCCTTCCATGGTGCAGATCAGGTGCTACGTGTCTTCGTCCAGATTGAGTTCTGAGCGTCGCCTTCTGACGGAAGAAGGCAGCCTTCTCGCGCTCCACGGCTTTGTCGGTCGCTGCCCGCTCCCTCTGGAAGCGCAGAACGTCCGCACGGAATCGGTTCGGGCTACGGGATGTTGTCACCCGTGCCTCCTCGCACTTGTCGTTGGCGTCCTGGCAGACCGAGGGGATGCTGTCCCTGGCCACTTGCAGGATAGTGACTGCTAGCCGTGGCGGCTCCGCTCACCGAAGTCGGCTGGGCTGACCAGGTGACAATCAGCTGGTCCAGCGTCTCTCCGAAGTGCGGCCAGTCTGCACTTTGGTAGGACACACCGGTCTCGGCCTCCTTGTCGTGGACGGTGTACAGATGAAGACAGTGTTACGAGTCAGGAGGCTCCTGGAGGCCAGAGAGACGTCTGGTGCTGAGACTCCGCCGGTACTGGGGTTTTGCCTAGTGCACCCGCCGTCATTGAGGACGGTCATGCCGTTGTCGACGGCCAAGTCCTCAACAGCGTCTTCGAGGGCTGTTTCGGGCTGATGGGCGTCCCAGCTGAGGCTATGTGCGATGAAATCACCACACGCCACGGCAGGATGAACCAGTCCGACCCCGTCCGTCTGGAATCTCTGCTTCTGGGTACCTGTAGCCCAACGCACTGCATGCGCGTGGATGTTGTAGACCGCGAGGCCAAGGGTCTTGAACGCATGCACCGTCACCAAGACGCAGAGGTGTTGGGGCCTGGTCGGGTGGGAGGGGGGGGGGTACGGAGTACGGAGTTTCGCTGTGCGAGTATCGTCCCTCGCCAGCGTCAACACACCTCCCTAACTCTTTGGGGCTGGTGGCGGCCTATTTTGAGTGCATGGCGCTAGCTGACGCAGACGCTACCAGCTATCGGCCTTTGGTTTCTATGGAAACGTAAGCGAAAATGGGTATTTCTGCTTAGGTTTCAATGGAAACCGAGGCCAATACCCGGTAGCGTCAGGCAGCTGCGTGTCGTGAAACAGGGCCCTGTCAGCAGAACGAGGCTGCGCTACAGCCGGTGGCTGCCGTCCTCCACCTCCGTTCAGGCCGACTCTCCGCCACTGCCCATCCCTGCTGTCATCTGAAGAGCTTAGAGAAGCTGAAAGGACTATCATCCAGCAGGTACAGAAAGAACCTTTCAAGATAGAGCTCCAAGCCCTAGCCCGGGGTGCTGGAGAACTTGAGACCCAGAATGGAAAGACGCTTCCAAGGAAGAGTAAGCTGAGGCAGTTGGATCCTGTCCTGGTGAACGGGATTGTGGCGGTTGGAGGTCGCTTGGCCATGGCCCCGATCTCGGACAGCATGAAGCACCCACCGATACTGCCAGCACGTCACCATGTTACAGACTTGATCATCAGACACGCGCACACTCAAGTGGGCCACCAAGGACGGGAGCACACGCTTGGTGTTCGTGCCCCAGCCGTCGAGATCAGCCTTCTCCTTGAGGAAGGCGAATGCCGTCTCTGTGACAGGCACTGCCAGGGTGGCTTTTTTTTCGAACTACTCCGCCACCCATGATCAGGTGACCAGGAGTGCCCCCGCCCTCAAACCCAGCGACTAGCAGAACCTTACGTTAACACCAGATAAAATAAACTGATAAGTCGCGGCACTCCCTGCTAAGAAAGGAAATAAAACTAAAAAAAGCAAATGAGAGAAGGGGTAGCGGGTTTAGGCGGAGACAAGAACAGAATGCGAAAGTAGCCACTGCTGAAACCAGACAGATGACTGTTCTCTACTACGATACCGAAAGCAACTTTCACTCAGAAGGGCATGCATTCATCTAGAGTAGAAAAAACAATCGCTCATTCACACGTCATGCAAACATACGTGGGGATTCGCTCTGGTCAAAAATTCGGCCGGTCAATGCTGAGGGCAGAAAAGCCTTTCCAGCTAAGCGAAGCTTGTTGCTGGTCAGGCTCCTTGCTCCAGCGCCAGAGTTATTCATGGTGACGATGATGAAAATAATTTCGATGAAACGTGATTTACTTGCAATTAGTGCAGTTTTGAGGCAAGTACATTTGAAATTAAGTTGCAATGAAAGGATAGCGAGAATTCAAGAGGAAATTCTCGAAAAAGCTTACATATTTTGTATGAAGTATGCTTTGACGTGTCTTTTTAGCTGAGATTTAGACATCTGATTAATGGTTGTTATAGAGAATTGGGATGCAACGACATTATTCCAGACACGCGGTCCTATCCATGATGCTATTTGTGCACGATAACGTTTTGCCGAGAAGGGTTCGTGAAAATGTTGTCTATTTCTTGTTCTTATATTATCCTGATCTACTGTAGCAAACAATTGGTTAAGTTGTGATGGTAAATGTGAAGCGAATTTTCGATACATGAACATGATAAGTTGTTGTCTAGCTAGTGCGTTTACTTTAAGAACATTGAGCTTACGAAATATGGGCATAGTATGTGCAAGACGATGTTCATTTACTATAATTCGAACTGCTCGTTTTTGTAATACTTCGATTTTGTGGAGATAAGTTGGATATGTGAAACCCCAGATTAGGCAGCAATAGTTTAAGTAAGGAAGAATCAGTGAGTTGTAGAGCAAGAGTAATGATTTTTCAGGAAGAAAGTACTTCGCTTTACTCAAGATTCCAATATTTCTACTGATAATGATTGCTATGTTATCGATGTGGTATTTCCACTTCAAGGCAGGGTCAATAGTGATGCCTAGATATTTTACTTTTTCTGCTATTTCAATTTTTTCACCATGTATCATAATGTTCAAATTAATGATATTACCCATTTGGTTGTATACTTGGTAAATGGTTTTTTGTACGTTGAGTGTGAGTTTGTTTGCTTGAAGCCAAATGGATACAGCTTCAAGTTCTTTATTCATATTTTCTTGTAGTTCCTGTGTATTTTCACCTTCAAAAAGTAAGGCTGTGTCATCAGCATATAGAAGGCATTCTGATTTTTTGCATATATTTTTTAAGTCATTTATGTATATAAGGAAGAGTAAGGGGCCTAGGATAGAGCCTTGGGGCACTCCTAGCTTAATACTTTGAAAAGAGGATCTAGTACTTTTAAATTCTACACATTGTTGTCTGTTTGTGAGATATGACTTGATAAAGCGAAGAGCACGACCAGTAAATCCGTATTTACGACATTTGCTGATGAGTATGTTGTGGTTCACTGTATCAAATGCTTTTTTAAGGTCAATGAATACCGCTGAGGACATTTTCCCATTTTCCATGCTTTTTGTTATTCGTTCTTGCAGGAGTACTATAGGCATGTATGTTGATAAGGATTTTTGAAAGCCAAATTGATCCTTACATAATATGTCATTCTGTATGAGGTATGCATTGATTCTCTGGTGTACAATCTTTTCTAGAAGTTTGGAAAGATAGGGAAGGATACTAATGGGTCTATAGTTGCTAAATATATTTTTACTTCCAGATTTGTATAATGGCTTCACCACAGCCATCTTCATACTTTCAGGAAATGTTCCAGTACTCAACGATATGTTTATTAAATGAACCAATTGACTGAGTATTGCTGAATATGTATTTTTGAATATTTTTGAATTGATGTTGTCAATACCAGCACCAACATTTTTCATATTTCTTATCATGGAGTCTAATTCTGCAGAATTTGTTGGGTGAAAATGATCAAATGTGTTTTCACTGGAAGTGACACTATCCAGGGGATCAGTTCTGGTATTTGGGATTTCTTTTTCAAGCTTCTCACCAATTGATATGAAAAAATTGTTAAATAAGTGAGCTACTTGCTTGGTGTCTTCAATGGGATTTCCATGCGCATCACTGAAAGCAGTAGATACTTCAGATTTTCTAGGATTCTTATTTATACAACTGTTGAGTATTTCCCACATTTTCTTTGAATTTGTCTTATGAAGCAATAATTGTTCCTGAAAGTACTTTTTCTTCGCTTCCCTTATCAAGCCATTGAGGCAGTTTCTATGTCTTTGATAGGCAAGTTTGTTTCTATTTGTAGGATTCTTTGTTTTTTCTCTATATAGAGTGCTACGGGTATTTATTGAGGTGAGAATTGCTGAAGATATCCAAGGTTTTATGGCTGTTGTTTTCCTAGTACACTTCCCCTTAATGCTAAACAATGCTATGCCTGAAGAGTATGCATTGATAAGTGTATCAGCTGCAGTATTTGCATCAGGGATGGTATGGAATGTTGAGAGCTGTTGGGATAGGTATTCTTGTAGTTCAGTGACTTTGTTATAATTGAAGGTGGTAATCCAATTGTCTTCAGGTGGGTTGATTTTTTTAGTACAGCATGTGAATATAGGGAAGTGGTCAGAAAAGTCATCATATATGATGCCAGAATAGGACAAGAGCTCAAGGTTATTGCAAAAAATATTATCAATCAGTGACCATCTATCCTCCGAGACTCTTGTTGATTTTGAAATTGTTGGCCAGTAGCTGTGAGAAGTCATGATGTTGAAGAATTCTAGACATGCACTGTCCTGTTCAATATTGTGTAAGTCAAAATTGAAGTCACCAGCAATAAATGTTGATTTATTCTTTTTCTCAATCTGTTCAAGAGAGGCTGTGAGTTCATCTAGAAACAAGTTGTTTACCAAATCAGGAGGTTTGTATATAATGCCAACAATCACTCCAGTTATGCTTGTTATTTGACATTCAATAAAAAGGGATTGGGTGCATGACATTGTGCTTAATTTTATATCACATGAGGATTTAACATATTTATCATTGACATAAATTGCAACTCCTCCTCCACTCCTTCCGACCCTGTTGTTGAAGTATCCTGTGAAACCAGGAAGCTGATGACTATTTACTGATTCATTTGATAACCATGTTTCCGAGACACATATGAAATGCCATGTACATTGTGTTCTTTGTAGGAAAAGCTGGAATTCATCAAATCTGTCATTAGATGAAATAGATCTGGCGTTAACATGCAGGATACTGAGTTGGTTGAGGTCAGGAGTAGTTTTCAAATTTTGTGTTTGGGGAAGGGAGAAATATTTGCATGAAGATCTCAGTTCTTCAAATTTTTCATGAGTCAGGTGCAGATCAGATGATGCTAATCTTTGGAAGGGATTAAATATTTTAGTATCAAGAGATCCATTTGAATCAGTACATTCTACTAGATTCATTCAAGTATGGTATGTCTAATCTAACAGAAAATAGCACAATCAATGTCCAGCACCTCACCAGTTCGACGCAACAAGCGCCTCTTGGCTGGCGTTGAAACGAGGCGGACTAACCCATGTGAGGGAAGCCCAAGGCTGACTATTTTCATTATTTGATATGGAAAAAGTCACGTGACTTTATAGTAATGAATGTTCGTTGCATTTGTTTTTAATAACTTCATACCAAGGATAGAACATCATGGCAAGAAGATTCATTTGTATTTTGTTTTATTTGTTTTTAGGTTATTTGTGATTTGTATTGTTTTAACTTTGGCAAGAAAAAACTTGATAAGGTCACGTGATAATCCACGGTAACTCATGTATTTTGTTTGTATCATTTGAAGGTTATTTTATGAATGAAGTTAGCACGTGGTTTCCATACTACCTACTCATTGTTTACGTTTGCTTGTGGTGTTTGAAGGTCAGAGTGAGCGAGAGAGTGAGAGAATACGAGGGGGAGGCGTGTGGAAACATGTAGGAAAGGAGTCATTTTGTGATGTGGTGAGTTTAATTGGGTAATGAAACGTGAGAAACGTGACAGGCAATGAGTATCAGTGCAGCATTGGATAAATTTTAGGTAAACACAAATCCAGGCTAGCAATATTGAAGATAAGTGAAATATTTTATTTTCTTATTGTGATTAGCCATTTCCGATTGGACACACCATCACTGGTCAACAGGCAACAAATCACAATTTGCACACAAATTGAAGTGCTAAATTGACATCAGTTATTGTACTTTTTGTTGCTATTCCATTTTGATTTTGTTTAACATACATGCTAGTGATCACAAGCTGTGTTGTTGCTATGATTTTGTAGGTGTTTATGAGCATGCTGTTGAGGAAGCAGATGTCATGAGACAGCCCATCTTATGAAGTAGTTGATGTTGATGTTAATTACAACCAATACCTGCCTCCGGCTCCATGTCGTTTTCATTGTTATTTGTTACCATGTCTGTCTTTTCACACCAGTTAGTATCATAACATAACTCCATGTCAACTGTCAGGTGCTGGTCCAGGAGCAACCCAGTAACTGATATACTGTGAAATTGTAACAGTCAGAAATTCCAATGATAGCAAATAACTCCTCCAGTCTCCATGTTAAAATAGTTAAAACGACCTTTCTGCCAGGTTCAGGTGATTTGTCACCACATTCATCCATCCACTCACACAATCATTCCACCCTCGTGGGTCGTGGGTCCAGCGATTGGCAGTGCTGCTCGGCCGTCGAGCGATCCATTAGCGTAGGCACCATCAGATAGGCGATGTTGTCCGGTCCCATGACGAAGTCACTCGGCGGCGGCACCGGCGCGAAGTAGGCTGCTGACTCGGAGATGGAACCCATGTTAAACAGTTGACAAGTGCCGGTGTCTTGTGTGTACCTCCAGACGAAGCAGTCAGAGCTTTTGGAGCAGAGGAAGCCGCAGTGCAGGCGGGAGCTGACCACCCGCCTGATGTGGGCCACCCCAGCCCGTGTACCAGAGCCAAATCGGTACAGGTCAGAGGTGTCGCAGCCGTCGAGCGCGGCCAGCAGGCCGAGCAGCAGCAGGAATACGCGCGCAGGCCTCATCATTCCCACGGAATGGTCTCTGTCCGGTCAGCCCGTGTGCCCGACTGGCTGCCGGCAGAGCACCAGCGACGCACCGACGATGTAACTGACGCACCTGTCACCGGCGCGACCGGCTCGGACGTGACACCACTCGTTGGACAGTGAGTAATGACCGGATGCACGCAATGGTCCAGTGCTCACCTTCCTGCGGCGCGGCCGATGGGGGTGTGATAACCGTTCAGACCAATCTTTGTAACTCAACCCACAGGTGACTCTTTATTGTCATCTTACTGAGCAGTGCGCATGCAGGCAGGTGCAGACGGGCAGACGCATATGAGCAGTAGGGCAAATGCAGTGCGCAGGTGCAGGCAGACAATCATGCCCTATGCTTAGGGGTCCATGCAGCGCCACTCGAAGCAGCCGTCAAGCAGATGCAGGCGTGCAGAGACAGACAGGCAATGCATATGCAGTGAGCAGACACCACGTGCAGTGGACACACCGCGTCCAATGGATAGACACCACGTCCGGTGGATAGGTTCCTAAAAAGAAACAAAAACCAATTCTGTGGATCTGTCCTCCCTGTGGGCTGCGGCAGGTCCAGCACAAAACGGACGGCGTCTCCACAGCAGTGCCAGGATGGTGCGCCCTAACAGAGTGCCAGGGACTCCACTGGGAGGTTACTCAGGCCCACCCTGTCGCAGGTAAATCTACCGACCGAAGAAGAAATGGTTTGTGGGGCAGGGTCGCGTTGTTTGCTGGCGGTGGCAGTGGCAGTCCCGCCTCTTCGGCAGATGTTACCGCGTACCTCCATGCTTTGTGGGCACGTTAGCGGAGTTTCGGTGGTGGTGTCTTGTCCAGGAGATTGTGAGCGGGATCTCCTGGAGGTAGACGGCCTATGTGCACGTACTCGCCGGCTGCCAGCTCCTTGGTGCGGAGTGACAGGGGAGGAAGGCCTGCTTCCGCTGCCATCATCCGTGAGCTTGACGCAGCCGGTACCTAATCAGACGCGCAAGCTTCGCTGCTTCCTCTTCTTCCAGACACTCGCGAACAGCCAGTGCCGCGTGAGTGAAGTGGATGGCCAACCTGTAGTTGAAGGGGGAGCGGACGTAGCTGCTGTAAGCGATGCAGACGTGTGCTACGGACGCTACGGCGGTCCATCCGCGCACTTCTGCACTCTGCAAAGAGCAGCCCATCGCGAGAAGGGCCATGTCATCTGCAAAGAGCGGCACTATTGGGTTCGCTCTCTCACCTGGAGTCGGTCGTCGATGTCGCTGCAGTAGACGAGCCAGAGGATCAAGCACACTACCCTGCGGCAAATCCTCCTGGAAGACTCGTCCCCGGAAGGTCGACGTGCTTCATCTCAGTCTTGCGCACCGGTCGCTGAGTAGAGCCTTCATCAAGCGTGTGGCACAGCCCGGTACATTCAGTCGCCGTACCTTACGAGTACAGCGCATGCATCCCGCCACACCCGGTCGTACGTTCGGGCGTGGTCCAGGACGAAGATGGCTAGCTGCGGCTTATTGGATTCGAAGCCGTCAAAGATGGTCCCCAGTGTGAATGACCCTTTCGGAAGCCGAAATGTTCCGGATCAGCTTGCCGGCCCGCTCGAGCCAGTACTGAAGGCGGTGATGCACGAGTCGCTCGGCGAGCTTCCCGACACAGCTGAGCAAGCTGCTCGGTCAAAGTTGCCGGACTCCGTCGGCGGCTTCCCCTTCTTGGGAATAGCGACTTCTTCCACCGTCCTCCATGACACAGACACCTTCCCGGTACGCCACCTCCAGTTCTGCACCTCCAGCAGATAGCGTTCCGATGAAGGGCTAAGATGCTAGAGCATATCGTTTGTCACTTGATCGACTCCGGGGATGCGTCACTTCCGCAGCTTACTGATGCCGAGGAGCTCTCGGCGGGAGGACAAAGAGAAGGTGTCGCGACGTCTGGCTCGTGGTTGCACGAGTCTGGCCGTCTGGTCGCACGAGTCGCGACGTCTGGCTCGACGTCTGGCCGCTGCAACACGTCTGGCTCGTGGTTCGTCTGGCCTGGGTCTTGATGGCGTGATCCGAGACATTGTCTTGCAGTAGGCGGGACACCTGCGTGTAGGCCTGACAAAAGAGTTCCGCCTTCTCTTTGTCGTTGACGGCTGGCCTCGTCGTTTGAACCGGTTGTCCCGCCCTACCCGTTCTTAAGATGGCTACGATTGGCTTAGGTGGAGATAGTTGGCCTTCCATGGTGCAGATCAGGTGCTACGTGTCTTCGTCCAGATTGAGTTCTGAGCGTCGCCTTCTGACGGAAGAAGGCAGCCTTCTCGCGCTCCACGGCTTTGTCGGTCGCTGCCCGCTCCCTCTGGAAGCGCAGAACGTCCGCACGGAATCGGTTCGGGCTACGGGATGTTGTCACCCGTGCCTCCTCGCACTTGTCGTTGGCGTCCTGGCAGACCGAGGGGATGCTGTCCCTGGCCACTTGCAGGATAGTGACTGCTAGCCGTGGCGGCTCCGCTCACCGAAGTCGGCTGGGCTGACCAGGTGACAATCAGCTGGTCCAGCGTCTCTCCGAAGTGCGGCCAGTCTGCACTTTGGTAGGACACACCGGTCTCGGCCTCCTTGTCGTGGACGGTGTACAGATGAAGACAGTGTTACGAGTCAGGAGGCTCCTGGAGGCCAGAGAGACGTCTGGTGCTGAGACTCCGCCGGTACTGGGGTTTTGCCTAGTGCACCCGCCGTCATTGAGGACGGTCATGCCGTTGTCGACGGCCAAGTCCTCAACAGCGTCTTCGAGGGCTGTTTCGGGCTGATGGGCGTCCCAGCTGAGGCTATGTGCGATGAAATCACCACACGCCACGGCAGGATGAACCAGTCCGACCCCGTCCGTCTGGAATCTCTGCTTCTGGGTACCTGTAGCCTGTAATCCTGTAGCCCAACGCACTGCATGCGCGTGGATGTTGTAGACCGCGAGGCCAAGGGTCTTGAACGCATGCACCGTCACCAAGACGCAGAGGTGTTGGGGCCTGGTCGGGTGGGAGGGGGGGGGGGTACGGAGTACGGAGTTTCGCTGTGCGAGTATCGTCCCTCGCCAGCGTCAACACACCTCCCTAACTCTTTGGGGCTGGTGGCGGCCTATTTTGAGTGCATGGCGCTAGCTGACGCAGACGCTACCAGCTATCGGCCTTTGGTTTCTATGGAAACGTAAGCGAAAATGGGTATTTCTGCTTAGGTTTCAATGGAAACCGAGGCCAATACCCGGTAGCGTCAGGCAGCTGCGTGTCGTGAAACAGGGCCCTGTCAGCAGAACGAGGCTGCGCTACAGCCGGTGGCTGCCGTCCTCCACCTCCGTTCAGGCCGACTCTCCGCCACTGCCTACCTACGTGGGTTATCATTTAATCAATGTTCACGGCGCCCCGCTTTCTTGCTGCTCCCTGTGGCTAGGACGCTCGGCTAGTCAGCATCGGCTATATGTGTGTGTGGGGGGGGGGGGGGGAGGGGAGGTGAGTTACCAGTGTCGCAGGCAAGGCCTCGGCAGTTTTCGCATTAGAGACCTCGGAAACCGTGCCAAATCTCGAGAAGTGGGAAAGGACGGATCCTTCAATGGTCCCGTTTCTATGAACCACGGATCAACATCCAACGTATGGTCGAAAACGCAGCTACTGTATTGCAACGATCTTTATTAGAAAATCGAATCACACGGAAGTCGAACTGATAACTAATCGACGCGTGTCGGGTCAGCATGTGTGTAATTTCAGACATAGAGAGAATCACAACTCTCGCCGCGTGACCCGCCGGCACACGAGCTCACGCTCGGCAAAAACAACACCGAAACAGCCCCAAACCTAACAAAAGGGCATCAACAAGCCCCGTGACTAAACCCTGTCATGTACGAACACTTCCAAAGCAGGCGAGGTTCCCCAGTTGAGCATTTTCTGTGCTGTTTTCCCCGGCGTAAGCTCGACGTGTCGGCGGGTGCTGGCGGCGACCGTTTGAGTCGCTGGCACTCGTGATCTCTCCTTTCCTCACTCCTCTCCCTCGGTGTTCGCTCTGCCCGCGGCGCCCCGGAGGCCGCGGTTCGGCTCTCCTGCGGCGGCGCCGGCGGAGGCGGTGGCGTCAAGGCGCCGGTCACGATGGCCGACCGGCGCCCGGGAAGGTCAGTCCGCGGCGGCGCGGCGGCACGCCTCGATTCGGCGACGATACGATAGAAAGTAGGAGCGATGCATTGGATATTTGGATTATGTACAGTCGAGCTGCGGGCTGCTCGCAGAGCTGGGCACGTCACTGCCAGCCGCCTGGCGGTGCGCCGGTGGGGCCGGCGTCCCCCGGGCCGGGAGGCGCCGGCCCGCAGCGCTCCCCGGGTTAGTAGCTACCCAACCGATCGGGCCAAGAAAGGGAATTATCTGTGAGAAAACATAACTTCTGCAAGCGTCTCCGGGCTAGCACTCACACAACATTGAAGGTACAGCCTGGCGGCGGCGGTCGGCTGTTGTCGCGGTCGGTGTCCGATCCGGGGGGTGTCACACAGGCCTGCTGGTCGGCCCGGCACAGTGCGCGGCGGACGGAGGCGCGGCCGGGAGGCGCGGCGGGCGGGGCTCTTCTCTCGCTGGTCGTCTACTTGCGGCCACGGCGCCGCTGCGGCCGGCCGCCGCCGCCGCGGCCTCGGCCGGCGCCCTCGTCGGGCTCGCCGCCGCTGCCAGCCGCCTCGTCGACGCCGTCCCAGCCGGAGCCGCGCGGCGCCTCCTCCCAGTCGCCGCCTCCGGACGCCGGCTGAGAGTCGTCCCAGTCGCCCGGCTCCCCGCTGCCGCCATTGGAGTGACCGTTGTACCTGTTAAAGAACGGAAAATGCGTGAGCGGCATTGCTAACGCAGACGAAAAGGAAACCCCAGAGTGAACCGGTAGCGAATTGACGAGACATGCACATGTGACTCACAGGATATCTTTCCAGTTAGACCCTGCCATTATGTGCGCATCCTTTTGTACAAAGCGCTAGTTTACGTTTTCCGAATCCGCCACGTCTTTCCAGTTTTGGTCACTAGCCGAGTCGATCCGATGGACCGAAGGGCCCCCGACACGTTGCTTACCTGTCGCTCTTTGCGTTCCGATCTCGGTGGTCGGCGCCGCCGCGGTGGCCGCGACCCCGGCCGCCGCGGCCGCGGTAAGGCTGCCCGCCGCGGTAGGGCTGGCCACCGCGGCCCCGGCCGCCGCCGCTGCCCTCCGTGTCGACGCTGTAGCTGCGCTCGGAGCGCGAGCGCGGCGGGTAGGGCGCGCCGCCGGCCGGCCCGCTCACCAGCCGCAGCTGCTGCTCGATGTCGAGCTTCTCCTGGCGCAGCAGCTCGACCTCGTGCAGGTGCGCCAGGTGGTACTCGAGCAGCACCCGAGCCAGGTCGATCGAGTCCATGGTGCCGACAAATACGAACGGTACCTGGCCCTCCTCGCGCGGTGTGCTCGGGTTCGGCTCATTCTCTCCCTCGATCTTCACTCGCACCTGAAGAGGGATAGGGGACGGGGAATCAGTCAGCGTTTTACGTCAGTCGCCATCGCGGTCGGCGAGTGTTTAACGTTCATTTCCATCGGGGTCGGTCAATGTTTTAAGCCATTTTTCATCGGTGTTTGACGTCAGTTGCCATCGGCACGGCCGTAGGAAATTCGTTTGACGTTCGGCCGCGGGTCGGACGTCAGTGGCGCCACAGGAGTTCCCCCCGGTGGCGAGTCGAGTCCCGCCGGTGATTGGCTGGTGCAAAAGGTAATCAATGGTCACCGGTCCGCGGCTGGCGTGCCTACCGGTGCCCGAACGGGGACTGCGCAGCCGGGGACCCGCAAAGGCGCACAAAGACACGACTAAATCAAACCCACACGGGCAATGAACTAAGAAAGTCAAACGCAGTAAGCACCGAGGCGACTACCCGTTGCTGTATGATTACTCGTACATTTTGTAAAATGGTTATACAATATACATGCTATTACTCCTGCGAAACTCACCACTCCACTTTTGTCGACGATCTCCTGGATCATGCGCCCGTTTTTGCCGATCACCTTCCCAACCAGCTGCCGCGGTACCTGGATGGACACCTCGCTGTACTCGAGCAGACTCCGCGCCTTCTTCACGGCACTCTCCGACTGTTGGGGGAGGGACGACAGCGGTCACAGCGCAGTCAGAGACGGCCAGGTGGGCGTGAGCGCAAAAATGGGGCTTACACAATACACATATTCGCAATTCTATTAAGGTTTAGGTATTGGATTTCGATGATGGCTGGCATGCATGAATAAATTAATCAAAGACTGGCTAACTGAGCACTACCAAATAAAATGTTTGAGCAACATAACAGACGACTAAGAAAAATTGCTTAGGTAACAAAAGCAGCTACTGAAACTTACCTCTCCGACTATTTTGAAAGTGCACGATTTCTCCTCGAGCTCAATGTTTGTGATGCCCTCGATCCGTCGCGCCTGCTGAATGTTGGCGCCGTGCGCGCCAATCGCCAGGCCCATCAGGTCCTCCACAACTGAGAACTCCTCCGAGTAACTGACAACAGACAGGCCACGGCACCAGTTAGGTGACAAACAGTCCACTGCGCATTGCTGCGTACTGCTACAGAAGACAGGGAGCATGGATATTCAATGCAACATTGATCATCTACACAGAGCGCAAAAAAGAACAAAGAAAAAACAACAACACGAAAACCCTTGCAAGGAGACATATGTACTGTTCTCGCCGAAGGCAACTGTCCTCGTGATGATGATGATGATGAATTGGGGTTTTTGGGCGCCCGGACTACAGTGGTCATCGGCTCCTCGCCGGCAGCAGACTACCCCATCCCCCCGAGACGGGAGATTGGCTCTCCCCCGAGCCCTGCCACCTACCCGGATCGTGTCTGTGCCTTGCTGGTCTCCAGGTGCCGGGACGCCTCCTGTGTTCGGGACAGCAGCAGCGCCTTCTGCTTCAGACCGCGGAAGTGCATCTCCGACAGGAGGTCGGCGCGCGTTTTGACGGCTGCCGTTCGCGCCTGGGAAGATCAGACACGGGCGTAACGTGGGTCAGAACAAAACCAAGTGCATGGAACATACAGGCGAATACACATGCTAGTCAGGAATGCGGAGCCGTGGAAATTTCAGACGGCTCCGGCTCCGGAGAAAAAAATCGGCTCCGGCTCCGGCTCCGGGTGAAATGTCATGGCGGCTCCGGCTCCGGCTCCGAGTAAAATGGTCCGGCTCCGGCTCCTAACTACTCGGTACATCCCCTATGCAATCAATTGAATACGGGTGGAAGAAAAAAAGGCGATGGGATTGGTACACGTTGCTTCTTTATTTGCATAACAAGGCTATTTTGAATATCACATTGTTAAAAAACGCGTTGTACTGTCAAACCGAACTAGGTAAATAATTCTTCCCCTTCAAAAAAAAAAAAGGAGCCGGAGTCGCCCCCTTTTTTGACGGCTCCCGCTCCGGCTCCAGGCTATATTGTTTCACGGCTGCGGCTCCGGCTCCGGGCAAAATATGCTGGCTCCGGCGGCTCCGCATCCCTGCATGCTAGTGAAGATACTATTTAGTTACACGCGGTTTATGTTTTCTATTTGTCAATTGGCTATTTTTTCCTCAGTAAAATAAGATCAGCATCGAACTATGTTTCAAGAGCGAAAACACTCCAAAAAAGGTTGACTTACCATAAGGAAAATACTGCCTTTGTCGGGGATATATTTACAGACCGCCGCGCCACACGCCTTCTGGAACTCCTTATGCGCGTTTTGAAGGTGTGCACTGAAACATAAGAATCAAATGAATATTGGAACATTACAGTCTGCGGCACAACTCTGAATGTGTGCACTGAAAAGTGAAAAAAATCAGCATGGAATTCAGAGTTATACAAAAAGGAGAGTGCCACTAACCATGACAGCATCTCACTTCTTCGTACATTCTCCTCATTCACTTTTCAAATTGTGTTCAAATTGAGTGGGTGTTCAAATTAACATCTCCTATAAGCCATTACACATTGAATCTGTCACAAGATAATCATTTATTCTCACTTTAGTTCTCTTTACCACTATGCGACTGGGCGCCCGTCCACTCACTATTCCTGGAGGTCCTCGGGCACGGGGATGTAGCAGGAAAAGAATGTGTTGGCGGTGATGGGCGGCGCCGTGCTGGCCGGCCGGATCTCGTCCTGGCCGATTATGTCCGTGCGCCGGCTCTCGGGCGAGCAGCCGGTGAACTCGACCACACACCGGTCGCCCTTCACGATCTGAGAGAACAGAGACAGGCGTAATCGCGAGCTGAGACAACAGAGGTGTTCATCCACCGTTCACAATCTGAGAGGACAAAGACAGACGTTATCAGCTATTGCCGATCCCGGACTGAAGCGACGGAGGTGTCAAACATCTTCCACGATACAGCACCGATAAAAATTAGAGTAAATTGACATTATTTCACATCACTTAGCCCTAATGAGCTTATTAAAGACGCTAGCATATGTCTATCCGAATTCATTAGTGTTTAACAGTGGAAACGGGGAAACGGGGGAATGGGCGATGAATTCTAAATGCTATAGATAGCTGGGTGCATTTAGTGACTGTCCGCCGAGTGCAACTGTCAACATTACCAGCAAACAGCCTTAACCCTCGCCCGCACATGCCATTTTCCCATCCTAGAACGCACATGGGGGGGGGGAGGGTTGCCACCCCCCCCCCCGCGCCATTTCGTTCCTGTTGGAGATAGAGCTTAGCAGTAAAGACCAAAAAGATTCTTTGGGAAGAGACGAATCCAATGATACCCAGTTTTACCTTCTCAGGTCAGTCATTGACCTTCCAGGTCAGGTCAAACTAAAAAATGTTGCTGTTTTGGGTCACCGTTGGATATCAAGTGCGCTGCTTATCAAATACCGATGACGATGCTGTTTTCTGGTGCCAAGCCAGCTAGAACCTCTTTTTCACACTATCCGACCAGAATTTTGCTGCTGAGGTCATTTCAGGTCAAGTTAGGTCAAGGTCAATTATATGTGTTTGTATGTCTGTGTGTGTCTGTGTGTATACTGATGTGTGCACCGATGGTTTTTGGGTCCATATCACATGAAATCATGATCTGAGAAGCTTTTACCAAAAATGCAGTCAAAAAACTTCACAAAAAGTAAATTCAGCTTGCCTAAAACGCAATTATCTTAGATGACCTAGGTTGACCTTGACCCTGACCTTGACCCCTGTACATCGTCAAACAACATGTTCCATGATAGGTGGGAGGTAAGACTGGCAAAAAAGGCCGAAATCAGGGTGTCAAAAGCTCACAAGGCCCATGGCAAACGCAAGATGTTGAGAATTGGCCATTTGGGTCATGACATGACCTGAAAAACAAGGTCATATCTCCGAAACCAAAAATCACAGAAACTTGACATTTTCAGTGGACATCAAGAAAGGATAGACGAGCAGCTATACGAAAAATCAGCCTTCTAGCTCTAAAAATGTTGAGTGCAGAGCAGAAAGACTGCCTGGGGGGGGGGTGGCAACCCCCCCCCCCCATATGCGGGCGAGGGTTAAGGCACTTACGAACCGCCAAGGCAGAGTTACATGCCGGGACACGTAAACGATAAACGGACACATGTCTCAAGACATCTCCCCTCGTCGACTGGACACTGTCAGACCGGAGAACCGTCACTGGACGGTCCTCAGTCTTCCACCCCAGCCCTTCGTTCCCTGCAATCTGCCCACTCCATTCCATCTTCCGTCCCCATCCAGAGTCCGCCGGCACCGACCTTGATGACGGCGGTGTGCCAGCCGAGCGGCAGGTCCTCCTTGAGTCGCGAGTACACCTCCACCTGGTCGCCCTCGGCTGGTGGCGGACACTGCTGCTCGCAGGCCGGCAGACGCACCTGCGCCAGCGGGGCGTCCACCTCGCCCAGCTGGCCACTGCCGGCGGCGGAGGACAGCGTGGGGTCACCGAGGGGTCAGTGGTCGTGACAGGGTCAAACGGTCACCGACCGGGTCACCAGCGGATCTTCGCTAGACATAAAAACGCACATTTTAGTGGTTCTAATAGAATGGTATAGTCTACTTAGGCGGAGGAGCAACAAATAAAACAAATTTCTTACAATAAACACAATTATTACATCATCAAGAAAAAAGAGAGCACCGGGTTTAAATCATGATACCGCATCTGCATTTCAACAAATAATAAACGTTGCTAGGTACTCACTCGTCAAACTTGACACGAACCGAGTCTGATCTGCAAGCATCGATGACAGATGCCTGTGAAAAAAGAAAACACCGTGTAAGTGTGTACCTAAGTCAGCAGGACAAATGATACGCAGCCAGGCGTCGCTGGTCAGTTATCCGTGTATCCTGACATCAACGTACATGACGACGTTTCAGTACAAAATATCGAAATAGGTACTTCGTATCTCGAAATCATGTGATATGGTGAGGGATCCGTAAGTAACCCTCGCTGGCACAGGCCATTTTGCGTCCTTCGACGGGACAGGGGGGGGGGGGGGTCCGAACCCCTCGCCTTTTGTCCCAGATCGACAGATCGAGCTAGAGCTGTGCGGAAAAAAAACGAGCGTGTGACCCGTGACGAGAGAAAGCCAGTGATACCCAATTTTAAGGTCTTAGGTCATCGGTTGACCTTCCAGATCAGGTCAATGACCCAAAAGTCGGGAAAATCGGGACCTGTTACAACGTCGTCAAGTGTGGCTGCTGCCTGCTAAGAGGTTTTCGGGGTGCTAATCACGAATATCATGTTAGTTTTTATCACAGATGATGTCTTTATGAATTTAGGCAAGGTCGGGTCAGGTCAGGTCAGGTCAGGTCAACCAGTAGCGGTCCTGCCGGGTATTCGTAGTACCTACGTATCAACCGCCTCCGACAGCTTCGTAACACGTTACGAAGGCACCAATGCTACTTCGTTAATGTTCAAATGGTTGCTAAATTGGAATTCAGCTCCAAAGTAGTCTAGAAACATGTAAAACTCGATTGAGTGAGCCGAGGTCATTAAAGGTCAATGACCTGACCTGACCTTCAGGTGAACTTGACATCCACCCTAATGCATGGGAGCAGCATCAAATCACATGTTTGAACGCTCGAAACCACGAAAAGACTGCAAACGCGCGGCTAATGCGGGCCGACACACGCCGAATCGCGATTCCGGCCAAACATGGTCTCGTAAAGTAGGTCGCAGGTCACAGGTCATGAGTCAGGGTCATGAAAGTTTCACGGTAGGTGTAAAATTGATCAACGCGAGGGTAGGGGAGAGTGGGGAAAGATGCCCAGGGTTTTACTATGTCATGTATTATTCGAAAATGACGATCGGAAAGCAAAAACTTGGAGTTTCAACGGAAGCCTACATCATTTTTCTCCAAAAATATCACACTTTCGTGCCTGAAATATGATAACTTTTTTTGCTATTCAGCATTTTCCTGAAGAAGCCAAAGGGGGCATCTTACCCCACAGGGTGGGAAAGACGCCCCCTGGCGTTGGGGAAGATGCCCCCTGCACTATAATTGACATAAATGGGCACGTGAATCGCCTGAACGAATCAGTAGTCCCTTCAAGCCTGCAGTAGACACCAAACGTCATCGTAAGGGCCCTCAAAAGTGGTCGTAAGGGGCTTCAGAGGTCATCGTTAGGGTCATCATAGTCCAGCGCGGCCAAACAAGCTTCCGTGGTGGCGTTCGGAGACCACTGTGGGGCCCTTATAGGTCTTCATGATGCTTGAGGGCCCTCGAGCCCATCGTGGGGACCTCAGATGCCAGCGCGGCCCGTGGAGCCAACGTGGGAGCCCTCAAAGGATGTCGTGAGGGGCCCTGGAGCCAATAATGGGGCCCACCGAGGCCGTCGTGAGGGCTCTCAGAATCAGGTGCCGCCCAAAAAGTCGCTGTGTGGGCCGAGAGACCGGCATGGGGAGCACCCGACCGTACTGGACTCTCAATAGTCCCAGACCGGCATTTGTCTCTCATCACAAGCATGTAATAAATGATTTGACGGGCTGCTTGAAGGACAGCCTACGGATTTAGGGGGGCGTCTTTCCCCATCAGGACAGGGGGCATCTTACCCCAAGGTACCGAAGTAACATTAAATCAGTACAATTTGTTAGCCATAAAACTACACCCTGAAACAAACTGTTTGGGACACAGTACACGCATGTTAATGTATCACGACTATAGCGAGGGACGCAAAAATTATCCACCTTCTTTGATATTTACAATGTTTTGACACCAGAATATTTTTCGAAAACAGCAAATAAAAAACATGCATTCACCAGCCAGCCGTTGCCCAACTGAGCTTTGCAAATTTTTGTGCAGTTAACAAGGCAGGCTTCCGCTTTACGCTAAGAACAATAATTTCCCGGTTCAATTCTTTGTTTCGCCGCTAGAGGGGGTGGGGCGTCTTTCCCACCCTGGGCATCTTACCCCACTCTCCCCTACTTAAAATTTCGTCGCGATTGGCCGCTTTTTACGCAAGTTAGGTACTTGCGAAAATTATTAGGGGGGTTGCAGGGGGGGGGGCTGTGCAACCCCCTGTGCCGGCGAGGGCTAATAAAAGCAAAATGCACACAATGGCGCTATTTCATTATTGCTATTCATTATTCCTCGCTACTACTATGCCGCTCTTTATAATTACTTAATACCTATTGCAACTGATGATCAATGGATACACAGTAGTCGGTAGGCATAGCGCACTTACTTTCTGTTGGACATTGCGTGACAAAACTGAGCTTATACCGACTGGCAGGTTGCCGTGCCATGCTTCATACCATGTCGCCGAGGTTGATAGGATAAGAGCAATGACACACGTGTCATTTCGCTTTAAATGATTGTTATTGGTGCAGTCATAGCCGACGGTAATCATGGGTCTATCAAAAGTAGAGGCTAGATTTTGGCCCGGGATCTAACTAAAATGAGTTAACTGAAATGTACATCCATAATATTTATTAACTTTTACTCATTACCTTATCGAGTACATGCTACCAGGCATAAAACACCGTTCACATTTGCGTGTCCAACCGCTTTGCTTTACACAATCACTGCGTTCCATGATTGATACAGGAAACACAACGGCACGTTCATTCTCAAAACCATAGTGCCCTTGCGCGAGCGTGAACTACGGACGATGAACACGCACTGCCACTTGACAACCGTCACAAATCAAACGGAAAATTAGAGGCCAGTTACCTAGCGCGCCTGACTGAGCTGACGTGAAACATTGCCATCGCCGGCCGTCACAGTTAGAAACCGACCATATTATTTCTCTTCGTATTTAATCGATAAGTGGCAATGTCGGTAATTTTTCACCGGAGCCTAGGGGATTACTTCGCCTCGTACAGAGTCCGACCAGAGGCTTAGCACCATGGGCGGCGTCATACCACCATAGCCCCCCATTAGTTGTGTCCTAGCAGGAAAACGAGGTGTCGCTGTATTTTGAACTGTATTCATACAGGATTGAACAGGATTCATACCGACACCCAATGCCAGATAAAACGCAAATATTCATACCAGATCTTTTGATACTAACCAGTTAACCACATTTTCAGCAGGTCGCTGACCATGACAGTCACTGACAAGTGAACCTCTGCACGGTCCTATAATGTCGCGACTTTGTAACGCTCGCAAGGCCAATGAATCTTTCGCAGCGAGATGACAGTTACAGGAAGAGTCCTGCCGAGTCTTCACAACTTGAACATTTCGATTTTTAAAAGGCTACCCGAGGTCAGGTCGGTCACGTAACATCAGCATTTAGAATTGCAATTCCATTTACTCCTCGCAGATTCCGACCGCCTTATGTCTAACGAGGTCGTCTTATGTCACGGGGCTAAGCTTCTGCTGCTTGGACCTTACGTGACGTCATATACACGCATATCGTCCTAAGGACTAAGGTCGCTTGCGGTCATCAAAGGGTTTTCTTCCAAAACTTTGGATCAAATGAAGCTAGCGAGTCAAAAAAGCGACCGATGGACTTCAAAAGCGCTGCCGAATCGAATGATATGCAGCACGACTTCCTTCAACCAACTTTGTGGCCTGTGCAGGTTTGCATTGAACTTGACCCGAGATCAACACCTTAGCTTGACCTTTTCCCAACAAAAAGTATAACAATTTACGCGCCAAACATAAAATCCATGTTGCCTAACTTTAATATCTGCTCTGTAATCCTTTTCTGGTGAAGCTATTCAGCGGAAAAAACAGGCCCCTATTCTCTCGTTCTGACCTGACCGAAGTCACCAGTTGACCTGAGAAATGACTTTGCTGCTGGACTGCTGGAAAGTCGCTGCCTCTCATAACGTACAAACTAGATAGTAAATGTTTTTTTTTTGCGAAGGTCTAGCAATTAGCCTCCCTCCCCAGTCCCCACCCCCACCACAGGATGAAGAAAACTGGTAGGTAGGTACTGATAGCTTAAGTCCTGCAGGTCCCAAGGAGCACGGCGTATCGCAAACCCAAGCATGTGGACGAAAAGCAGCGAGATGATGATCCAAATGTCAAGTAAAAGCTGACCTCTGGTTCTGACTGTAAAAAGCGTGAACCAGGACCTGGAAAGAATAGAGCGCCGGCGCTTATGCGACAGCTCCCCGAGCTGATCGAAAAAGGCCCGATAAAGTCGAGGGTCTCGGGCTCTGGAGACCACCGTGCTCCCCAGATCCAGGAAATCACTGGAGGAGCTGGATATATCTTCCGGTGGGGCGTTCCACGACAAATCGACAAATAAAAAATTTAATTAGCACCCTCATATTTTATTCTTCGTTGAAAACTGGTGTAAGGGGTTGTGCTGGGCGGGGAAGCCAGCTGTGGCAAGGATTTTTTCTTCGAACAACGGTTTCCGAGATATAGCCTCGGGCAATTCCTGGAGTTCGCGCTGCAGCCCTATGTTTGGCGGCCTATAACTCAGAAACTATTGGTTTTTTACGATAAAAACTTTATATGGTTCAACTCACAATCAACCAACAAACATTTTGGCTATCTCGGATTTTCAATTTTTGAAAATTTTGATCATGTGACCTTTTGTCCTATTTTTCGAAGAGTGACCTTGATATTTTCCCCACTGAAAGTTGCAATTTTGTCTGATGACGATTAAAGCCTTATCGATTGTCATTCATATGCGATAATAAAAAAGTGGTTATCTCCCTGCGTTGACCTCAGGTCAGGTTATTTTTATGACCTGTCTATTATTACGAGCGGGAGCGACAGTGAGATCTCGAGAATAAAGCAAGATAGCGACAAGCGGTAAACGGTAAAGGGTACACACGGATAAGGTCTATAATTTTTACTGAGGTCATTTTCAGGTCAGGTCAAAGATAACGTCACAGGAGCTAAAAGGAAGTCAAAATAGCGGCACTATACATATATATGAAGTTTTTTCTCGAATAACTTTCAAGGTATGCCAGCTAGGAACAAACTAATAGCACCATCGTGATCCTCTCGTCGATCCGCATCGAAACATATGTATGTTGACCTCGAAAGGTCGAAAGGTCAAAAGTTGACCTTAGATCACGTGACCTAAGGTCAACTTTTGACCTTTCGACCTTTCGAGGTCAACATACATATGTTTCGATGCGGAGCGACGAGAGGATCACGATGGTGCTATTAGTTTGTTCCTAGCTAGGATACCTTGAAAGTTATTCGAGAAAAACTTCATATATATGTATAGTGCCGCTATTTTGACTTCCTTTTAGCTCCTGTGACGTCATCTTTGACCTGACCTGAAAATGACCTCAGTAAAAATTATAGATCTTATCCGTGTGTACCCTTTACCGTTTACCGCTTGTCGCTATCTTGCTTTATTCTCGAGACTCGCTGTCGCTCCCGCTCGTAATAATGGACAGGTCATAAAAATAACCTGACCTGAGAACAACGCAGGGCGATAACCACTTTTTTATTGTCGCATATGAATAACAATTGATTAGGCTTTAATCGTCATCAGACAAAATTGCATCTTTCAGTGGGGAAAATATCAAGGTCACTCTTCGAAAAATAGGACAAAAGGTCACGTGATCAAAAGTTTCAAAAATTGAAAATCCGAGATAGCCAAAATGTTTGTTGGTTGATTGTGAGTTGAACCATATGAAGTTTTTATCGTAAAAACTAATAGTTTCTGGGTTATAGGCCGCCAAACATAGGGCTGCAGCGCGAACTCCAAGAATTGCCCGAGGCTATATCTCGGAAACCGTTGTTCGAAGAAAAAAATCCTTGCCACAGCTGGCTTCCCCGCCCATCACAACCCATTAGACCAATTTTAAGCAAAAAATAAGATATGAGGGTGCAGGGCACTTGTCGATTTGTCGTGGAACGCCCCCAGTATGACTCGGCACTCGTGCACATAGCAGAGGATCTTTTTTTTTTAATAAATTTAGCTCGAATGTTTGAATGGACGGATTGACAGAGCCGGAGCCCACGCTAAGCAGAGCTTGTTGCGTAGATCCCGACCCCTACCGTCCGATCGCGCAATTCCGGGTAACGGGAGAATTTAGATGCCAAAGTTTAACGTGCCCTTCAAAGCCGGACACGGCCTGTCCCACTCAACTGACTTCAACTGGCTGCGGCTGCTCCCACCAACCGCAGACCATCCCCGTCAGGAGTCTCAAATATCGAGCGCCGGAGCGTCTCGAACCCGGGCTCTCACTACCAGGAGTCCAATGCTCTACCAACTGAGCTACGGGACAGGCAAGGATGCATAAGAACGCACCAGACACGGACCGAGCTGTTCTGGCCGCCGAACTTCCCAGACCGCGACCCCTGGACTACTTTGTCTGGGGCGAAGTTGAGAGGGTATACAACAAGACTGCTCACCATTCCAGGGGGGGGGGGGGGGCTCTGAAGCAAATCACTCAGAACACACTGGGTAATATGAACTGAGCTGTCATGAAACGTGCATGGCGGCAGGTTCAGGAACTGGCTTAAGAGGATGATTGTGGGAGAAGGAGGGTGAAATAAGTAAAAGTATTGGAAAATCATAACATTGTCCATAGACATTATTTTGGGCTATAGAGTTGGTTTATCTATGGTGAACATTTCAATTGAACATGGTGGGAATTGAAAGTAGTCATGTTTTGAAGCTGCCAAGATATGTGCCACAACTGACAACAGGTTGTTGATAGAAAAATGTTACCTACATGATCATGAAGTACCCATAAGTGATAATGATAATGATATAATAAATGATATAACATAATGAACTAACCATATGATTGCAAAATTTAGGTACAGTTGTGCAGCAGCTAAAAAGGATGGGTAGGTATTCACTAATTATAGCCAAGGGGATCACCTGGAAACCTAACAGCTTTTCTACCTATGAATTTATACACAAATGACGAATGATCTGTTCTGCAATGCTCATATGCCTGCAGCCAGTCTAAAGAATAAGTAAAAATTAAAAGTATGGTCAAGGTCAGTTTGAAAACACTGAAATGCAGCAAAAGTGTTAGAATTGGTCGCAAACCAATTGAAACAGACATTAACATAAGACCAGACTAATCAAGAATTGTGGGTAAGAACTAAGAAATGAGTTGATTATTAGCTGAGCAGTTTGAATAAAGCAGACTGAGTGGGAATTCTTATAATTACTTCGCAAATTGATAAGAGTT
Source organism: Amphibalanus amphitrite (assembly GCF_019059575.1). NCBI lineage: Eukaryota > Metazoa > Arthropoda > Thecostraca > Balanomorpha > Balanidae > Amphibalanus > Amphibalanus amphitrite. The sequence continues at coordinate 326,137 of NW_024882019.1, forward strand.
TGACCTAAAATGCATATGCAAGTTGATCCAACGGGACATTCCTGGTGGACGTTAACAGTGCTCAAACTTATTGAAATACTGTGAAACTAATAAGTAAACGCAAGAGGACAACATTTTACAGATGTCTGAAGGATTTTAATTACAAATGCAACACAATATTAAATTACTTTTACATGTACTAGGCGGTGCCGGCCACAGGTAATAAAGCACATGTGCGCCATCTTTGCCGCCACAACATCAATATCGGCTTTGCAAATAACTGACAATGATTTTCGCTAATATTTAATGTTGAGTATGTAAAAAAATAATTGATGAATCAAATTAAAACATCAACTAAAGCCATTTACCTTGTAATAGCCTCCATCCTCCCTCCGCACCTCCACAGCGAGCGCCTCCATCTTGGTTGCCACGGATGTTCACTAGCGCACCGCGAGATGGCTCTAGCTGAAAGGCTGTACGGTTCCTTTTTTGCTATAATCGCAGAATGTAAATTTCCTGAAATATTTGGGCAAATTTTGATTAACTCACGAAGAAATTAAAATTAAAATGCATTTAATGACTAGTCTGCGGATTTCCTGCTCAAAATACATCATGTTGTTTTTGGTATTCATTACTCTTGAACAAATGGTAAAGCAACGGATAGCTAAATTATAAAAGCGTACGATACATTGTTCACCAACCTTCCGTAGCGCTCATGCGCTACGGAATTAAGATGCGAAATTTGAAGAAGCTGGACGATTGAGCTTTCAGGGACTCATAAGAGTGGTATTGAGGGCATCAAGGGTTTGCCAAAAAGATCGAACCCCGAATCTCACTTGGATATGTCGTGCGTGTTGCTTCCATCTCTACAGGGTGGAAGTAATTACGCGAACATACTTTTTCGTCTTCTAGTAATGAAAAAAACGGCGGTGACATAAACAATATATGTTTTACTTTATCCTTATCTAGTTGCGATGCATTGACATAGGCGTTCCGGCATGATTTACTGTTACATCAGCATGTGAAGATCTGTTGGCCAAAGCTCAGCCCACACCTTATAGAGCTGTCCAGTGAGGTAATCGGTATTGGTGGCTCCTTGCAGCTTTTAGACGGTCTCCTGAGGAGTCATCTGGGGATTTTTAGTCGAATTGAGGCCCAGGCGTTTCCCAGATCAGCTTTTGCATGTCCTGAAGAAAAACAGGTTCTCACAGCACCAGTATTGCGTTTTGTTGGCCATGAAAGTAAGGATTTTACCAATCACGAAGAGCAGTTTCTTTGCGTCGGGCACACAAGTGCGCTCAATCATTTTGCCCCTTTCGTTGCACGGTGGATTAGACAGAGACACTCGTCTTGGAGGATGTTCCACCGGTTGTATACTTTATTTTTAGTGACCTTTTTTAGCGCTACACGCAATTCTGACACCACCCGGGGGCTCGTGACCCACTGATGTGTTCCTTTGCCGGATGTTTGAAGGTTGGGACGAACGGGACATAGGACGCAACAGCAGCCCTCAGAGCAGTTGTTCTGCAGGTTTGACGGATGAAGCAGTTTCACAGATGTCTCACCCAACCACAAATCCAGCTGCCTGTCCTCCCCTGTCCATCTTTGATTGTCTTTGAAAAGCTTCAATTAACAATTCTGCTGTTAATTTGTGAATTTTGGTCATCCCGAGGGTTTGTACGACTTAATTTTCGAATTTTTGCGTATTAATGTGCGAATCGTGATATCCTAGATCGGGTACCCGGCCAGAGTTAGCTATTTTGCCAGTTTTCGGGTCGCCTGGCGTCGTTTTGTCGCCGACATGGTGACCACCCATCCGGCGACAGAATTCGCCGAGGGGTTGCTGCCGCGGACGGCTTTGCTTTTTAAGTCCTCTCAAGTGTTATTGTGTTTAAAAAAACGTATAATTGTGCAATGCTGGTGCTGAGACCGCTACGAATCCCTTCTCCGCCAGTCCAGCGAAAATAATCAGAAACGCTTTCCCTGGCAGCTCCAAATTGAGCTCTTTGCCCATTTCGGTCTTGTGTAGCGTATGGTGTCTGCACCATTTTAAGTCGAGAGGTTGTTTAAGACCTTCCAGGTCATTGTTCAAAGTTAGGTCACTTTTGGTAGATGAGGCGACAACAAACACGACCAATTATGTTCCATGACAGCCCGTACTCATAAAAATGCTCCACTGACGGTCAAAATTGTAAGAAAATACATGTTCGCGTAATTACTTTCCACCCTGTATGCAACCCGTAGCAAGCTCGCCGCGATAAGGTGATCTGAATCTGACTTCTGCGCAGTAGCGGCGGAACACTCTCAATTAAGGGGGGGGGGGGGCACTGCCGACTGTTGGTCCCATTCTTTCCATGCGACGCCCATAGGGCTAATGTTAAAATGCTAAAATCAAAAGGGGGCACGGTCAACGGTGCCCCGGTGCTCTCCCCGTTCCGCCGCCTATGGTTCTGCGCAAAAAAAAAAAAAAAAATACCGGCTTGCCACCCGCATTGGGCGTCGCGTAGACCATTCTTGTGATTCAGAGCTTACGGGCATTGGCGTATGATGCGTCTAATGACATAAAGCTGCGGTATTTTGGTACATTCACCCACCTAACAATATCCGAGGAAAAACGCAGCCTACTCTGTACAGAGTAGGTTCACGTGAACCTAGTTACACGGCGACAATCACTTCAGCGTCGCCGTCGATAAAAAAGATGCTGGCTCAGGAATTAGGGCTGCAGACCGTCCATCAAACACCACTATGTTGAAGCTAACAACCATCTCGTCGTAGATCAGCGTTCATACAATACCAAACAAAATATTCAAAAAGTAAAAAGCTGGTCATTTATTTCGCATGCTGCGAAGGCATATGTACTAGGGTGTATTAGTAGCGGCTGGAAGACATCGAACGACGAGAAACACCGCACGGGTGTACTGTGTAGTGTGTACGTACCAGACCTAAATCACTGGTCAATGTTTGAGTACCGGCTAGGTGCCAACATAAGGCACCATCGTGGGCCGCAAACATCAGTCACCTTAAAAGGGATACAAAAACACCGCCTCGACGTCGTAAGGGAAGCGCTGAAGTCACCACAAGATCGAACATCGCACACAGTAAGGCGTCTGGTCACACAGTCATCACAACCGGGTCTCGTCTCCGGAGCTGGGTCGGCCCCGGCCGTCTCTCCAGCGATATAGAGCGCCCTCTCGCGGTCGAGCCTCGGCCCGAGGGTTGTCGCGTGTTGGAGCGGTCGGGCACCTGTAACGCACCGTAGCAGGCTGGACCCGGCCAAATATAGCGCACCAGGCTGCCGCTGGACGGCACGATACGGCCCAGCTATCGGCCGAACCGTCACCGATGTCAAAGAAGCTTTACCGCACTGCTAGCAGTGCTACCGATACTGGCAAGACGCGACATTAGTGACAAGTGCTGTTAAGACCCTCCCTAGTCCCCATAGCCATACCTCAACCAACGGAAACACTATGGCTTGGTCACACAAGCGGAAAAGATCAATCGTACTTCGCCGACGGCGTTCCACACACTCAAGGCACTTGACATGAAAGTCATTCAGAAATCGAAGGGTGAGACGTAAATCATCATGTTGCTAAGATAATGGCAGACCTAATACATTCTCAGCCTCAATAATATTGCCATTCCTGGACTCCCCTGCTCTCTGCAGGCCAACCGATATAAGAAAACAAAGATAGCCAGTTGCGTTCATCGACATCACAAGCAAAACATCTTGCACGGCCTCGGCTAGCGGCAATCTGGGTGAAGCTGCCTATATAGTGGAACGCGAGGATTGAAAACGGACGGAAAGTTGATTTATCACAACATATTTGGGAATTGGAAGCCGTAACGCGGTGATATCAACTAGGAGGTACAAGAATGGACCCCGACACACGATGAACGTACACACCTTGCATGACAACACAAGCATTGCTGACTTGTGAACAAGGGTCTACAACAACTTCGCAGAAAAACACATATTGCAAACATCATGTGCAAACACGTTCAGGGCACTTGGAACCAAAAATGTGAGCAGCATTTAATAGAAGCACTTATTTGAGGCACATTAGTACAGTTATATTAAAACATCTGAGATGATGAAGCACGTTTGACATTGGAACAATGCATTCCATTTGGTCCCTATGCTTACCGAGTAGCGACGATTATCCTTCTAACCATAGCATTTATAGCTAAAACACTCATCACAAGAATGGCACCGAATGCTATATACTCATATCGATCTTTCTAACTATAATATAATCTGTAAATATATCAAAATCTATCAACTTCAAACAGATACAACCATGTTGAACTGACCAAATATCTCGATGAGGCAGACTCCGGCTGAAAGAGAGGCGACCTTTGACGTCCACCGGCACGCTGCAGGGCCGCTGGGACGGCGGACTGTCCCGGCTCTGCCGACGGTCTCCTGGCATCGGCTACCTCATCCGGCCGGGTGTTCCGCCGCTGGCGTCGGCGGCGGCGGCGGTGGCACCTCCGGAGGCTCAGAGAGGTCCACCTCGTCCGTCTCGGCCTCCTCCACGCGGGCGGCCAGGCGGCGCCGAGTGGTGGGGCCGGCGCCGCCGCGGCCGCGCGTATTGTTGTTCAGCTCGGCGCGGAAACTGCTGCTGGGAGCCAGGCGGGCGAACTCGCGCGGGTCGCGGAAGCTGGCGGAGCGCAGCGGCAGCAGGCCGGTCTGACCGTGAGTGGCCAGCAGCGCCACGTCGCGCTCGCGCACACGCAGCTTCGACTCCACCTGGCCCTTGGAGCGTTCTGCGGCGATCAGCTTGGAGCGAGCAGCCTTCAGCTCCTGATCGAGCTTGACGCGGCCTTCCTCGACCTCGCGCAGGTGGCGCTGGGCCTCCTCCAGTTGGCGCTCCTTGGTCTTCTGCAGCACCTCGAAGGCCTCGCGCTTCTGGCGCTCTTCATCCAGCATCACAGTGAGCTCGGACTGCAGCCGCTCCAGCTCCTCGCGCCGCTCCCACTCCTCGCGGATGTGGCGGCTCTGGGCGCTGCGCACCAGCTCTTCGTCCCTCTTGGCCTGCTTCTCCTCCTGCAGCAGCCGTTCCAGCTCGAGTCGCGTCTCCTCCAGCTCGGCCAGCTTCCGCTCCTCCTCGGCCTTCTGCATCTCGAGCTCGGCAGCCTGCGCCTCGGCGGCTGCGCGCGCCAGCCGCTCCGCCTCCAGCTCAGCCTTGGTGCTGTCCATGATGTTGATCTGGCTGAGCCGGCGCCGGTCGTCCTCGTGCTGCTGCGCCTCGGTCTGGTGCCAGTCGGCGCGGCGCGCCGCCGCCAGGTGCCGCTGGTGGCCCTGCGGCGCCGCCGAGAACGCCACCGCCGTCTCCAGCGCCGACAGCCACTGGAACTTGGTCTTGTAGTCGGGCGCTGCCAGCTGCACGGTCCGGCCGTCGGCCGTCACCGAGAGCCGGTTCGGCCGCACGCCCGCCTGCTCGATCAGATTGGCCACCTGCGTCTGCGGCGAAAACATCAGCTCGAGGCACGGCCGTGCGTCGCCGCGCCGCCGGAAGCAGCGCAGCGCGCGCGGCGTCAGCACGCACCAGAGCGGCCGGTAGCCGCGCAGACAGGAGGCGCGCCGGTGCAGCTGGCCGCTGAGCAGCACGTCCTCCACCACCAGGTCGTACACCTCGGACACCGCCTCGCGCAGCGCCTCGATCTCCACGTCCTGCGCGTAGCGCGTCTCCAGAAAGGCCAGAAAGATGGCGAACTTGAAGTGATGGATTATCTCGGCCAGCTGCTTGAAGTCGGCAGAATCCCAGACGCGGCCAAGCGCCTGCACGAACTTACTGGCCACGTAATCGACCTCGCCGGCGTTCATGACGACCTGCTGCGCCAAATCGGGATCCGACATCAGCTCGCCGAGGCAGCAGAAGACGCGGAACAAACGGTGCACGCAGTCCTCGGGCAGCGTGGGCATGTCGCGCTTCAGCGCCGCCGATCGGAACAGCAGCCAGCAGGCATCCTCCACCGCCGCCTGGTACTGGCGCATCTGCTCCGGACTGAGGTCTTCCGGCAGTCGCGAATACACCTCGTGCGTCAGATAAAACTTGTAGTGCTCAAACGTCAGTGTGCTGGTGCTACGAAACTCAGCCAATCCGATTTCCACCTTCTGGTCAGCCAGATCCAGCAGGGTGCCAAGATTCTGTGTCAGGACCTTCAGCTTTGACTTGGCCACACTGCCATGCTGCTCTGTATCCAACACATTGAATGCATGCCAAATGCTGTTCTCTGTCATTTGTAGCAGATCCATCGTTGTGAGCGAAGCTTGTGAATTCCTCAAGGTTTGATAGTTCAATGCATTGAGTGACTTCAATCTGATGTGGGGTTCAAAACATCATTTTTTCCAGAACAGTTAGGAATGTCATCATATCACCTCTTGTTTGTAACAAACATCACCTCTTCTTTTGGGCCTTATATCACTGAAAACCAGCTTCAACAACGCATGACATTCAGTACATTTTCTTTTTCTAGAATGCTGCATTCAGAATGATGCTTAAAAATATTCATATTTCAATCGCCCATATTGATAGAAATCAGTAATAAAGGATTTTTAAACATCTTGTTTGTTTTTCAAAGTTCTGAAAAAGTGATACCCACAGAGCCCTGAAAAAGAAGAAAGATAGTAAACAACCATACACATATTCCACTTCATAATATTTATCAAAACCATCCCATGTTTTTTTCTGTCATCAAGTATTGACAAGTAAAAAGCATGTGTCATATCACAACAATCAAGGGTGTGAGATGGTTTGAATGTTGAATATTGGATCAAAAATCATGCCACCAGTAAGTAATCAAATCATCAGTGTCTGTGACTGAAGATATTGTGGTAGGAAGTGGAATAAATCTAAGACTTATCCATACAAATCTTGAGTCCATCTGCCCCACAACACAGTTTGAACTTTAAACCTTTTCTTTTATTATGGGTTCCAGACTCTAGTTATCACTACAAACCACAAATAAAGATGTTGCTCAATGCTCATATCATAAACATCACAAAAGATTTGAAAACATGTTTATGTAAAACTCACAAAGTTTGTAACATTGCACAGCTGCAAACACCAATCTTCAGTACATAAAGGCCACTCAAATTATGTCAGGGAGCCTTAGTAATCATGTCAACATGTCAGTCAAGTAACCTTACACTTTCCCATCTGCAATCATTGTGTGAGCAGTGGAGTTGTTTATCTTCATATCTTCAAAAACATTGCACATTAAACCACCCCATGGTCCAAAGCATTCCTGATGGTGCACTGTAATTACATGGTCATTGACCCATCCACATGACAGCATTCATGACAACAAAATTTATGACATGTGTGATTGCTGCTACATCCTTTTGACATTTTTTATGAAATTGATGATCAAAATGAAAGCTGAAAAATACTGATAAGTGGCATAACCAAACTGAGATAAACAGTCACAGACCCAGCCAAACATGGATTTTAGTTGCTTAATTCTTTTTCAAGGCTGCCCTGCTGAAATTCAACTCAACTGGCACTGTTATGACAGGAAATGTCAGTGTCAATCAAGAGAGACTCCAGAGTCATACAAAGTTCAGCAGAGCACCTCTGGATTAAAAGAATTGTATGAAATGAATAGAATGCGCTCAGTATCAGCACCATCATTTGCTGTGCTCAATGCAGCATTTGTTCATACATTCTGGATATGGCTATTGGCTTGGGCCTTAGCAAATGCAACACTTTATGCTTTGCTTGGATAACATTCAGATACAATACAACATTAGCACTGATGATGGATGCAATGTTGCATGTAGGTCAGTAGGTGGGGTTACTTTCTCAATACTGATATGGGCAAGGAGTTTATTGGCTGCTGATCCTCTATAAATCCAGGGGTTTGTGCACCTTGCGTTTAATAAATTTTATAAACGCGAAGAACACATAGGTAATTAAATTCAACCTGACCAATTAATAACAGCCATGATGTCAATTTCACACAAAAAACACTCTCCTAAAATGGAGTCTTATTTGAAAGGACCGAAACGCCAAAGGCCATTTGGTCTTTCATAAATTTTGATCACTGTTGTATGCACAGCAAGGTGCTAAGCTGTTCAAAAGGATTCCCAAGGGCTTTGATAAGCTCTTAAGCTTTTCCGATTTCACTCACCAACATATACTGCTCTAATTATTTCAGCTTTTAAAAGATGCACTTTGTGGATTTGAATTAGAAAAGGAATTAAAATGCAGGCCATGCTCATGCTGAGCATGAGCATTCAACTTGAGCATGCTCATGCATGCTCATGCTCAAGTTGAAAATTCCGAAGACAACAAACCCATTTTTTACTCATTCGAAATTCTGCATATGCAGCAAATAAATATGTGAATATCAATGGTCTTGCACAATGACAAAACAGCTTTCTAATTTGATATACCTTACCTTACCTTACCTTTGCGGTGATCGGGATAAAAGGCCACTAGGCCTGGGGAACCCGCTCACATCGAGCTCGTAACGGGATACAGGCTGGGCTCTTAGGGGTTTGGGACGTCAAACATCGAGTCGCGCCAGTGTTTGTCCAGTTGGGCCTTGAACTGGTTCACGGACTGGGCTGATACCACTGTGACTGTGTTTGGTAGAGAGTTCCAGTCGTTGATAACTCTAATGCTGAATGCGTTTCTGCGCACGAGTTTCGATGCCCTGGGCTTCTTGAGTTTCCACCCGTGGCCCCTGGTGCGGTCCGAGTCGCTCCGTGTCAGGAAGACTTCAGGTGATATTGCCAGACCACCGTGTAACAGTTGGTAAACCGTCACCATGTCACCTCTGCGTCTCCGGTAGTATAAGGATGGCAATCCTAGTCGACGGAGTCGTTCGGTGTACGGAAGGCATTTGATCGTGGGGACCATCCTTGTTGCACGCCGTTGCACACGTTCAAGCTTCTTCTGATCAACCTTTTGGAAGGGACCCCAGATCGTGTTTCCGTATTCCAGGAGAGGGCGAACAATCGTCTTGTATAACAGAGGCAGTGTGAACTCATTAATGTTGGCGAATGAGCGCCTCAAAACGGCCAGTATCTGGGAAGCCTTCGCGATGGCTGTGGCGGTCTGCTTGTGGAAGTTGAGCTGGGAGTCTATGACGATGCCGAGGTCCTTCTCTTCCTCTGTAGTTTGAATCGGGATACCACTCAGGGTGTACATGAAGCCTGGGTTTCGGTGGCCGAGGTGCATCGCCTTACATTTCTGGGCATTGAAGGGAAGTAGCCATTTTTCAGACCAGCGGACAAGTGCGTCGATGTCCCTTTGGAGGCTTGAGCTGGGCCCAGGCACGTGGCGGTAGAGCTTCGTGTCGTCGGCGAATAGCTTAACCGAGCCGGACACTTCTGAGGGCAAGTCGTTGACAAAGATAGTGAAGAGTACAGGTCCGAGGACCGATCCCTGTGGAATTCCGCTCGTCACCGGTGCCCAAGGGGACTTACTTCCCTGGACCACGACCCTCTGTCGGCGATCGACCAGAAAAGCCGCGATCCAGTTGAGAAGGGTTCCCCTGATGCCATAAGCATACAGCTTGCGAATCAGGCGTTTGTGTGGCACGGAATCAAAGGCCTTGGCGAAGTCCAGGTAGATGATGTCAATCGCTTCATCATTTTCTAGAGCAGAGCTCCATTCCTCAATCGCTTCCATCAGCTGGGTGGCGCAGGATCTCTTGGGGAGGAACCCGTGCTGAGCGCTGTTTAGCAGCCCGTTTGTGCTCATGTGCTGGAGGAGGGCGTCTCGGACAATCGACTCAAGAACTTTGACGGGGATGGCCGTGAGAGTAATAGGTCGGTAGCTTGAGGGGTTTTGACGATCGCCTTTCTTGAAGATCGGCGTGATCTCTCCGGTCTTCCATTCTGGGGGGAGTGTTCCAGCATCCAGAGACTTTCTGTAAAGCGTGCTCAGAGGCGTCGCGAGGGTCCTTGCTGAAGTGCGGAGGACCCTGGGTTGTATATACAAATTCAGCGTCTAGAAATAAGCCCAAGTATCCAAGCAAGTATCTCACAAAAGCTGAAGCAAACCAATACAATTTGGATAGTAAGCGAAAATAGGTTTTGAAACATCAGCGTCATAAATGTCGATAAATAGCAAAGCTACCAAATTTGATGAACATCGAATACATGACGTCAAAATCTAATAACCAACTTCCTAACCTTTTTTACTTAGTTAAAATTATTCAATGTTAGATGAGTAGGATATCGACATCAAAGTATCAATTTTGAAAAAAAATCCACTTTTGATCAACCAAAAGCGTGCAATTTAATTGACGCATTGAGTTATATGTCATCGTGACGTCAATAGAGCCCAGTACCGAGATGCGGCCGTATTTTCGGAGAAAGATAAATCCTTGAACAAAAAGTCTGATAGGAAAAGGAAGAGCAGAGAGCAGAGAGCAGAGAGCAGCTTCACAGCTTGAAGTGGGGGGATAGTTTATGTTTATCTGTTTACCGTGGGAGGATAGAGCGTGAGGAAGAGAGAGGGCGGTACACATGGAGGTCCCCGCTTCAAAAATTAGTTAATCCCTATAATATAGACATCATTCTATAGAGAAACTCATGTTTAGTAAGAATAATGTGGTTTCCAGTTATCTGATCGATAATTTTAAGACCAAAAGCTAACTAATCGTATTCTTACCACGATCTCGGTGGAGCCGCACAACGGTCTGTTGTCAACATGTAAATTGTTGTTAAATACCATTACGCAGAAATGTAGTATCTTCATAAAACCCAACACACTAGGGGAACTGTGGGAAACCGGGGTTTTGGGTGGGGGGGGGGGGGTACTATTTTTATGAAAAAGTGATAGATATACACAAATAATTTTGGAATTACATTACGGTTCTGTATTTTTAATTTTTAATAGAAGAGAATTCGGTAATTTTCTTTTTCGGTAAAGCGCCTCACGAGATGCGCCAGATCTGTCGACGAATGATAGCGACTTTTCTGAAAAAGTCTTCAGAAATGTTTCGTTCGTAAATATTTTCGTTCGTGCATTTTCTTTATTTTCGTTTTTTGGTCCGTGCATTTTTTTGTCTGTACATATTTTCATTCTTCGTCCAACATTTCTTCGCCTGTACTGTGCATGTTTTCGTCGGTGGCCAACTCGTGGCGAAGCAGTGCAGTGCCGAAGGCAATGCCTTAGGAGAGATTACAGGCAATAGTAAATCAAATATTTTTAGGTTAAATGGTTATGTATCTGGCTTCAGGCCGAAGGCCTGAAGCCTGATGCATGACCACTTAACCTGAAAATATTTGATTTACTATTGCCTGCAATCTATTCCTGCAAGTAACTATTTCCTTATCCGGTAGGCAAAAATCAGTAGGTTAGGTTAGGTTAGGTTAGGTTAGGTTAGGATTCCCGGTAGGCAAAAATCAGTAGGTTAGGTTAGGTTAGGTTAGGTTAGGTTCCTTAATGCCTGGTAGGCAAAAATCAGTAGGTTAGGTTAGGTTAGGTTAGGTTAGGTTAGGATTCCCGGTAGGCAAAAATCAGTAGGTTAGGTTAGGTTAGGTTAGGTTAGGTTTCTTTATGCCTGGTAGGCAAAATCAGTAGGTTAGGTTAGGCTTCTTTAAGCTCGGTAGGCAAAAATCAGTAGGTTAGGTTAGGTTAGGTTAGGTTAGGTTAGGTTAGGTTAGGACACCTCTTTGAATTTCATCGAGTAATAATCGCTTTTCTCAAATTTAAAGTTGTCCGCGCTTTAGACATAACAATTTGAGAACCTTGGTATTGTTTGTCATTTCTGGCTGCGATAAAAAATTGTGCACGCGAAACGCATCTGATATTTTTGCAGCCTTGATTGTTTATAAATTGTGTTCATCCGCCGTAACCAGCATGGCGTCAGCGTCGGTTGCGAGGGGTGAGGCTTGTGGTGTTTTGGGGTCAATTTTGCCAGCTTTAAATGGTAAGCTGTTGCATTTTACTGGCAGGGAATGTTAGATAGTTGGATTATAGCATGTTGTGATACTAATTGGATTCATATAATTAAAACGAAAACGCTTGGGGACCTCCGTGTTTCCGACCAGAGAGAGGAAGTCTAACAACAATCTATTAATTTCATATTCTTTAAGAGACTTGTCTGAGGGAATCAAGAAGGTGGAATATTGGCCAAGGTCCATATACTGGTGAGAATGGTGTCATGACTTGACTTTTTGATGCCTTACCTGCTATTTTCAGGACTGTTATGTTGGTACATACCTATCTTATGGAACTGTTGATTTTTGTTTTCAAGTTAAGCGTTAGCAAATTTGCCCATTGATTTTCCTTTCTGCTTTCAGTAAACCTCTCAGTAGTGGTGGAACACCTTCAATGAAGGGGGGGGGGGGGGTACTGCCAACTTTTGGTCCCATTCTTTCCATATGCAACATCCATAAGTGATAAGACTAATGTAAAAAAGACAAAATTAAGGCAATACCCCCCGTTCCGCTGCCTATGAAACTGCTGCCAGTTCAGTTCAAATGGCATGCATTCAAGCTTTGAAATTGAAATATTATTTTGTGCTACCTACTGTCTTCATACAACTTAAAATGGTTTTAATTTAATGAATAAGGTTAAAGGTGATGTCACTGACTTCCACAAGGACTGCATCTGCAATGAGTTCATGTATTTAGATGGATAAGTATTGAAATAGTCTATAAATGGACGGTTATAGCAAGACCATTGCCCTTGCCCATGAACCATGATATCTTGCCTGACATCTTTGCTGTAGGTCAAGATTGCTGAGCTGATGCCTCTTGCTCTGGTAATGATTTCTGCTAAGTGATTGCTGCTTCACTTCAGTTTGCAGTTGTAATTTGAGAAGATGCTACAATGGTGCATGAACAAATCAGAATTATGAAAAATATGTTGTATTTATAATACATCACATCCAGTACCTGTTTTCAGAACCCTGCCTGGTGTCCTTAGCATTGAGATGAGCCCTCTTTCTGAGATGGCCAGTTTTCATCTGGCTATATTCCTTAACCCATAGGTGTGACATGGTTAATGGCAATATTATGCAATACTTACAAGTTCTCTAAAGTCCTTTTTACCATATCAATTTGATTACCTTTTCTACTAATAAGTCACAAAAACAGATAGTATCACATTAATCAAATATATCTTATCTAAAACTAGGCATTAAAAAGTTCCAATGAATATTGGCACAAGACTTGATTATCTGAACTCAGTACCTACATCCCAACTCTGCATAGCTTTAGTCTGCACTGATTGTGACCCATGTCATTGCAGTTTAATTCACTATTATTTTATTTTTATTTTTTATCCTCTTTTGCATTTTTCATGTATGACACACTGAAAGTTTGAACTTATGTTGCCAGCCCTTTGTAAATTAAAGTAACTAAACCATTAGAGCAATTAATATTAGTTTCTCCTGTCAGAATCATCGAGTATTTATCTTTGTTTGTTCAACAGGTGATTCTACTATGAGTTCATCAAAGCTGTTCATTCTGGTGGGGGCAGCGGCACTGCTGGTTGGGGAGGTTGCAACCGACATTGGTGGGCCACCTCCATTCCCCGGAGGCGTCACTCCCAAAGTGCCGGAGAATGTCGAGAGCGGTATAAACCGGGTCCGCAACAGCTTCTTCGCTCAGTGCCGAGAGCAGGGTGTGCGAGACCCGGAGGCCCTGGTGGAAGACGTCGGGAACAGCGCCCAACGGTGCATCGAGGACAATCTGAACATGACGGAAATCCAAGAGGATATCGCGCAGCACATGAAGAACGGCGACTTGGACAAGCTGTTCTCGGGACGCTGTCGCACCCTGCCACCGATCATCTACAGCTGCGCCGAGATTCAGCTGGCAAAGCTCAGCACCTGTCTCAACGAAACTGAGCGCGCCAAAGACTATCCTGGCCACATGATGAACGGTTTGCGCGCCGCCATCGACTTCCTCTGCTTCCAGGACGGTGAGCGTATCGCCATCTTCCTGGGGGACAAGGGCCAGGAGTGTGTGTCGGCCAACGCCACACGTGACAGCGTGCAGGGCTGTCTCAAATCGCACAATCTGACCGAGCACGTGTCTGAGCAGTTCGGCAGCCTGACATACGGCTTCACCCCTGACAACTGCGACAGGCTGTTCGTCGCTCACGACTGCGTGGTGGACGGTCTGCGACTCTGCGAGGACAGCACGCCCTCCAACGTCGTGGACAGCCTGCTGCTGGCCTTCGAGAAGCCGCTGCCGTGCAAGCGGGCGACGGCGGGCGTCGGTCAGCCGCCGCTGGCCGACTGGGCCGTGCTACTGCTCAGCTGGGCCGTGGCGCTTCTGCTCGGCAGACTCCGGTAGTGGAGCCGACCCCCGCCGTTCACTCACGGCCGGGCGACCGGTGCGCTGGCTCCAGGGGCCCCAGCTGGCGGTATCCACCGGATCCGTGTTCGGCTTTGAGCTTAGATCACTGTGCTGCTTGGCAATGAGGTTTACTGCCAGTCGGGCTTCAGATGAACTACCAGTCTCATACCAGAGGAATGTCATTCGCTGGGGCTGAATGGCCGAAGTTCATCACGAATTTGAATATATCTCACCCAACCCGGTACACAACGGTCAACAAAGAACTTTCGCCGGCCCTGACAAGCGTCCTTCGCTGGCAAACAAGCCCTGACGTCACGCTGACTCAGTAGGCGGCATCAGTAACGCGTCGGCATTCGGTGATGAGTCACGCCTAGCTTTGCGCCACCTGCAACTAGACATTCCTCAGACAGATCGCGGTGCCAGATGGCTTGTGCGTTATCGTGAGTACTTGGCAAGACTCGATGCAGGGGAAATATGTCACATACCCTGTTTTGTTACGAAGTGCTTATCCTTGCTGTTTCTGATGTCCACCATTGCTAGAGCTGATCTGAAGAATACAGCTTAAAATGTGTCGGTGCATCCCCCTTCGCTGTAATGCACCTAATGTACTTAGATTCTTTTTTCCCGTGCGATCCTGTACTTACCTGGCGATAATGCTACGTGCGATCATGATATTCTTATGCCTCCTTTTATTCGACTGCGCATCATGGATGGGGTGTACTGACCACATAGTTATTAGTGTTGGTTCAGTGACCTGCCTTTGTCGAGCGCCACTAACGTGAGTCTCCCGTTTCCTTCCACCCACCCAGCCCGCGGGTCTCGCTCTGCGCCCACCAAAGTAGTACGTGCAGTGTAGGCGTTTGTGCTGGATTTGTACAGCTCTGTGATATCCCGGTGATTGACCGTGGCGAGTGTGCGGTGGAGCGTGTCTGTAAATTGTGAAACGATCTGTGGGAAAACCGGCACCAATGAGTGCGCCTCGAAGGATAGGTATAGTTTGAATACTCGGGTGGTCGGCAGTTTTCAGTTATTTTCGCCATGCGTCGGCGAGTTGTGCTATCAAACTTTAATTATTATTTTGAAGCCACCATTACCGATGTCTGTCTATACATTAAGATATGTGGAGCTGCTTCTATGCAGGGGCGTAGGCAGGGGGGGGGCCACTGGGCCATGGCCCCCCCCTTGGGCGCCGAAGGCGCCCTTTGCGATTGGAGGGCGCCGAAGGCGCCCTCCAATCGCAAATGCAATTGTGATATAATCGAATCGAAAAACAATCGCGACTGGAGGGCGCCCTCCAATCGCGAATGTGTTTACAGGGAAAATACGGATGGAGGGCGCCCTCGGAGGACGCCCATTCCAAATACGCCCTCCAAATACGGTTGGAGGGCTCCCTCGGGCGCCCTCCAACCACATTTGTAGGCTGTAGCTCTCTAAGCGTAACGGTGGTCGCCTATGTAATCCGCTGTCCTGTAAATAAGCGCCCTCTCACCCGAAGGCGCCCTCCTGTAGGTCGCCACCCTGCTACACATTGCCGCCCTTCTGCTGATCGGCGTCCTCATAATTATTGGCGCTCTCCTACCTATTGAGCCCTCATGTGAAATTTTGAAGGCCGCCTTTCTCCCTTTTGGCACCCTCTTGTTCAGTGCCGCCCTCCTACCTATTGGTTCCCTAGTCCTTCCTGTTGAATGTTAATCGGGGCCCTTCTCCCATTGGCGCCCTCGTGTAGATCGCCGCCCTCCTAACCACTGGCACCCTCCTGTTGATCACCGCCCTCCTATCCACTGGCACCTTCCTGTTGACCAGCGCCCTCCGCACAGACGCCCTCCTGTTCGTGTCATCCTCTTGAGCAAAGGCGCCCTCCTCACCATTGCCACCCCCATTTTAATCGTCACCCTTCCGCTCATTGGCGACTTCCAGTTGATGACCGCCCTCCCACCTATTGGCGACCTCTTGTTGATCGCCACCCTCCTATTGGTGCTCTCCTGTTCCTCGCCACCCTCTTACCTGGTGGCGCCCTCCTGTTGATTGTTGATCGGCGCCCTCCTACCTATTGGTGCCCTCCTGTTGATCGCTGCCCTTCTATCCATTGGCGCCCTCCTGCTGCTCGCCAACTTCCTACCTATCGGTGCCCTACTGTCGAAACTCGGGATGTTGATCGGGGCTCTTCTACCTATTAGTGCCCTCCTGTGGATCGCAGCCCTTCTACCTATTGGCAACATCCGTTGATCGCTGCCCTCCTATCATTTATTTACTCCTTTGGCATGTTTTTCAACTTAGTCGTTCTATTGCACATAGTTGATGTCTTGCCTGTGAAAACTGCCACAAATGAACGTGCATTCAGCACAATGAATGAAGTATCTATACCTACCAAAACTATCTACGCTCTACGATGCATAAAACACGTCTTTGGTCTTAACGGATTGATCCTACTTTACGTGCATCATGGCATCTATATGGATTACGATTAAGTATTGTCAACAGGTTCGGGCGCAACAGCAGGCATCTTAAGTTTCGGTGATTGAAACTGGTTATGTGGGTACACTGTATGCATCTGTGAGAAGGCTATGAAGGCTGGTCTGAGGTAATTTGGATGATGTTTACGCATCTCGCGCTCCGGTATCAATCCGATACAGTGATCTGGTGCGTAGATATGCCACCGCCAATAAACTTTTATACATCGACACCCATGAGCCAAGCTTTCTGTACAGTTTGTGTGGCAGCGGCCCGACCAAACCTTAGGTATTTTTTACACCTTCAAATTTGGTAAAAGAGCGAGAGGAGCTTTGAACAGTGATCGTATAAAAGGCGTGCCTAAAAAGCGGAGGAAAAGGTTGTTTTCAAAAATTTCGCGCGCCTTCGGCGCAGCATTTCAAGAACACTTGACCTTTTGTGACCTGGAGTATAAAGAATACACACGATGCAAAATCAATGCAGCACGACCTATACGAGGTTACGCAAAAAAAAAACTGGTGGCATGGTAAAAAACGCCTCCCAACCCCCCAACCCCCACTGAGCGATTTTTTATCTCGCGACCGTATGGCGCCCTCCTTGGGTGAGGTGGCGCCCTCCAAACCCTTGGCCCCCCCCTTCGCGATTTTCTAAATACGCCGCTGCTTCTATGCACGGTGTTAGACAAGAACTTAGAGCAATTATTTATTCGTGTTTATTTGTCTATACTATACAACATTCTAGTCGCCACTGTTCTTGCATATTGCTAGGTCTATATTCGCGATTATATACCGTTAGCAATACACAGTCGCCATGATATGTTTGCTGTCTACTGATGCTCATTTGGATGGCGGTTTGTGATTGTTTGCTGCAATGCGATGCTAATTATCCTTACGTAACTCTGCGATGCGGTCTTTCAAAATTCAATGTCAGCAATGATAAACTCGCTACTAGGATAAGCATTACATACATCATTCAGTCGTTCGACGTCATTTTAATCCCTCAATTTTGCTGTGTATCACACATTATGCTAGCTACCATCGTTCTGGCTCCCATTTCACAGACACGCTGCTAGCGTCTCTTACGCTATCGGGCTTTTCCTTTCCGTGGACAAAAAAAGTCCGGACGAAATGTGTTGATGTTTCCGTAAAAAACGAGAGCGAGCACAATTGCGCTAACAGGGCTCCGATTGACCTTTGCTGTCGCTATGTACTGTCAAACACATTCATGAATGTCTACGTTCTGAATTTATATCAATTCCTTGTCGAGAGCGATTCGCAGATAGACTCGTTTTTGGAGTCCGTTTATCGAGAGTCCACGTCGTTTTGTATCGCCGTGTCCAAATCCGGCAGCTTACGCAGTACTTCATATCTATGGAACCAGGGCTCGCTTGTCCAGGGACCAATCCACCAGGCAGCGAGCGCGTCTGGGAGGTGTAGTGTAGAAGGCAGCAGGCACGTGCGTACCCTGGGCTCCACGGCAGGCCTAGGGGGGGGGGGGGAGCAGTGCAGCTGCACCCGTGGCGGCCATCTGAAAGGATGTGCCGCTCGTAAATGTGGCGGCCCGCGTCCGGTCACGTCTCTCGTGACGTCTTGCACAGCACGAGCTTGCGTTCTCGGAATGTCTATGATACGAAATGCGTTCCACAGTCCACACTCGACCAACGCTGAGTCACACAGTCTGACAGTCATGTGTCTGAATTGAAGGCATTTCCTTGAATTTAAGTGGAAATGGGCATTGCCCTGGGATACATAAACAAGCAAATACACTTCACGAACGAATTTTTATATTCTCCCAGCATTGTACCTTGCATTGTACTCCCTCCCTTTGTAATACGCATTTTATCGGCTTATGTCCCCTCCCCCCCCCATTGTTCATTGTTTATCCAACGCCTGTCAAGTGCCAGCGCTACCCTAGGGCAGATCCAAGGGCAGATCAGCGCTGGTCGCTGCTTCATGTCACCCAATCGCATCAAAACGGTTTCTCAGTGGCGGAGGCAGCGGGAGGGTACTTGGCACATGATTTGCACATAGAATGGCTCAAGAATGGCTCATGTAATTTGCCCTAATGGGCCTTGCCCAAGGCCATATATAGTAGGTAGCGACACTGAGCGATTTGTTTACAGCCAGTTTCGATCCCGATGACGCAAATGTCTCGTCACGAGACAAAACAATATGGCCACCTCTAATGAGAACCAAGTGCAATAAGTTCCCGGATGTAGACAGCACTGACGTCACCGGGATCGAAACCGACGACATCAGTACTGGACCTATGGCGAAGCAAAGTAGTGACATCCCCCTGGCCTTGCCAAGGCCTTGCCCTAAAGGCCCTAAAGGGCTCTCTGGGTTCATTTGAGGCGTCATTTCAGATTGTTTAACCGTATTGACAATCAATTCCAGTGCAAAATCCCAGTTTAGCAGCGTCATGAAAGATTTATCCAGAAAACACTAGCCCATGCTTTCAATGTCTTTTTCGATGATTACCTGCAGCATTTTCAATCCGCCGGTAAATAAGTACGGCCTTGGCCAGTAGGCGCCTTTTCAATGTCTTCAAATGTTTTCACTACTGACAACTCAACCGACAGAAGCAGGATGATGCCTGATAAGTGAAGAAAAGGAAATTGATAACTTGTGGCAATTTCAAGAGCAAAGGAAGCAGTGGATGTTGAAAATGAAATGGTGCAAGGTAATTCAGCAATCAATATCTAGAAGCATAGACAGCAGGATGTTGGGAAAATTATTATTCTTTGCTGTAATATCTGTCATGGTCTTAAAAACGACCAGCGAAGAACTGATTTGTCATTCCGATCTTACTGATGCTGCAAGTACCTGGAAAGTACTATTTAAAGAATCAAGAGCAGACCTGATCAGTCCCAATCAGCGATTGATCAGCATTTTATTCATGGGTTGGCTGGCTGTCATGTAAAATTACCAGCCACAAATTCAACACTGAACAGAGAAGTAAGCTTTCAGTGAGGTAAGTTATCCTTCATATGTTTTAACATGTGATTTTGGTTTGATATTTTATTGCAAATAAACATCCACATATAACGAGACATGAAGTAGTAAAATGTGCAGTAGCAATACTCCATCCAATAGGTAGAGTAGACTTCACATTTGTCCAGGCAGCACTGTGGATACACTGGTACACCCATGATAATAACAAGACACTGAATGAAGATTGACAAGCTGGAGAAGTCACCCATTTTACCATAAACAAATATTCAGAGGTAGGTAAACTAAGGAGTAAATTGCCACCCAGGGTATACTCTAAGCAGGTGCCTAAACACTCCTCTATAAGTAGAAACATTGCTGACTGAAAAAAGGATTTGCATTTAGATACAAATAACACTTAAATCAAGGATCACCACAATCATGTCATAGGCATGCCAACTACAAAAGCACACTTACAAGTTACACAATAAATCAGGTTGCTGATTAGGGCTCTTTGGACAAATTCAAGTCCCCTACAAACATTTATCAGCTCTATAAATCTGCTCAAATTGTTGACCATTGGAAATGATAATTTCACTGATTCATCAACATGAAAACAAAGCATAAATGTTAATAAAGAAGCTATTGGAGAGAATAACCGCAGGCAGTCAGAGACAGAAGACACCAAGGTGAAGTGGTATGAAACCATAACTTCAAGAGTTCCACTCTACAGGGAGGCAGTCCTGAGCATTGCTCACTACTCTACTCAGAAAATTGGGAGAAGTAGTCATCCAGGATTTTCATCAGCTTGTCATGATCCTCTTGTGAGCTGTGTGTGCAGGCCAGGGGCAGATGTTTAGACACCACTTTCCTGTCCTGGAAAAACTCACCAGTTGGCTGTTCTAGGGCAGCCTTTGACACAGCAAGCCACAGAGCAGTGTCAGCACCCTCTTCTGGTGTTCGGAACTTGCCCTGCATCTTGTTGTAGAAGTCTGGCATTGAGTTCTGCACAGCTGGAGTATCAGCCCAGCCTGGGTGCATGGAGAAGAACTTAACCTCTGGGTATTCTTTGGCATACTCTTCTGTCATGATCACATGCTGCCTTTTGTTCTGAGCATACACCATGGTTCCATCAAATGGCTTCATCTTCTCTGCCTGTAGATCATCCACATTCAGTTTCTGAGTCAGCATGCCTGCAGATGCCACCATGATTACACGAGGCTCTTTAGACTTCTTCAAGAGAGGCAGCAAGCTCTTTGTCAGCATATGCACTCCAAGAGTGTTTGTTGCAAAGTTCTTCTCCAAACCATCTTCAGTGACTTGCCGATCATTCACCATGCATCCTGCATTGTTGATCAGAACATTCAGTGACTCATGTTCCTCAATGAACTTCTTTGCAAACTTTGCTATGCTCGTTGGTTCCGACATGTCCAGGAGATGGACATGAACATTTGGATTCCCAGTTGTATTTTTGATCTCCTGCATGGCATCATCAGCATATTTTGGGTTTCTGCAAACCATGTGGATTGTTCCTCCAAGTTTGGCAATGGAGATTGCCAGAGATTTGCCAATGCCGCTGTTAGCTCCAGTGATCATGAAGGACTTGCCATTGCAATCAACATCCAGATCTTTCTCACAAAACTGCTTACTGGCACTGGCATAACCTGATTTTGTATAGTCTTTCAGGCCTTTCAGGATGAAAACAGAATTTCTGTACCATGACATTTTCTCTTAAAAATGCAAACCACTGAAGAGTTCACCTCCTAATCCAATGCTTCCTGTTGTAGCACCAGTAAAGTTGAACCAGCAGTGTGCTAAAATCACAGTTCCCCAGCTGCAAGCACAGGAAAAAGTCAGCCCAAGCCCTGACTGGCTAGCTCTGGAACAGACACACCCAACACGCCCAACCGCCAGTTCAAGTTTCCTTCTTACCACACGACGCAGGACAGATTATCTTTTTATGGCGTGACTTGCAAACGTTACATAACACGAACATAGAGGCTTGACGGACCACGGGCTACACGGTTTGAGACGCAGGTTTCAACCAATGCATCATGCATGAAAAGCATTTGAATCGATACACATCCTGTCTATGCTGAGATGGAATCATTGAAATGGAGGATATGCCCTAAATAACCTTACAAACCTGCTTTCGTTTGGCTTTCGTCTTCACATTGACATTACACAATACGCAACGTCACAATCGCGCAATGATTGCATAACGATAACAGACCGAACAGACCTTGAACAGACAACAGACGACGACAGCGACATCAGGAGAAAATTCACGGGGAAATTTAACATTTGTCTCCAGAAATCTCTAGGCAGACAGCTGGATATTTTATTCCCGGAACGAAATTACAAACGTAAGGGAGCGTTGCTTGAAAGGCTCGGGTGCCCCCCCCCCCCCAACAGTTCGTATTAAATGATAAATCAAGTCAAATACATGATATATAAACAATAATTACATACCGGGTGTCCCAAAAGTAAGGTCATGATTTAAAACTTAAATATCTCGAGAAGTAAGAGTCCGAATCACTTCCAATTTTAACACGTGCAAGGTACATCCATAAAATTATTTTCTTGCATGCTTAAACCATTTTTGATCATAACTACACCGAGCAGTAGGCATAAAACTGAGAAGGTCGAAATTCAACTCTTAGAGAGGGTCCGTCATTAAAACAAAGGGTAAATACCGCCCAGTTTTCGGCCCTAAGCAGACCCTATCAGCTCGCCCTATCTCTGAACTCATGCATAGTTTCGCCTCAACCGGTAAAACGTCAGAAAAAAGGTATAATGTACGCACAGGGCATGTATACTTAGCCACCTGTGCTTCGAGGTCCTGAGGACGACAGCGGGAATCGGGTGAAAATAAATCAAGAGAGGTGGCCGAGAGTCCTCCCAGTGGTTCTTCCGCTCGTCGCAACGCAGCTGTGCCGACACCATCAGCCAGCAGTGGTTTCAGCAGGATGAAGACTATGCTTGCACCGTCCTGAAGATCATGCATTGTCTCCGAGAGTGGATGTGAGATCCCGTAATTTTCAGTCAGGGCAACGCCATTGAATGGCCTCCGCGGTCACCTGACGTTACACCTTCATATTTTTATTCTCTGGATACACAACAGAAAGATTGTCTTTTAGGACAACCCAACGAGCCGGGAAGAACTAAAGGATGATCCCTTCGAGCAAACATAGGCGGCATCTCACCAGAGAATCGCTCCAGAATAGTGGAGGAAGTCAAACGTAGTCTATTCATGCACGCGGCCCGAAATGGTAGCCATGTAGAAAAGCAGCAAATGTGGGGCTACGAGCAAATGTATTGACTCATATGTATGTCAGAATAAAATTTTATAAAATGCTCTTTCATATGATGTCCTATTTATATCTATCCATCGCGTATTTTTGGCAGTGTGGCCAAAACAAATGATGACCTTACTTTTGGGACACCCGGTATATGCAAATGAACATCCATCAAAATTATTTTTATTCGATGCACGCATCTGCACAACCTCCACTCTTCAAATCTTGGTGGAGCTGGAGCGGGAAGAGTCGAAGACCAACGTCTGCTAGCGCGAAAACGGCAAGCAGTAAGCACCCAACCCGTTCAACATCGTGAAGGTGATGGCGTGTGTCGGCATAGTCGACTAGTCCCATGGTTCCCGACCACGTGCCTAACATGTTGCCAGAGTTCGATTGACAATCCATGCCTAGTGCCTAGGGATGGGATAGCAAGGAAGCCAATGAGACCGACTATAACATCGCCACCAATGAGAAATAGGTATGTACCCTTTGATTTCGGTAGGAAGGCGCTGTTTGTCACCTAGCTGCAAATCTCATGGATCTTCCCCGATCGGTGTTCAACGTTCGGATCGTCTGAACCTGAAATGTCCTTTTCTGACCTGCGTGCAGACTCGATCTGCCCTGCTCGGAAAACATTACGGAAAATGGCCATATCATATATTTTGAATGATACCACTGGCAAATAGCATTGGACAAATGAACAAATTATTGCAAACACCGATCGCCAATAAAACAGATTGCACAATCAACTTAAACGACCTTGAATACGACCTCGCAGCCTGCGCCTCCTCAATGACTATGAATTCTATAATAGCATTTCATTCTCGCATGCATTCGATATCCAAAGTTCCCCAGTAGTAGCAAATGATACCTTAGAGTAAAAGCGTTAGAGTAAAAGAGTACACAGCCACCGCCGATGTGACTCCTGAATCAGAGGATGTAGCACTACCGAAAAGGTGGCCAATACCGACTGCGATTGACCGGAAACCAAACAAGAACGGATAGGCCAACAGAGTACCGCAAGTTCCTCTCGCTGACATGGTTTAATACACAATGAATATAACGAAAAATCATTACGAGCGAGCGAGCGCAGCGAGCAAAGCGAAGTCTTTTCAATATAACGGAAAAATCTCAGTATGAGCGGCCCGGCCCGGCCTGTAACGCTTTTGAGAGGCTTATATCTCAGCAACCGCTGGACCGAATGGCCTGCGGTCTTTTTTGCTGGGTAGCCCCATCCCTTCTACCACGTAATTGACTACTTTTGATACATTTCAGTGACCGCCGTGGCACGTGCCACGTGAAAAGTAAAGGGTGTTCAAGCAGTTTTGCAAAAGTAATGATTTTGAGAGGCCCATATCTCAGCAGCGGCTTGAGCGATTGTCTTGCGGTAATTTTTATAGGGTAGCTGCATTCCTTCTACCAAAGGTCGTATACTCTTCATCTATGTGAGTGACCCCCACTGCACGTGCAAAATACAACAATAAGAGGTGCCAAATTTGTTCCCATTTCAGTAACTCGGTAATTACTGGGGCGATTTCGCTGAAACTTGGCATACAGCTAGGCACCCACCAGGCAATGCATTCCCATGTGTTGCGGTTAGGGTGCTACTGCACGTGCGCACGTGCAGGGGGCGTTTCCAGATCTCGAGAACGGCTGGGCCGATTGCGCTCAAATTTGGTACACGGTTGGGGACCGGTTAGTAGGGTGCCGTGCAAAAGTCATTTTGGACCCCGTTTGCACGTGCGCACGTGCAGAATGCCGCTTTCAGATCTCAGGAACGGCTGGGCCGATTGCGTTCAAATTTGGTACACCGCTAGCGACCGGTTAGAAGGGTGCTTTGCACAAGCCCGTTGGAAGTACCCTCTCGCCCTTCTGCACGTACAGGGCTCACTATCTCGCTCGCTCGTTCTTCGCCCAAAAGGCGTTTTACTGGTTGGTAAGCATTGGTCAGATCGGTCAGATGATGAACAATGACTTTTTTATGTCATTGTCCTTTTGCGGATTTTGTCAAAGAGCTAGCGCATAAGGATACATGATAAATCTTAAGTGGTGATAATGCACTTTATTACTGAGAAAACAGGATTTAAATCGACAGGAAAATACAATACATTTCAGAAGAATCAAGACAAAGCAAAAATAGGCACATTGCCCTGGATACACGTTGGAATCAAGCATGTTGTATGCCACTGGCCCACTGCAATGCGCTGCGTATTAACTTACACAACATCTATACTAAGATTTTTGTGAAGCAGTGGTGGTATATGCTATTTGCGCGCAACATCTGCCGCAAATGCTGCACTTTTTAAGATTTATGTCTAATATCTCAAAAACCGATTTGTATTTTTCAATGAAATTCGGTAGATATTCATATTTGCTGAATTTGAACTAAGCGCCACTTTTATGCCAATTCATTTACTTTTTTGAAGGTGGGAGAGTCCCTCCCTCGCCCGCACATGCCATTTTCCCATCCTAGAACGCACATGGGGGGGGGGGGTTGCCACCCCCCCGCGCCATTTCGTTCCTGTTGGAGATAGAGCTTAGCAGTAAAGACCAAAAAGATTCTTTGGGAAGAGACGAATCCAATGATACCCAGTTTTACCTTCTCAGGTCAGTCATTGACCTTCCAGGTCAGGTCAAACTAAAAAATGTTGCTGTTTTGGGTCACCGTTGGATATCAAGTGCGCTGCTTATCAAATACCGATGACGATGCTGTTTTCTGGTGCCAAGCCAGCTAGAACCTCTTTGTCACACTATCCGACCAGAATTTTGCTGCTGAGGTCATTTCAGGTCAAGTTAGGTCAAGGTCAATTATATGTGTTTGTATGTCTGTGTGTGTCTGTGTGTATACTGATGTGTGCACCGATTGTTTTTGGGTCCATATCACATGAAATCATGATCTGAGAAGCTTTTACCAAAAATGCAGTCAAAAAACTTCACAAAAAGTAAATTCAGCTTGCCTAAAACGCAATTATCTTAGATGACCTAGGTTGACCTTGACCCTGACCTTGACCCCTATACATCGTCGAACAACATGTTCCATGATAGGTGGGAGGTAAGACTGGCAAAAAAGGCCGAAATCAGGGTGTCAAAAGCTCACAAGGCCCATGGCAAACGCAAGATGTTGAGAATTGGCCATTTGGGTCATGACATGACCTGAAAAACAAGGTCATATCTCCGAAACCAAAAATCACAGAAACTTGAAATTTTCAGTGGACATCAAGAAAGGATAGATGAGCAGCTATACACAAAATCAACCTTCTAGCTCTAAAAATGTTGAGTGCAGAGCAGAAAGACTGCCTGGGGGGGGGGGGTGGCAACCACCCCCCCCCCATGTGCGGGCGAGGGTTAAAGCTGCGTAATAACGATACTAGTTTCTAAAAAGTGGAATATTTTTACTGCTTTGCTTCACGTTAGCATTATATTCAGCGTCCGTTGGACATATAATAAAAATATCAACTTAACTAGCCCTAGTAGCTCTTAGTTCCTCTTGTGATCTATGATAGTTATTAATCATAACATCACAACTCATTTGTTATGTAAACAAATCACAGAGTTACAGTACGCTCTAAGCATAACACGCACATGTATGAACTATATTAAAATGCTTCGAAAAAGACGATGGTAAAAATGCTTCTGGAAAATCCCCACGGCTGGCAAGGCTATAGTCAAGGCAGTGAAAACGAAGCGTAGCCTGGGGAAGAATTATACTACAGTACAGTGTCAGTATCTGAGAGAGGCAGTAGTTACTTGTACTTGACACCAATGGTCCTGGCAAATTCCTGGATGATGGTGATTAAGTACTACAGCTATTGTGCGAGCGATCGTCCCATTTACAGGCGTCAGGACGATTAGATAGGCACACTGAAATATCGTAGTTCAGGCAAGCAAAAACAAAACACGCCTCATAAAAATAACGAGTTTGCCTGAAAGATTCGTTGCGAGAGAATTCACGGTCTCCACAACACTTTACAGCGCCCTCTTCCTCTCTCCTCTACCTGTTATCAACTTCCTGGAAGAGCCGATGGACGCAGACGCCCTCCGATAACTCGGCAGGCGGATCTACCGCGCAGGGCCGGGCGCCATGACCGGTGGTGGCGACGGCGAAATACCCTTCATCTTCATATAGTCGACCAGCTGCCCGGGCAGCTCCGCCAGAACGCGACTGGCCAACGCAGCCTGAGTGCTGGGCCCGACGCCCTGGCGTCCCAGTACCGCCTGCAATTCTGTGGAACACGCAAACACGCACACACACGTTAGTCGATGGTTACTAACCAGCGAGAGAACAATGCAGTGAGTTTCACAGTCTGGACGGACGAACTAATACGAGACCCAACCGAACTTGCCTGACGAAGCGAATAGCTATTGCGCATGCACATTTTGACATGGTTAACATCCACAATCCAAATATCCAACATAAGCAGTCCAGGTCTAAAAAAAAAAAACGCTTATTCATGTTCTTCCTTTCACGAATTACTACGCTTATTCATTTTGTTTCCTTTCATGGCTTACTCGCAGTTTGCACAATCGGCGATAGGCGGCCTTACCGCAACACCACGCATGCACGGCATCCAGAGGGCTTGTGTTTCCCTGCGCAGAGTTATCTCTGATTCACGCACCGGGCGACAGCACAGTGGTGAGCAACTCTGGGACAGTGCAACAGTGCGGTCGTATGTGCATGTGTTCAGAGGGCTGTTCGGCTGCGCAGCAAAAATGAAATATGCTGCAGCACGCATGCGCAGTGAGGACTTCGTCGCCTGTTAGTCCCGCCCACACCACTGCGTCACCGCCTGTGTGACGTCACCTACTGAAGCATGCTTCGTTTTCCTGCAGCACGAAATTTGGTGCTGCAGGAGGCGAAAGTGGCGCGGATTAAAGTTTACCGTCCAATATTTCTTATTGTAAGTGGTTTGTATGCTGTTTTTTGGGTATCATTATCACTCTTTTCGGTGGCACATTGCTAATAACCACATTTGAACGCAAATTAATCGTTGTTTGAGCGACAATCACCAGTCCACCCGCGCAACGGTTCGCCGCGTTTGAAATAGGCTGCGGCGACGCTCGGCCGCGGCGTGCCGGCGGAGAGTGGGCGGAGCCAGGCGGTTGACGTCACCCAAGTATGACGCACGCAGCACAGATCTATGCTGCAGGGACCCGAACAGCCCTCAGGGATGCGTTTATGTCTTCCGCTACAAATGATCCGATATGGTGTCAGTCCGACTCGAGAACAAATAGCTGCTGCGTAAAGGCGAGCTTCGTTTAGATGGTGTGGTGGTTTCGAGGATGATATCAAGGTAGAAAATAACCCTAAAATGCGTCAAAATAAAGAGCGGAAAAGGTAGGGCCCAGTAGGAATCGTAACATGTCGAGAACTGAAAACCATTTTGATACATTAAGTTGAAAAGGGTGGACATTTTACTTTACGTAAACCTTGCAACTACTTAGAAGCTAAATACACGTGGCTCAAATCAAAACCAAGCAAGAAACCAGGAGCTGGTGCACACAGGGTCTCTGGGCCGCACGCGGCGGCCAACTGACCTCAGTAGGTCGTGACGGTGGGCAGGCTGGGGTCGGGCGGCGGTGGCGGCGCCGGCCCGCTGGCCGCCACGCCCGGCTTCAGGCCGCGCAGCCGCATGTACTCGGTGAGCTGGGCGGGCAGCTCAGCGAGCACGTCGCGCGCCAGCCGGTCGCGGCCGCCGGCGCCTCCAGTCTGCAGATGGCGGCGCAGCTCTGCAGACGCAGACGCACACCGGCCGGCGCGCGGCGTCAGCGAACGCCGCCACAGCCAACGAATTTAGCACGGCGAGCTACGCTGAGACGACCATATGTGATTTTGGTGCGGATGTTTGTGACTTATGTGGTGTCAGCAGGAGAGGATCGGTCTGGAGTTTTGTAGGAGATGAAAATTTAAACTGGATAGATTAACATGGTAGCTCCCACGCAGCGGGGGGCAGTAAAGGATAGATAGGAAAGTACGTAGAGAAAAAATGTATTACAGGCACATTACATTTACGACCCAGTTAAGGCTGAAAAGTGAAACAGACTCCGCATTCAGGAAATCGCATGCGAGAGCCTATTCAAATACGTTAGAATTCTGCCCGCATCAATCGCATGCGGGAGGTGCGAGCGATATGCGAGCGTGCTTCCGCGCATTTGAATAGGCTCTCGCATGCGATTTCCTGACTGCGGAAAGAGTCTGTTTCAGGCATTGGGGCTCTGAGCGTTTTATTACCATCACAAGAATAAGCATATCCGGCATGGATTTCCAAATTTTCGGTTTGACCAAAACACGAGCTGCCTGATGACTTTTCGTCCCGACGAAAAAAATGCCTCTGAATGCTGGCATTGTTATTGTGAATCCTAATGATCATGATGAGCCGGCTGCTTCGCCAAAAAGTGGTACAACGAATAATGAATGAGTTAGGTGAAGTGGTAACATAGTAACAATCTTCCTTGGGGTGAAGTGCGAGAACCATGTAGTAGGTGGTTAATGATGAGTAGCGAATGCATTTAAGCTGCAGAATGAAATGCTCAGACAGCCCCAGCATGCGTAAAAACGTCCCTACGCCTGGCCCGGCACAGTTTAGCCACTCCCTCTGCAGTCTGCACACGGAGGAACTGCTTACTGTACAAGAACAAGAAGCATAACATGCAATATCAGCGATCTGCAGTACTTATCCCGATACCCTCATCAGATACCGCCCTGTCGAACGTTGCGCCTCGTACCGCGAACATGACACGCCTATTAGCGCCGTGGATGCCCCCAACCCCGACGCCCACCCGCGCCACCTACCGACAAACTGGACGATGTCCCTGGCGGCGATCCTGCCGCGGTCGTCGCGCAGCTTCTGGTTGTCCGAGTCCAGGTACTCCATGGCCGAGAAGTCCTCGGAGCCGACTCCGACGATGATGACCGACATGGGCAGAGAGGAGGCATCCACCAGCGCTGCCACCGTATCTGCACGGTCTGAGAACGCGAGGGCCGCGTGAGCACGGGGCTGAGGCTTTGCGGCAGAGGTTGTCCAGCGGTTGTACGGGCTACGCAACGCTCCGTTCGCCGAAGCATGTACGGTCGACCTATTGGGCTATGGTCCACCTGTAGGCGCCCATTTGTGACTACATCCACTCTGGCACTGTGCTTCTACTCTCATAGTGTAACAGAACTGCACTGGATCACAAAACACCGGTGTACCTCTAAGCCTAGCATGACCCGGCATAAGCCAACCAGATACTTCACACCACCAGTGTTCTAAAATTGGATTTTGGTTGGGTGTGACGATGATGACCAAAAAAATCTAGGATGAGAAAAAAAAACAAGTGAAAACCTATATCACTTTCGCAATAAAGGCGTAACGCTACGCTGGCTGATAATAAAAGAACATACCATTCCTGACCACCAAAACTAACCGAAAAAGACGATGCAAATAGGTAAGGATGATATACGACAGAATTATAACTTTAGCATCTGATCGCCAAGTGTTTCTAAATCCGTCCCATTTTATCCCAACCTTTGTGTTTGATTGAGACTAATGAAGTTAAGAATCACCCTTGTCTCTTATACAGCTAAGAATGAATACCTACCTACTTCAACCAGTGAGATTTCATTTTCCTCACAAGTCAAAATGCATTGTCACAATTGAATGCTGTCCAGTGGCCATCCTTCTCCTAGCCTTAAATCAATGCCTTCCTTTCCGTTTCAGATGCAGACAGCAGATATTACCGTCAGCATCTGCTAAGTTCCTACTCATGCTTACTGGCACGGATCCAGGACGGTCCTTCTGCCTGTATATTTCTCCTAAAGAAGATCATCCGCGGACCTCCATCCTCGCGACGCCAGTCGCCATCATGCGAGCGAACTAGGTCTTTAAGAAGCAGAAGATGCAATGATTCTGTTGAAATCTGTTGTCATATCTTAAGGAGGGTGGGGGAGGGGCGGGTGAGAGAGCTCTCCCTATATGCAGGCTTTGGTACTAGTGCCATGTGGAGAAGTTTTCTTTCTTTTTTAAGCAAAGGAAGTGGGAAGGAACCTGTCGTTGCCGTTGCAAAGGGTATCATTCTGTCGTCCTGTATTATTGATTTAGTGCAGTTGACTCAGACTGTGTAATGCGTGAGGCATGGTCATCACTGTGACACTGTCAGACATAAAATCTTAGGTAATCATGATACCCTGATGGGCAGTTTGTTGACGTAACTGATCACTATGAAACCAGAAACCGTATAACTCATGTGTTCTGGCCTCTGGGACGTTTTGCGCCTACAATATGGCAGCACCGCTTCCAAGATTACTGTATATTTGAGATAATATGCGGCAATATAAGTATGTAGTTTTCGTTCGCATCTGATCTGGTAATATTCGTACAGTCAGTACACAGTATAGCTTTGAGCTTTCCATTTTCAACATATATGACAGTGGCCGGATGATACTGGAAATGGTGCCTTTGCTCTGGGCACACAGAACGGGACGCAGTATTGAGTATGCAATTGCAGTCGCACTATGCAGCATGACATACGCCGGAAATCTCCCGGCCCGAACGCCGGAACGGCCAGCGATAGTCGGTACTCATTACGCATAGTGAAAATGGAAACGGTGTCAGCGCAACTCTTCGAAAAGAACGGTGCACTACATGAGACTAGACAAAGGGTCACTGATTAGGGCACCCCAAACGGAACGATGTGCACTGCGCAGCACAATACGCAATATCGCAATAAAAAGCGTGCAACTAACCAGTAACCAGGGCATCCATATCGGAACGGAACGGGATGCAAAAAAAAAAATGATAGGATGCCACCGACCTCATGGCCGGCCACCGAAACGGAGCGGTAGCTTCGTATCATGTCACGTGATAAGTGCTGAGTGAGAGAGCGTCACTGATCAGTGATCAGTGATCAGAGCACCCGCAACAGAACGGAGGGCATCAGTGATCACTGATCAGAGCAACTGCAACGGAACGGAGGGCATCGCTGATCAGGACACCCCAAGCGGAAGGGAAAGCGAGAGCACAACTGACCAGAACACCCGAAACGGAACGGGAGTGAACGGAACGCATTAGCGGCTCGCCGAATCGCGATTCCGGCCAAACATGGCCTCAAGAAATAGGTCACAGGTCAAAGGTCATTTGGGTCAGGAATAAGAGATTTTCAGAGTAGGTGTCAAATTAATTGACTCGAGGGTCCTGAAAGTTTCGTCGCGATCGGCCGCTTTTTACGCGAGTTATTCTCGAAAAAAAACGAGGGGGTGGTTCGCTCGACCCCCCCCCCCCTATACGGGCGAGGGATAATTTATTAAAAAGCTAGGGCCTTCTTAATCCCATCTACCAGCTTCAGAACATGTATTGGGCAGATCTGGGAATACCGTATCTTAAATTTATCCCTAGAGGTGTGCCAAGGTATCCTTTCATTCATCTTGGCTTTCCCTCGGCCGAACGCTTCGTGTTTAAAAACCTTTAGAAACTAATTGAAATGAATAATTGGCGGTAAGATTATTGCAAAGGCATGAGAAATTAACGTAAAATACATCATTACCGGTCTTATAACCTCATTTCGCGTATGAAACCTGCCAGAGTCCACAAAGTTTCATATTCATCCCTAGGGTGTGCCAGGGTGGCGTGTCAGTCATCTTGAACCCCTGCCCGACCCGACGCCTCGAGTTTTAAAGACATCTAAAAGCTAATAACGTAAATAATTTGTGGTGAAATTGATATAATATGATCAGAAAAGAACGCAGAATAAATTAGTATCCGTCTCAAAACATTATTTTGCCTATGAAACCAGCCAGAGCCCGCGGAGTTTTAAATTCATCCCTAGGGTGTGCCCAGGGTGGCTTTTCTCATCTTGGACCTCTACCAGGCGCGACGCCTCGAGCTTTAAAGTCCTCTAGAAGCCATTGACGGACATAATTTGTGGCGAAATTAATGCGATAGGATCAGAAATAAACGCAGAATAAATTGGCATCGTCCTCAAAACATTATTTCACCTATGAAACCAGCCAGAGCCCGCGGAGTTTTAAATTCATCCCTAGGGTGTGCGCAGGGTGGCTTTTCTCATCTTGGACCTCTGCCAGGCCCGACGCATCGAGCTTTAAAGTCCTCTAGAAGCCATTGACGGACATAATTTGTGGTGAAATTGATACAATAGGATCAGAAATGAATGTAGAATAAGTTGGTACCTGTCTCATACCCCTATTTTGTATATGAAAGAAGTTAGAGCCCACCAAGTTTTAAATTCATCCCTAGGGTGTGCCAGGGTGTGCCCAGCTGACTGCGGGTCCAAAGATGAAAATTTTGTAGGCGTATCCTGCGCAACTTAGTCAAAAGCGAATTGCATAGGTAGTGTTTAATTTGCGCAAGCAGCGGCTCATCCGTTTTGCGTTGGCAGCAAACCACTAATCATAGTTGTTATGAATATCCAAAAGCATTTATTCAGAACACAAACCTGGTTTTTACAAACAGTTGAGGTGATCAAGGTCATTCAACGCATATTTGTTATTAACAGCTGGAAGTGTGCAAGGTTATTTTCTTTCGTTGTCAGTCAGGGTGAGTTGTTGGGTTTGTGCCTTGATTTCGCATCTTTTTTTTCATGGAAATTATGTATTATGTAGCAAACCTATAAGTTCTAACTGTCTATATGGCGCTGCTAGGTATATCTGGTAATCTGGCTGTTAATTGTTGAGCATGAGTTGAGCATTTTTCAAAGATGAAAGAATTCCAACTTACCTGGTTTTGGGGATGAAAATATTTTGCCCATTAGGTGTGATTTTCCACCCAAAATTCCGAAAAATGGAACACTGCACACCACCATTCATGTAGACACTTTTGGATCAATATGACCAAAATGGGTTCATTCCATGACTGGCCTGAGACCACCCCAGCACTCCGTCATGCGAATATGTAGTACCTGTGATGATGCCGTCGGTGATGATAAGCAGAACAAAGTAGTTTTTGCCGTCCTGAGAGCTGGCGGCGAAGCGGGCCACGTGACGAAGAACAGGCGAGAAGTTTGTCGGCCCGTACAGCTGGACTGAAACAGAAACAATGGCTCGTGAGCCGATCGATAGTCAATGTGTGTTTGTGTGAGTTGGGGGGGGGGGGGGGGGTTAGGGTATGGAATGAGCATAGGGACTATGGTACAGGGGTATGCGGGTAACAACAACACATTTGCTTTCAAAGTACTTGTGAGTTCGGGCCTCCAACTGATGCGCTTTTCCTATATGGTCATATCACTCAACTTTGAAGGAGACCCTATGAAATAACCGATGCTACTTTCATAATCAACCATTGTTCTCATCATGAATTTCATGAAACAAGCACGTAATGAAATCAACTGTGAATAGATTCGCGGCAATTCCTCTTCCAGCAATCCCAGGTGAAACACGCGGCAATTCATCAGCCGTCATCCGAAGACCCACCTGTGTTCAGCGAGTGATAGTAGGCCTGCAGAATTCCGTCGACGCCAGGGCAGAACGGGTTGCTCGGATGACCGTTCAGAAAGAACTCGTGAGACACCTCTCCGTTAGGCGGCACGCGCGCCCCGAATCCCAGACAGGGGAACATCTTGTCTGCGGAGCGGGAGAAACGCACCGGGCCAGAGCGGTGAGGTGAGCGAGAGGGCGATATTGCGATAGTGAATTCGGGCTTGAATTCGATAATGAAAGAAGCCAGAAGACGCATCCATGTATGATATTGCCCACGAAATTGATAAACCGGTGCCAATTCTGTGCAATACTGTCTCGAAATCTCATCGCAGTCGTGCCCTGTATGACACTGTCTCCAAATCTCACCCATATCGAAGTCCTTACAAACATACTCATTTTTCAGTGCTTACCTGAGTCGTAGTCCTGTATGATACTGCCCACGGCTCGGATAGCCGTCATGTACTGGTTGTCCCCGCCGCGCGTGTCTCGGTAGTGCAGCGAGCGCGGGTCGGTCGGAGGTCCGTTGGAAGCCGTGAAGTCGACGGCCACGGTAAAGTTGAGCTGGGTACCGCCCTGGACATAGTCGAGGAACGTAGGCTGCCGGAGAGAACACGGGAGAGTTACGTGGGAGATACTGCAGGTACTGGACAGGTTCCCAGAAGATATTATGTAGCCGTTACAGACCCGATGTAGGTAAAATCATCACATCGTCATTGCGAGGAAACAATAAATGTGGAAATTTGAGCTAGTTAAAGCGCAAAAAAGGTTCTAGCATCAATTGTAGAACGGTTGTTAGTTGAAAACTTTTCATTGAAATAATTCTTGGTAGCACCACAACCATAGCCTGACAAACCCAAGAAAGAACGCCTTCTCGACGCCTCGAAGGCGGCTCGACGCACTTAACATATGAATTGAACATAAGAGATAGCCTACCTGTACCTAAATCTGACAGAAATTATCTCGGGCGTATTGAAAGTTATCTATAGAGACAAGCTTCAATAACTGTAGCACTTTAAAACCGTTCTTTCTTAGCTTTGTCAGGCTAAAGCCAAAAATGTAAAACTGAAATCCAAGAACTGTTAAATATGTATAAAAAATGGCCTGGAGACCAAACCCTTCTCTGAAGCTCCTGGTAGCTACCCTGCCGTCACCTGACTCTGAGGTCACCTTCACCAGCCTCAGTAGTCACTCGGCCGCTCTGCCCAGTCTTACCTGCGTGGTGAGGCGGGCCGAGTTGACCACCAGAGTGCCCGAGTTTTTGTACTTCCTCTTTTTGGCCTTTTTCTTCTCGTTGATGAGCGGGTGGGTGTTGGGCGCGGCGGCCGAGGCCGGCTGCAGCAGACGCTCCACGGTCACGTAGCAGCTGCCGATGACGTCATGGCTGCCGTCGTCGTCCCAGTCCGACACCTCGAGCTTGAGCTGGCGCTGCTTGTCGCCGTTGCAGAGCTTCACCAGCGATATGGTGAACGTCCTCCAGTCGGGGTTCAGGCTGCGCTTCACCACCTCGGTCCGGTGCACCAGCGTGTACGAGTTGTCCTCGTTGACACGACTGATGGCCAGGAACGGGTCGCTCTTGCTGAACCAGTCCTTTTTGTCCACCTTGCGCGCGCTGACAGAGAGGGTGAGCACCTCACGGCACGAGGCTACCTCCTCGGCGGAGACACGCAGCGTGCCCGAGCCGCCCTCGATTGGCCGGCTGAACTGCGGGCGAGACGGAGAGACAGGGGGGGGGGGACGGTCAGTCAGCCGCGGACACTCGACAAATGAAACAGGTCATCACTTCTTGACGAGGTGGCGATAAATTAATGAGGAGAATGCCACAGCGAATCACAACCAAATTTCACTATTTCAGTGATAGACGATACGATTGTAGCGTGCCTACATGTAATTACATTCTAAGTCATTTACATCAGCGATGGTCTGCAATTTCGCTCACCAAGCAATTATATTCCACATACGAACGTGTATTTCCTCACTACCTTCTTTGCTGATCTGACCTAGCTTCCGACCGACAGACACCGAGTTCGATTTCCTTGCCCTCTCCCTCACTGAGGTGACCCACCTTACGACTCGCCGAGACGAGCTCGCCCACAGAGCACTGCACTCTGCCGAGAAAGTCCTGCTCGCTCGTCGCCGACACCTTCACATCCCAGTCGTACAGCTCAAATCGCAGCAGCTGCAGAGACAGGCGTCAGATGTAACTCAGCGTGGATAGACGGTCGTGAGTCGTGCATGGGTCGGCATGAGTCGGTGATGCTTTTAAAGTCGGCACTTTAGGCATGAGTTTGTGATGTTTACCTTGAAGGTAAGATACACAAGATATGCAAACACATTGTATGCAGACAGACGTGAGCCCCGTGGCAAGGAAGGCATATGACAGACAAAGTAAAGAATGATGAATGGATAGAATAAATAAAAAGCGATCAGTTTAACTTTAGGTACATTTTTTCATACAATATAAGCATATGCATATGCTCATAAGTATTGGTAAAACTAGCTTAGGTAAGTTAGGTACGTAAGCCGTAATAGCCACGCTATATGTGGGAGGCTCTGATGTCATTGTCATTACATACATACGTACAGACATACATGCATGCATGCATACATAGTACATACAATAGATACATACATACCTACACACATTGATAGCTGAACATATGGTCTCACGACAATGTCAGCCAAGAACTCAAATTGCAAAACACCCCACTCACTCTCATTAGCGAATTTTAACGGGCACCCATAAAAACATCATTTTATCCAAATCTCACTAGTGAAAAAGCGAGACGACAGAAAATCATGCATCACTATCTGAAGATATGAGTTAATGCCAACATACCTGTTTTTCTTCAAATTTGTAGCTGATTTGAAACTTTGTCGCAAACTCCGGATTAAGATTGTTCTTGATGACCTCGGTTCGGCCGACTTCAAAGAAGTTGCCGCCGGTGCCCTCGGCCAGGTACAGAATACAGCAGGGATCTGACTTGGATGTAATGTCGAGATCTCTCAAGCCACTGTAAGAAAAAAGTAATACAATTTTAGGATGATAAAACTGCTTTAATCATGTATGAAGGCATTCCCTAAGAGTTGACGGTATACTGCAGTTACTGTCATTAATATAGAGCACAACAGTGTTCAGATGAAAGTAACAACTTACCTATACACAAACCAAAATACAAGCAAAAGGAAGTTGCTATCTCCGTAAGCACAGTGATATTCAAAATTTGTCAACACTTTTGATCCCCATTGGTTTTCCCATAGATAACATGAACCCGGATTGGACACGAAATCAGTCTGATCCAGAATGGGCCCGAAA
This sequence comes from Amphibalanus amphitrite, assembly GCF_019059575.1. Classification (NCBI taxonomy): domain Eukaryota; kingdom Metazoa; phylum Arthropoda; class Thecostraca; order Balanomorpha; family Balanidae; genus Amphibalanus; species Amphibalanus amphitrite. The sequence goes on from NW_024882019.1 coordinate 363,791, forward strand.
ATTTTGAAATCTCAAATGCAATGTTTTTCTTTGAAACCTCAAGTGACAGTTTGGACTGTCACTTGAGTCAAAGCCACAACTGGCCTGGCAAGAGCTTTGTTTTGACGTTTTCGTGTTTTTTTTTTTGCTTATTTATTTTCTTTTTAAAATAAAATAAAAATGTTTTATTAGAGCCGTATATTGCGATATCGACAGCGACACGTTTCATCACCAATGCAATGGTTACCAGACTGCACAATAAATAGGTAGGGCGACATAAGCCGACAACATAAGACATCATGAGCATTGGATTTGGGCATGTACAGGGTGTCCCATAAGTTCGTTCTCACCTAAATTTTACGTTTTTAGGCTCTCTTGCTTAAAGGCACGCTGAAATTGGTTCGTTACTGAGCTTACGTGGTTGCCATGGCTGGTAGAAATATGCTCCACAGTATCTAATTTCTGTAGACAAAATAGTTTTTGCTAGAGAGCCCGTTTCCTACACAGACGACTAACGCCGCAACATAGAGGTCTCCAATACGGGTACGTCTCGGTATTTAGTCAGCACGTGACCATTCGCGACGATTGAGGGTGATTGAGGCCTACCAGTCTGTAGACAATGTCCATCGCTAACTGGACGCACAGTCAGCAAGTGACACCGATGATTTGTCGGGAGTCAATCATTGCAAGTTTATCCTCTTTTTTGTCAGCTCTCAGGAGTGAGCCATGTGGCCAAAACTGTGTGGCGCCAAAGTGGCCATCAAAAAGGTCAAAGAGCTAGAAAGTTGGTAAGCAGACTTTTCAGGATGGATTACCAGCTGTCTAAAATTGTTCTTACGGGGTACATAACTCAAGGTGACTTAAGCTTTGCTTACCGGAGGGCTCAAAACAGTCAAAAACGTCTTAAAATGGCCAAACATGAGTTTCGTTATGCCTGAGGCTAAAAAAACTAAAGGGCTGAGAACATCAACCACGTCATCTGGACTAACTAGTCCACGTTCGAGATGAAACACCCGTCCAAACCCGAAAACAACCCCATAAGGGCGAAGGAGGAGGCCTCCGTTTCGTCCCGTATGTTCCTATGCGAAAGGCCAAGGTCACGGTATTGTGGGGTTATAGGCGTCCAGACGCTGACCAGGTTGCGATTGGTGTCCCAGAAACAGCTTTGGGAAGCATAATGCTTTTCCAAGAAAATCTAGGAGGAGTTTCAACCCTCAAGCTGAACTCGAACCGCGAGTATGAACACATTTATAGAGGAGAAAATGGCATCCGAGAGGTCGTAGGCTCATCTTCAGGCAAGACAGTGCATCAGTGCACAGGTCAAGCAAGGCTTAAAAACGGTGCAAGGAGACTGTGACAGGCGTTTGTGGCAAGACCACATGCCAGGCACCTCATCGGATCAAAATTTCATAAAAATTTGTTGGTTGTGCTGAAATTGAGGCTCGTCGAAGCGTAGTGCTGTTCCAGCCTCGAGGAGCTCACGGCGCATGTCAAGTCAGTCTGGATTAACTTTAAGCCTGCTATGCAGCCAAACATGCCGGTTGGCATGCCGCAGCATGTGTTCATGTGTTTGCCTATTAAATGGGGAGCACATTGAGGGGTCATAAATATATCAAAACGCAATGTACTCTGTTTCACATGGAAATTAAATGTGAGAACGAACTTATGGGACACCCTGTATAGTCGACTACAGAATGATGTTCCACTCCTCAGAAGCTATCAGTTGACCGGAGCACTAAGTTGTGCCACTTATCACGCAATTAAGCGTGTCGATTGTGAGCATTGGGACAAAGCTATAATTTGTGAACTCAGCCCGTGTGATGCGGCACAGCCTACCACTCCAGGCAAATAATTGCCTGTGAAAAGTGGAACATCATTCTGTAGTCGACTATACGGGCACGCTCGCCGCTCCCCGCCTCCTTCAGGCTGGGACACACGAGTACCTACATAGTAGCGCCGGGCAGCGCAGGAGGGCTTGGAAGGGGGTTGTGATTCCTCCCGACAGACGGGACCGGACGCTGATCTGCAGTGCCGGTCGTTGCACTGCTCGCACTCCGCCATTGACCAGCTCGGAGCTGGTGGACGTTTAACGCAGCAGCCGCCGTGTCGCCGTCAGCGATGGCTGGTGGTAGCAGTGAGCCCATCAGCTGTCTGTACCATCCGGCCGGCTAGGTCTGGATGGTGCGGGCCCTCGCCTACGGCTGCGGCGCGGCTGCGGCCCGAGGGCTGTTCACGGGCACCGCACACTGCTGCGTGCGGTGTGTGCGGTGGGTCCAGCAAGCGTGGGGTTAGGGGATGGGTAGGCGGTTCTGACGTCACGGCTGCGTGCGGTGGACGGTTTCCTGTGGCCGGTCCCGACCGGCCACAGCGGTCGCTGTGTGCGGTGACGGAAGGCTGACGTAGGGACGCAGTGGGCGGAGCTTGGAGTGTGCGGTCCGACCGCACACAGGGCCCGTGAACAGCCCTCCGGTGAGCCTTCTGGAAGTGAACGTCCACCGGGACGCTTGTCTAATCGACGGCGCTCGCTTTTCAGGCAATTGCGTCAACGCTCAATTATACTCCAGGCGGCAGCACGAGGGTATTCACTGCAGGTGGCCGGCTGACAGTTCTCGGAGAGTCCTCCAGCTCAGCAGAGAGCTCTGGACGGCTGAACTGTTGCGGAGAGAGGTGAGGGCGGACTGGGGGGTCGTTTAGGCAGAAGGCTTTTTAGCGGACACTGGCCTTTGAGGCCACTATTACATGCCAATTGCCAATGCTACATGCCAAAGGTGCCATGAGCAGGCTGGAATTTGTTTTTCGTCTATGGTTTCCGTCCTTTCTGCGCTACAGGCGTCCCAGCCCTAGCAAGTAGCAACTCCACCAGCGTGTTTACTTTGAGGCGCCCTATGAAAACAACTTTATGGTTGAATAGTCTCAATCATATAAATGATCCTTTTTCTCGGAGCCACTGGGCGGGGAACTGAGCAGCCGACACTCGGGTGGAAGAGTTACTTTCCTCATCCGATTCCCCGCATTTCGAGCACGCGACGTCGTTCTGCAGCCCGATGCAGTGATTGTAGGGTCCTAGCGGCGCCTTTTAGCCATTGGAGAGCCTAGCGCCTTCGGCACTCTCCTTATTCTTCTCATGTTCAGCGATGTGCGGCCGTCCGATCATCGGGCCTCCCTCTGGCGAAGGAGACCCGTCAGTTGCATGGGCCGGACGACAGCATGCGGTTTCTCCTGCAGCACCTCCAGTGCCGGTGCGTGGCCGAGGTGCGACGCTCCTGGCCCTGTTTCACCGGTGATAGCAGCACGCTGCTATTACACGTGTCAAATTGGGTTTCCATGGAAACATCAACAAGTCATGACGCCGTCAATCTGTGTGATGTCATCAAATACTGCTGCTAACATCTTCAAGGCCGTGCGATCAAACAAATGTATCAAACGCAATTCAACGAGACAGCAACTCTGTTCCAAACGCAGCTCACGGATTACACGAAACGTCATTAGTGTGACCTCATCACATTACGTCAGCTCGCGTAATTTGATAGTAACGTGCTGCTTTCACCGGTGAAACAGGGCCCCTATGGCGAAAAGGTTACCCAGTCCACCTGGCGTGTGCCATTTTAGAAAAGGTAACGGGTCTACTGGAGCCGTTTATACCACTCCCCATGAGCGTGCGTCCTAAGCCTGCACAACGCCGACCGCAAATCCACCAGAACCCCACTCTCCGCATGGCCCTCGCACTCTAGCACTCGATCGTTTGTCCCCCCAAAAGGCGTCTTAATGTTGCTATGGTTCCAGGAATCCTGCAGCTGTATCGGCGTACTTGCAGTTTCGACGACCCTTTACGAAGTGACTCCATCCGCTGATCCAAATTTTGTCCAATTTACGGCACCAAATATTCCAGCACTTTCTTAAAATGGTCAAATTTTGTTTAAAAATAAAGTTACTACTAAAGCAGGTCTTGCTAAAATTGACGTCCTGAGTTGGGCACTGTGAGAGTGGACCGCTTCATCACGATTATGTGAGCATTCTGCGTTTTGGTGTGGCATTTCCTAAAACATATGGACTTTCATCATTACAAAGTCAATGGTGCTGCAGCTATTCTCCAGGACGAGAATACAGCAAACACTAGAAGTCTGCATGGGCTATGCAGCTTGGATACCACATAATTTTCCTGGCTGAGGTCTCGATCCTGTGTGGTAGTGTAAACATCATAACTGAGGTTGCTGGTGTTGAGGAAGGGGGATATACGATTGCTCTTCATCAGATGTCATTTTCTCCGCAGTAACTCTTATTTCCTGCCTTGTTGCTCGAAGAACTGTCCGTCCATTCCTTTGCGATTTTGCCCATTGTAAGTAAGCCATGAGCTCACAAGCATAACATTGAAAATGAAGCAGAAGTAACTAGTAAGTCTACTCTAAACCAGACGAAAGAATAAAAAAGTCCACACAAGTCTATATCAATATAACTAAATAGAAGCGCACCAACCAAACATCCTACTTTAGTGCTCTGCAAAATATATCAGTTTCAAAGGTTTGAAAATGATTCACCACCAAATATGCACACTGCAGCACAGCACTGCTGAGCCATGTACTGTGGAAGGGCCTTTATCACTGCTGGCCTCCATCAGCTCACCTGCAGGCAATAGACAGCTCAATCTGTGAACAGGGTGCAGCAGCGGCACCCGGTCGGAATGCGCCCGGGTCGCCTGATGATGGCGGTGGTGCCGACATGGTCACCAGGTCCACTCACGTCTCACAGTCTGGTGACAGAAGAACGTGGAACAGGGTTAGTAAAACTGAACATGGTTTCATGTGGATGGATATACATCTAGATTGCAAAGGAAAACCAGTGAGTTGCAGTTTACACGAGCCTAGGGAGGAATATTTACACTACCTTGCACCCTGCTTCAACTTTCAAGCACTGACCAAATTATGTTTGGTCACAATTTTTTTTTTTTTTATCAGCAGACTGCTAACCTGCTGTTGTTTCTTGGCGATGCTTCAGTAACCTCAGAAAGTTTTCATTCACCTATGAAATTAGGGGGAAATGGATGCCAATTACCAGATCAGTTTATTTGTCAGCAACAAATGATGCAACTATCATCCGGCATTACTCACAATTCACAAAAACGTAGCCACCCTGACATAAAACAAATTTTCACTTCCTAAAGGCCGAGCTACACTATGCGTAAATCGTCCAGAAAATTATGTGCGCTATCTGCGAGTTTGCCGATTTTGCAGAAAATCGGTACCCAGATGTTCAGCTGATAGGAAATACACAGGGTCAGCTACACTGGGGTACACAGATTCAGTCATGGAAATCACAGACGTTCAGTACAGGAAATGCCTGATAGTCAGGACGATCAGGATGTTCTGTACCGATATAAAGCTCAGAGCGGTTCAGAGCTACGAACTTTTTCGCAGAATCTGCGAGATTGTATAATGAGACAGTTGTTGGCGCACTTGGTGGCGCAACATATGAATCCAAGTGACGTAATTAATAATTGGTTCTTAAATTTTCATGTGTTATTGATGTTTTACTAACAAAACAAGTTATTCATGGATAAAATAATATAAAAAATGGCAAACTTAGGTGTTTGTTACAAAATCACCAATCAGTTGTTATGATTACATCAACATCCAATAATTCACGGATATTCTGGAAAATCGCATAATGATAAACCAATATCAAGGGAATCTGGCAATCACGGGCCTGTATTTCACGCACGTAATTTCCTAGACGATCACTGAAAGTCAGAGTGTAGCATTACTAGATAAGGTTGAGAATTGAGATAAGGGGTCCTGCCTTGGATAAGAACATGATAAGAAGCAAGGCCATCTAAAGATAAGAGGAGGGCGAAGTCTCTCTCCCACACACTTACCTGCGCTTGCACTACTTCAACTTATCTCAAACTAACAAGCCAACTAATCTCCACGGTATAGGCCATAAAGGCCATAAACACTCATACAATCGGACGACGGTGAAAACAGGGCGCCTGGGGCGATTTGATCAAGGTTCGTCAAATTTACACGTGATGTTTTACATGTAGAAGGCCCGTGTAGGGGGAGAACTTCCAAATGTCACGTGACTAATATGCCCTCCGGCGCCCTGTTTTCACCGGCGTCCATACAATCATTGAAAATTGAAACGTCACAACTGCGCCATCACCGCCATCACCGCCAAAACCGATCACGCTGAGCATTCTCCCGCTAGATGTCTCGAGCGTAAGCGCCTGTAGTTAGACTGTACCGCACTACACCCGATTCGTTACGACCACTCTCCCGCTAGATGTCTCTATTGACTATTGTAGAGCGCCTATAGGCAGACAGACTGCATCGCACGACACTCGCTGAAAACCTAACCTAACACCTAACCTAACCTAGTGAGTTGAAGGTTTCATCCAAGGCATTATATGCCGCTTCACGCCTTCATCCATGCTAATCGCTGAAGACGTTCGTTGTCCCACTACCACGGGCAGAGCCTCTTTTAAGGGAATTTGACTGGGGGGGGGGGGGGGCAACCTGGAAAATTGTCTTTAAGAATCCATTAAACCCTCACCCAAATTGGTGTTTTCCAGCTGCGAACGTATATGGGGGGGGGGGGTCCGTTGGACCCTCCCCCCCTTGCCGTTTCACCCCTGATCGAGCTAGAGCTTCGGGAAAAAAACGGCCGTGTTGCCCGTGATGAAAGGAAGCCGATGATACCCAATTTTAAGGTCCTAGGTTATCGGTTGACCTTCCAGGTCAGGTCAATGACCCAAAAGTCGGGAAAATCGGGACCTGTTAGAGCGTCGTAAAGGGTGGCTGCTATGTTTTTTTTTTCGGGGTGCTGATGACGAATATTATGTTAGTTATGATCATAGATGATGTCTTCATGCATTTAGGCCAGGTCGGGTCAGGTCAGGTCAGGTCAACCAGTAAGGGTTTTGCCGGGTATTCGTAGTAGGTGGCAACCGCCTGTGACAGCTTCGTAACATGTTACGAAGGCACCAAAACTACTTCGTAAACGGTCAAATGGTTGCTAAATTCGAATTCAGCTCCAAAAACTAGCCTAGAAACATAATACTCGGAAATGTGAACCGAGGTCATCAAGGGTAAATGACCTGACCTGACCTTCCGGTGACCTTGACATCCACCCTAATGCATGGGAGCAACATCATAGTCCATGTTTGAACGTTTGAAACCACGAAAAGACTGGCAAACGCGCGGCTAATGCGAGGCGACATACGCCGAATCGCGATCCCGGCCAAACATGGTGCCATGGTGCTACGCCGCCGGTGCATCTGAAAGAACTGTGGTGCCCCTGGGGGCCTGAAGTTCCAACGACAGGCCCGTGGTGCCCCTGACAGGCCCATGATGCCCTTGCGAGGCCGGTGGTGTCCCTGCCGCAGGGACACGCAGGGACTAGGCCGGTGGTTCCTCTGCTAGGCCGCTGGTGCCCCTGGGCCCTGGCAGGACTGTGGTGCTCTTGACAAGCCTGGAGTGTCCCCGACAGGCACGTGGTGCCACTAACAGGCCCAATGTGTCCCTGCGAGGCCGGTGGTGCCCCTGCCAGGCATGTGGTGTCCCTGCTAGGCCTCTGGTGCCCCTGACAGGCCTGTGGCCTATGGCGCCCCTGAAAGGACTGTGGTGTCCCTTGGCCCTGACAAGTCTGAGGTGCCCCCGACAGGCCCGTGGTGTCACTGACAAGTGACAGGTCCGTGGTGCCCTTGCTAGGCCTGTGGTGCCTCTGGCAGGCAGGTGGTGCCCCTGGCGGGCCTGTGGTGGTATGTACCCCTGACAGGCCCAAGGTGGTGCCCCTGCGAGGTCGGTGGGGCCCCTGGCAGGTCTGTGGTGCCCCTGGCAGGACCTATGGTGCTCTTGCTAGGCCGATGGTGCTCCCAACAGGCCTGTGGTGCCCCTGACAAACTTGTGGTGCCCCCGACAGGCCCGTGGTGCCCCTGACAGGCCCAAGGTGCCCCTGACAGGCCGGTGGTGCCCCTGGCAGGCCTGTGGTGTCCCCGGGCCCCAAGGGGGCGGGGGTCATGACCCCTATGACCCTTGGATACCCCTTGGATCCACCACTGGTCATTACTTGCAGACTGACTCATTTAACATCCATTGCAAAAAAGTCACAGTAGTATGTTTGTCACCCTGTTCCTTTATGTCCATTTCTATAGTGGGCAAATCTCGACGACTGGGGGGGGGGGGGGCAATTCTGTTGAGTGCGTGGGCATTTGCCCCCCCCCCCCCAGTTAACATGTTAAAATAGGCCCTGACCACGAGGCACGGACGCCTCCGTTCCATCGTTTCCATCCTCAGTATAGTCAAAGAAGAATCAGAGTTGCCTTTCCCACCGTTTAGGATATATCCACGGAAAAGGACAGGGGGTCGTTTCGCCGCCCCCCCCCCCCTACGGGGCGCGGGTTAAGGCCTTATAATCCCTACAACTGAAGTCTTTTGCCTTCAAAATATTTGTAAAAGTTGTAGTCCGCTGTTGGCTATCAAATCACTTATTTATTTCATTATATAGACATGAGAGTTTCATAAGCGTGCTTACGCTTTAGGTTTACGTGAGTGGTAAACCCTTAGAAAAAATGAACTAATATAATATTTAATAGAAAAACAGCAAAGTAGCGGGCCATTTATTCGACAGGTTGATAACCTACTACGACGAACTACTAAAATTCCTGAGGTAGGTGGGGCATTCCACGATAGATCGTACCACTTTTTTCGAATTTGACACCCTCATCTCTCGGATTTTAACGATAATTGGTCTAAGGGGTAATCAGGGGCTCTGAATCCTCCTGTAACAATTTCAAGCTTATCAGATGAGTGGTTTTTGAGTTATAGTGTATAACATGTTTTGGATCTTGCGTTGCAGCCCCAAGTTCGGCGGGCTGTAACTCTAAGACGGATAATCCAAATGCCAAATGCTATACGGCATTAAACTTGCATTGAAACAAAGAATAATATGCATTTTCAAAATTTTGAAATATATACTATTTTTGATATATAACACCTCGAGTTTCCTTTAATTTGCATTTTTATGCCTTTGGGACCATTTTTTTTTGAATTTTTATTTACTTAAAAACATTTTTGGATCATTTTTAAGTAGTATGCAAAAAATTAGGAAGGTGTTCTTTCTATACCTAAATGTACTTATTTTGCGTCACCGTAATGGTCTCGAATTGTGATTTCGGAAAAGAGCCTATAAATGGTGTGGTAAAGCTGCCTAGTGACATCACTGGTTACTGAAAGCTCAGTTGAAGTCATTTTCGCCTCACTTTTGCATTGTTGATCTTTCGTGACGTCATTCGTACGTCACTAGGGTCATAAGAGTTTTTCGTCAATAACTCTCGATCAAATTGAGCTAGAGAGACGGGAAAGCTACCAATGGACTCGGAAAGGCATTGCGAATCGAATGATGTGCAATATGATCTCATTCACTCAGCTTCGTGGCTTGACCCGACTGTTAAGTTAACCATCTATGTAGCGGCGCTGTTAAACAGCCAACCAGCGCGGCGCTGGACAACTTGTCCAGCGCCGCGCTGGTTGGCTTTGCCGCGGACTCGAGCGGTCACGTGATGCCCGGGGGCTGGCTGTCGGCTGGGCCGCCCGGTCGGGGCGCGGAGCCAAATACACGGCAGTGTGCTGACCCGAGGTCAGCGACTTAAAGGTAGTGTGCCAGCTTTCTTGGACCGTATGGAGTTAATGGCCCAGATAAGGAGAACCGGATTTTTAGAACTTATCCATACCTTCAAAACTCATGGAAACGTCTTAAATTCTTCAAATTTTGAGTACCCCAGTGCGAAATTCGCCCCGACGGGTTGTCGGTCGTACCCCAACCACATTTCACACCACTATGAACAATAAATGCACACACTGAAATCGCTATTACCGATATGCTCATCCAATCAAGTTTCGATAAACCCGTTCATCATCATCTCCTGCGGTTTCGAACACGCCTGTTAGGTGGCTTCTGATGCTCGTCGAGGTCGGAATTTCCAAATACGCGTGGTGCGTCGGGCCGCGCGCTCTGACTTCGGCCAAGAAAAATGCGTCAGCTGATCATTGTCATTTCTGCCACTTGCGTGTGGTGAAATGGGGTCATAACTTATAAGACGGCTTTTTCATATCAATTATTTTACATAAAATCATATTTCAAACCATAAATAATGTTCGACAGCCAAATAAAAGAAACAATACCAATACGGGCTTACAGTTTAAGGCTCGACATTGTGTTGTCTACGATTAGACAGCTGATAACTCATTCCCGTACGTCGTATGGTCGTAACACTATAATGACCTTTGCTTATTGTCACAAGTGCGCCGCATTCGCGATTGTTGCCCGACGCCTGTTTGCAGGTGAGCCCACTACAGTTGTTATACATATCTAAAAACCGAAAAACTTTTAGGCGAAAAAGGCACTATTCCAGGCCCATTTTTGATTTTTTTTTTTGCGATATTAGGTAAAAACAGAAGCTTCTTATCCTAGGAAAAATAAAATGGGAAATCTTTCAAAGGTGGCACACTACCTTTAAGCTGACTTCACCAGAACAAACAGTATACCATTCGACGCGCCGGAGCTAGGCAAACACAAAGATGCTAAAATCGCGGCTCTGCGACCATTTGTTGCGAAGTTATCTATCAAAAACCGGACCCGTAATTTGGGTCACTTGAAATGACCTCAGGGGTCACCAATGAACCCGAGACCTTAAAATGTGGTATTATTCGATGCATCTTGTAACGGCGCACATGCTCGTTTTTTCCACAAGGTTCTAGCTCCATTAGAGGCGAAACGGCGAGCTGGGGTCGTACCGACCCCCGGAAACTCATTTTGTATACATTTAAATGAGTAACTTATAGAAAGAACACCTTTCTAATTTTTTGCATGTCGATTTTAAAGGACCTGAGGTTTATTTTGAAAAAATAAAAATGGCAAAAATTTTGGTCCCAAGGGCCATTATAGACAATTTTAAAAAATACTACGACTTTTTTCCATATATTAGGCTTTTCTTTCCAATTTTAAAAATACTGTATTAACCCTCGCCGGCCGAGGGGGGGGGGGGCGGGTTCCCCCTCCCCCCCCCACCATAGGGTTTTTTCGCGATAGCTCCGAACACGCTGGCGACAGAGAGCTGAAACTTGGCATACCTGACCTTTGATCCAAGCCGCATCTTTTGACACCAACTGCATTTTTGGGTCAGGTCAGGTCACTGACCTATGACGTCATAAGTGAACCTCTGCACGGTCTTCAGATGTCGCAACTTCGCAACGCCCTCACTACCAGAGGAGATGTCACAGGGAAATGAAACTTGCAGGATCTAGTATTTATTATGAGTCCCACAACTTGTATATCTCGGTTTTTTCCTAAAGGTCATATGAGGTCAGGTCATTTTCGTGACCTCACCATTATAAGTCAACGGGGAAAAATGAAAACTGCTATTCTGGCGCTGGGAACGATCTCCAACTATCTCAAGCACACAGAATCGTGATTTTATGCACTCCTTGCAAGGTTAGATGCGTCACTTTTACAATGTTGACCTTGCGTGACGTCATTTATGACGTCATCAAGGTCATATTAGTTTTTCGTCAATAACTCTTGATCAAATTGAGCTAGCGAGTCGGGAAAGCCACCAATGGACTCAGGAAGACCTGCCGAATCGAATGATATGCGACATGACCTCTTTCGACCAACTTCGTGACCTGGGGGTGCTGACCTGACCTTGACCTGAGGTCAACACCCCAAGTTGACCTGACCCGGACAAAAAGTATATCATTCGACGCGCCTGAGCGAGACGAATACGATGCTGCCAAAATCGGCGCTCTGCGGCCGTTTTTTGCGAAGTTATTCACCAAAAACTGAACCGTACCTTGGGGCACTTGACCTGACCTCAGAGGTCACCGGTTGACCTAGGACCTTAAAATCGGGTACCAATCTCTGCGTCTCGTAACGGCGCACACGCTCGTTTTTTCCGCGACGCGCTAGCTCCACCAGGGGCGAAACGGCGAGGGGGGGTCGTACCCGCCCCCCCCCCCCCTCGGCCGGCGCGTATGTAGAAAACCAATAGGTCCGGCGAGGGTTAATCTTTGATTCATCGTTAGTTCAAAGCTGTTTACCCTTTGTTGCTTGCTTAGCTCGTTTTTGAGTTATAGCTCATCAAACTCACCCTTACAATCTGAAGTTTAGAAAATATTATGCAATGTAACTCAAAAAGTTTTGATCTGAGAAGTCTGATATTTTGACAGGTGTTTTTGGAGCCTATGATTACCCCTTGTACCAATTTTCATTCAAATCTGAGAGATGAGGGTGACGGGCCTGGTACGATCTATCGTGGAATGCCTCAGGTATCAAAGGAAACTACTAAAATTCCTGAGGTAGCAAAGTAGGTATCTATTAGGAGCCCGCTTTTCCGTCGTGAAAACGGCTAATAAATATTCAGGAGCCAATTCTTCGACACTAGTAACGTATTTATGCATTCGGTAGTTTTCAAAAACTACTGAATCAACAAATACATTACTGGTGTCGAAGAAATGGTTCCTAAATAGTCCTAATGAAGGTTGGTTGGTCATAAAGAAATTGTGGATTGTTTGTTTGGTTACATCATTATATCTTTGACAAAAAAGCTGACTTTTGTACAGGATTCAAGAGGGGGCACTTCACCACTGACTGGTGCCTTCCTTGATAAATCATAGGACACGGTGCCCCGGTGCCCCTCCCCTCTTCCGCTTATGCTTCAAAGAACGAGTTATCGCCATATGCTCAAAATGTCAGGGGAAATTCCACGCTGGTGTGACCCGTAAGAATCCATGATGTAGAAATTCCACAATCTCAGTATCCTTGCTTTCATCTACCTACGACGACTTAATGCACAAGCACTACATTTATTAACCCTCGCCCTGGCAGGGGGGGGGGTCGATGCGAACCCCCTAAGGTTTTTCAAAGACAGCGTAAAAACGGCGGCGCGCAGCGCCGCCAAATTTGGCACAGCTTATGGGGCAACCTTTTTACATATGGCCTGAAAATTTCAGGTCCGGGTGACCTTGGTTCAGGTCACCAGGTCAGAAAAACCGTTACAAGGTCATGGTCAAATTTCATTTTTTTTGCACCTGTCCAACTCACAGTTTTGGACTGATTTCCTTCAAACTTTCAGGATGTGCTAAGTTCACCGAGTTGTATAACATATAATTCTCTTTTTTTAGGTCACTGACGTGAGGTCAGTTAGAGGTCATTACGTCGTAATGTTAAGCCTATGGGAAAATACTAAATTCGGAAAATACTGGAGATATCCGCTTCGTTCTATCACTTTTGTGCTTTGAAACCACAGTACTTAACAGCAGGTCACTTCGTGCTTCTTTGCTTGGTGTACTTATCCATGGGTCAGGTCAAATGAGGTCAATTGAGGTCAAATGACGTTTTTGCCAATAACGTGGCACATAATGACGCTAGAGCTTAAAAAATGGCGTCATTGTGTTTCTGATGATCAGCCGAATCGAATGATATGCGATATGATGCAATTTGGTGAACTCTAACTTAATTTATTAATTTAAGTTTACTTAAAATTTAAGAAAAACTTTAAGTACACTTAAGCAAGCTAGAAATATATCGTTCGACGCGCCTTGACGTACTGAGTTCACTGGTGCTTTTCTTTTTGCTCTATCTTAACTAGATCAAAAGTTATAAGCGAAAAACTTTTAACCTGTTTTTAGCGAAATTTTTACATTTATACCCCCCAACCCCCCCTAAATATTGACCTAGAGCAGCCAAATTTGCACAGGGGCGAGAACTCAAGGGGGCTCACCTACCTACCGAATTTGGTGTTTCTAGGTGCCATAGGAGCCAATCGCGAGGGGGGGGCGTATCGACCCTCCCCCCCCTGCCAGGCCGTATTATGAAAAATGTCCTGCCAGGGCGAGGGTTAAGTAGGCATTTCAGATCATATTTATGCCGTAGAGGTCAAATGAACGAAATCATCGTTATGTTTAGCTGTATGCTGATGTATTTACGACAAGTCTGAACATCCCAAATATGTCTCCGGGATATATGTACATGATTTAGGTTTTAAAGTGGTTTATGAGAAATTTCTCCTAATGGGTTATAAGATAGGACTTGAAAGAAAACCTCTCGGTGTTGCCCCACTTTTGAATAGGGCTAAAAAAGCCCCTACGGATACTAGTAAACCCTCATGGGGTTTCAAGTGTTTTCAGATCAGTCGTCGCGACTTGCGTCTTGTAACAGCGCACATGCAAGTGTCCTGTGGAGCTCTGGCTCAGTAAGAGGCAAAACGAGCGACATGGCCAAACTTTAAGATTAAGTTCATCTCTTGACCACCGAGGGCTGGTCAAATGTTCCAATGAATTGAGATCTTTTTTATAAACAATTTCACCAGAAAGATCGCAGAATGAACTACGACTTTGACACCGTCGTTACAACCGATTAGGCATCTCTTTCTAAGTCCGTTGGTGGCTCTCGCAAACACTGTACATATAGCTTATGTTTAGGGGGGGGGAGCTATTCATGAAAAGCTCCGATAACTTCGAGCGATCTCAGTAAGAAAGCGCATGACGTAGCACAAATCTCAAAATGCCAAAACAAATATCATAACTTGCATCATTAACCTGTCAAGCAAGCAATTCTTATAGGCATTTCCGCCATCGACTTGTGCCTAAAGAAGCAAGTGAAGTCAAGTGAAGTAAACTCAAGTCAAGTCAAGTCAAGTCACGGGAACAGCTTGATATCATGAGTTGAGCGTTATCAAAAAATGAAATAGGTACATATATATATATCATATACGAGTATAGCAAAGGCCTCGAAATTTAGGAAGCTGACCACTGTCTGGGAAGCTTCATTCCGACAGTGAGAGATTTGCGGGGTTGCGACATGTTAGCTGTGCAGGTTGCAGAAGATCAATTATAATGTTCTATTTCCTATAGATCAGTGAATTGAACTGCAACTGATGTCAAACGTTAGGTGACCTGTTGTGTAAATACGGGAAGTTTGGTAGCGATATAAACATTTCTGTCGTGTATACCTACCTATCATTGGAAGATTACGGCCGGCGGCCCACCCAACCTCGAGCGGTGTGCGGGGCAAATATGCATTTCAGGCATAGCTATTGCAGTGTGTACCCAACGCTGAAGAGCTCCATTCAGGAGCTCTATTCAGGATTCAGCGATGCAGGCAACAGATCGTTTCAGGCGGTCAGTGTTGAAGCGATCAACATAGCCTCGCCTCTGCCGTATAAGGACGCCTTTATTCGTTACCTTACACTGCAGAGCCATGCTATTAACAATTACAGTACCTATAGCGCTCATGATCACTGTATCGTTATGGCATATGGCATATATACCGACGGCTGCAAATATGAGCGATCGTCGAAGGGTCGCGCGTTTCGCTAATTGTCTTAGTTCCGGGTAGACAGCGTGGCAAAGTTATCATAGAGTGCGCAAAAATAAATGCAACGGTGATAATTAGGCACGCTAAACAAACTCGAAAATCCACATGGTGACTGAATACGTGTTTACTGAGTGATCGCGAGCTACCAATCTTGTCAAAAATATTGGAGTCCAAGTGTCGTTAATCAAACACTGCTGCTAGATAGTTCTGGAAACGGTGTACTTACAACGTCACACATTCACGCATATAGAAACGTAAATTTGTTAGTCCTGCACCTAGGTTTGCAAACACGTTGGCACGGGCCGACGTGGCAGGAGCCAGCAGTTGCTGCGCTGACTGCTGCGGCGGGCGGCGGCGGCGGCCAGAGCAGTCATGGCGTCCGGCGGGGCGGCACGCGGTGCTGACTCAGCACATTCCTTATACAAGGGATTAGTCAATTACGTTCTTATTTAGCCGCTCTAAGTCTAGTTGTGTCTAGTCTGACGGCCAGTTATGCTCCTACGATTTTTGTGCGACTATGGATATAAAAGGTGAGTAAGTAGCTAGATACTCGCTTGTTTAACCCACGCCGAGCCGGTGCCCTTGGCGCCATTCGCGCCAGTTGGGGGATGCACGTACATGGTACATTGTACAGACAGCATATCCGGAATGCCCTGGCGCCTCTTTTGGACGCCGTATAACGCGCGCTGTGATTATTGGACATTCAACAAGTCACCACAGACATGACCATCAGTCACAATCACCACATTTGACCGCTCAGCTAGGAGTCGTGTAAATATGACCTTCAAATCGTTTTCAGTGATGGGTAGATGGGCGAAAATGCGCCTTGTCGCTGAATGCCTGCGCGCGGCGGCCGGGTGCGGCTCGAACAAGGCACGCGTTGCAAGGCGATGCATCTTTTTTGGCGAATGGTTGAGCAGGTAAAAGCTTATTCCGACTCCTGAATACCTCATAAAATATCCTCAGACCGGTACGACCGCGGTATGTCAAAACTGCCAAGAACGTAGCAGCATTTTCGTGGCAATCGAAGAACACCCGGGTGTTCGATGGACACAAATGTTCGATCATCTTCGTCCAGGTCAAATCAATGAATAACAGGCTGGTCTACGAGGTGTTCCTGGACAGGCATACTCTAATTCATGTCATCCTTCCTCCTCTGAAATGGTCTCATGTAGACCGAAAGAGCCTAACCCAGCAACACAAACACGTAGGTACACAGGGACGACAAGCAAACTCTTGCAAAGTTGAGGGTGCTGGGGCTTAATATCGCATTTGACAATCTGGGTGTCGGCCCAAAAAAGAAAAATTGTCCACGTGTGTCTCAAATGACGCGTCGAAGGGGAGCCAAATTTACCAAATTGCCAAAATTTTCAAAACTAAGCTGAATTTCAGATAAATTTGGGCGCTGGCGACCGCAAGCGGACTGTTGCATCGGGAATCATGACACCCAACCAATTTTAACAGCTCGCATAACGCATATCAGGCAGTTATACCTATAATTAGCATCTATAGTAAAAGCGATGTGTTTGTGCCCATCCCTGTAAAGTTTAACCCGCACTTGCCCTAGCCTCCAGCCGAACACCATCGAGGAGCGCCCCTCCATCCCCCCCCCCCAGGTTATCTTCGAAAATAAGTAATAAGCATCGTAGCGAGACGCGTGAGGCGACGTTGGAAAGGTCTCATAAAGACACATTAGACACAATCCTGACATGTTATTATATTCTATGAGATGATGCACTTCCATTATTTTGCGTTTTTAATATAGGATACCCTGGGGTAAGACGTCCCAGGTAATTTTTTTAAATAACTTTAGTCCAACATCAACTGGAAGGGAAAATTTGTGCTCCGTGCGTTCATTGGGCGTTTTACTTCAAACACCACCCCTTAAATTCATTCACTTTGATCGGACTCCCAACTAGGAAGTGGTTTGTGAAGCAACTGCAATAGGGCATTTTGCCCCACCCCTAGGGTAAAACGCCCCATGGCGTGGGACAAGAAGCCCCATACTCTAGCCAAGTACACCGACGACTGAGCTCGGACACATGTGCTTCCCAGGACAGGGTACTGTCAAAGATGACGCCCCGATTCATCACCTGCTCTCATGGGCCATCCATGGCTGCAACACTGAGTCACGAAGGGAGATATTGAAGTCAGGTACTCTCCGTAAATTTTGTCTGCTGCCAAAAACCATGAGTTGTGTTTTGTTTACGTTCAGCTTGAGGGCGCAAAGGCTAAACCAATCACAAATTGATGCGAGTGAAACTTCCATCATCCATGCGAGAGATAGTGAGCTCGTCGATACGGCCACTCACTAGGACCTGGGTGTCGTCTGCACATTGAACAACGGCGGCGTCACCTGCGTTAAGTGATAGGCTGTTGGAGAAAATTGTAAAGAGTAACGGTCCCAGGGCAGATCTTTGAAAGACACCCATGTTATTTGGAAGCGGCCGCGACAGTGCACTCTGCCTCCGGCGCCATCGGCTATAGGGTCACACTCTGGGTGTGTCCCATAAGAAAGGCGGAAAACCAGGTCTTGTACTCCAAAAACGGGCTATGTACATACGGGATCAACCTCTATCGTAGGCGGCGAGGATTCGATCTGTGACTGACGATAAGGCGGTTTCTGTGGAGTGTCGGGGGCGAAAACCGTGCTGTGAGGAGGCAAGATGGTTATGGGAGAGGTAGCGGAATAGCTGTTGATGGACAAGGCGCTCTACAACCTTCATGATCACAGGGACCAATGAGATTGGTCGGAAGTTGGTGGGCTCCGAGGGGATGCCTGATTTGAAGATATAGGGTTGACTGTAGAATGTTTCCAGGAATCGGGGATGTCGGAGTTTGTGATACACTTATTGATAATGCAAAGGATGACGTAACCGATAGCTGAGAAACTCAATTTTAGCATGCGAATGCAAATGCCATCGGTCCCGCTGGCACCGCAATGCGCATGCCGTAGATCGTGTGTCCGAGCTCGCCGAGGGTGACCTCGCGGAGCTGAAAACTACATCACACATGCACCAACACGGGTGAGGCGAACGTTCAGGTCAGTTGCGGTGTTGAAGGACCGGATCTCTGCAGCGATGCAAGGTCCGACAGAGACGAAAAATGAATTTCGGTCATCGGCGAGAAAATTAGGCTGCACACTAGGACCGTCCTTATTTCCAGCAACAATCGACCTGATCGACTGCCAAACCTTATTTGGACTCCACTCAGAAATGTCCCGCTGGAGCTCCACTCGCCGATCGCAAAGCAGCGCGGCCCGAACAGAGCGGTTCAGCTCCTTGTAGAGGGTCGACTGACGACCGGACCGCCGTAGCGTGGCACGAGGTCCCGTGTGGCAGCAGAGACGGGGGGCGCTGTAGGGTTCTGAATACATAGTTAAACGCTTGAGTGGCGCATGGTCATCGATGATGGGCAAGAAATTGGACACGAATGCATCCCCCACTGATCACTAACGGCCACAGCGGCAAATACGGGCTGCCAGTCGACAAGCTACAGATCATGATTAAGTGCAGTGACGTCAGCGCGGTTGAACGAACGAGATACAATGATCGTGGGTTTCGGATGCAGTTTTGGGACATTGACATCGACGCTGATCAATTTATGCGGACTCGACAAAACTCGACTCGGGGGCTACAGAACAGCTCCACTTTGTTCGTCATATGATTTGCACACATCTAGAAGGGAACCGGAGGTAAAAGTCGCTGTCGTCACAAGCTGGTCCAGGGAGTAGTCCGATAAGAAGCTGCTAAGTTTATGTCGTGCACGGAAGTTGGGTTCCTTCAGCAAGTCACAGTTCATATCACCGTAAATGACGAGCGAGGTTCTTGAATGCAATAAGCACTTTTTGAAGCTGAGTTTCAAGGTCGGCGATGTCGACGCACAGAGCGGTTTCGGAGTGGCGGGGAGGGCGATACAGTGAATATATGATTAGTTGACGACCTTGCTCGAGCAACGCCCACTTCGTTTCTAGCTGGCTGCAGCCGCGCTCAAAACTCGGGAATTTGATTTCCGTCGGCGCACTCCCCGTTTTCGTGGCCATTGCGACAGCGCCGTACCCGCGGCCATCAGGTCGGTCTTTCCGGCTGAGAGCATCGGGGAATCACAAAAAAGTCTATTTGGCGTTGAGGGGCGTAGACAGGTCTCCGATGAAAGCAAAACGTCGTAATCATTTTTGCGAAGCTCATAGGTCAGTTCTAATATTTTTTGGTTTTAGTCTTTGGATGTTCAAGATACCGATGCGAAAATTTCGGCCGGCGGGCGCCGGGCAGGCGATTTTCAGACGGAGCTCTCCGAAGGCTCAGTAAGTGTCTCTGGATCAGTAAGAAGCAAAACGAGCGGCAAGACCAAACTTTAAGATTTAAGTTCAGCCCTTGACCGCCGAGGCTACGCCTTGGGCAATAAAAAATGTTTCGGTGTTCACTCTCGGGCTACAGTGACGTCACTTCGGGCAATATTTCTAATATTGCCCGCTACCCCATGCATTAATTTATATATTACTCGAGGTACAGGTTTACGCGATAACTGTATGTTTTGATATAATCTATTTAACGGATGCATTAGTTTGGGTATAAAAGTAAGTATATATTTTTTTAATTTGGGTATATTTGGACATTTATTTTATCTAACTGTAATGTAAAATAGCAATACACGCGGGGCGTTTGATACTTTTGTTTGTTAAGCCCTTATTCAACTCAACCCTACCGCTGCTCTACTCCTACCATACCCCTACACTACTCCTAATATATCCCTATCCTACTCCTACCCTACTCCCATTCTACTTCTACCCTACCCCTACTCTACTCCTACACTACCCCTACCCTACTCCTACTCTACACCTACCCTACTTCTACTCTACTCCTACCCTACCCCTACACTACCCCTACCCTACACCTACTTTACCCCAACCCTACCCTACCCTACTTCTACGCTACAACTACCCTACTCCTACACTACCTCTACCCCTACACCAACCTCTACATCTGCCTCTTCTCCTCCCTCTACCCTACCCTACCCTTCCCTACCCTACTCAACCCTACCCTACCCTACCCTACCCTACCCTTCCCTACCCTACTCAACCCTACCTTACCCTACCCTACCCTACCCTACCCATACCCATGCTATACTCATACTCGACCGAAGCATTGTACCAAATTTGAGCGCAATCGACCCAGCCGTTCTTGAGATAAAAAGCCGGCTCCGTTGCACGGGCGCACGTGGAAAGTGAGACTTCAGTACAGTTGTGCTAGCCACCCTTCTAAGTCTCTGTGTACCAAATTTAAGCGAAGTCGGCCCAGCCGTTCTTAAGATGTACATAGGATTATTCCCTTACACGTGCGCACGTGCAACAGCACCCTACACATGGAAATGCATCGTCCAGGCCAGGGATGTCCTACCGAGTCACCGACAGTCCAAGTTTCAGCACAATCGGCTCAGTAACGGCCGAGATATTGCATTGCAAGAATGAGTTTATTTTATTTATTGGTGAATCCCCTTGGTGAGCGGTGTTTTGCGTCGGCGTTCGTTGTCAAAGTTCAATGACCTGCCGGCTCTGATTCTTTTCACTCAGTTTTGCAAGCAAACAACTGAGCGTAAAGCACGTGCCTTCTGCTCGGCGCCGGTAGGGGCCCCACCACGTGCACGCCACTGAACCCACACCCTCGAAAATTTGATACGACAAATGAGTGAGCGCGTCCGACTAGGCGTGAACATTTCATCCCCGTAGCCCTCACCGTTCCCGAACAATAGCGTGTTTTTGCCAATTCTAATGTTAACCCAATGGGCACGCGAGCACGCGCCGGCGCCAAGGGCGCACCCTCGGCCGCATCATGTCTAAAATTTAATATGAGCTTCGTGAGAAGGTGGCCCACAAATTCAAACACAAGCTATTGCAGTGTGTACAGTGTACCCCCACGCAGGAGAGCTCCATTCAGGAGCTCTATTCAGGAATCAGGATCCAGCGATGCAGGCGTAACAGATCGTTTCAGGCGGCCACCGTGCTGGAACGGCAAACATAGCTACACCTCTGCCGTATAAGAGCGCTTTCATTCGTCATCGTGACCTTTCACCTCAGAGCCATGTTCTCAACAATTACAGTATGGCGCTAACAATCGCTGCATCGTTATCGTATCGGGCGGATGCAAATATCAGTGATCGACGGAGGGACGCGCGTTTCGCTAATTGTCTTAGTTCCGGCGACGCCGCGCGGCAATGTCATCATAGAGTACGCAAAAATAAATGCAACGGAGACCATTAGGCACGCTAAACAAACTCAAAAATCCACTGGTGACTGAATACGTGTTTAGTGAGGGAGCGCGAGCTACCCTCTTGTCAAAAAATATGTGAGTCCGTAGGTCGTTAAGCAAACACGCTGCTACTGGATCGTCACACATTCACGCATTGTAACGTGTATTTGTTAGTCCTGCGCTTACCAGAAACCTACGGTTTGCAAACACGTTGGCACGGGCCGACGTGGCAGGAGCCAGCAGTCGCTGCGCTGACTGCTGCGGCGGGCGGCGGCGGCGGCCAGAGCAGCCATGGCGGCACGCGGCGGTCGGCCCACCTCGCTCGGAGCTGTGATCTCTGAGGTCAGCGACCATGCCTGGTCGGCCACCGGCATCGGCGGCTTGTCTCACGCGCACGGCGCGCGCCTGCCGCTGATGCGACTGCTCTGGCTGGTCCTGTTTCTGGTCGGGCTAGCGCTAACGGCCATCGACGTACGCAGGGTGGTCCTAGAGTACCTGAGCTCGCCGCACGTGACCAAGACGGATACCAAGTACGAGACGACCGTACCGTTTCCATCGGTGACTGTTTGTAATCAGAACCAGGTGGACTGCCTGCTCCTGCTGAAGCACTCAATGGATCCGCGCTACACGGCTGTTCTGAGTCGCGTGCTGATACTGTCTGACTGCCTGGAGGAGGATGCGCTTTCCTGTCCTCTCGTGTGGGACACTGTGGCCAGTTCGGCCAATGAGCAATTGATCGACGACACAGAACCCTTTTGTCTGGGGTGTGGACGCTGCAAGGGCCTCAGAGACCACATCGCAAAGGAGCAGGAGTTTAACAGATCGGTAGAAAGCATAACAGCGTTGTACCGTCACATGGGATGTCAGTCGACCTGTCTGGCGGACAGTGCTGACGAGGAGCCTGACGAAGACGACGGGAGGGGTTCGGAGAGAAACCAGCCGCCAGATGTAATGGCTACGGCAACTGGAGGAACTGACACGGCTGGTGGCGGGGATCGAGTGGCCGGCACTAATTCATCAACGAATGAAGACTCCACTACCGAGGATGGTATCTCTGGAAGAAACGGCACAATGTCGGGAAACACCAGGACAGAAGATGGAGCCATCAGTGGCAATGGCACTTTGGCCGGAAGTACACCAGACGCCATTAT
Source organism: Amphibalanus amphitrite (assembly GCF_019059575.1). Lineage (NCBI taxonomy): Eukaryota > Metazoa > Arthropoda > Thecostraca > Balanomorpha > Balanidae > Amphibalanus > Amphibalanus amphitrite. The sequence goes on from NW_024882019.1 coordinate 386,532, forward strand.
TAGAGTAAGTCAGCACATTCCTTATACAAGGGATTAGTCGGTTGAGTTTATAACTATTTAGCTCGAAGTCCTAAAACACTTAACCCGCGCCCCACTGGGGGGGGGCTATTTATGTATAGCCCCCCTCCCGTTTTTCTGCAATAACTTCCAAACCGCTTGACGGATCAACGCCAAACTTTCAGTACCTTCGGCTGCATCAATTTGACACCTTGTGTCAAAATTTGAACTTCGTAGCTACCATAGATCAGCCAGAAATGACGTCAGAGTGACGTCATGTTCGTCCGATTTCGACGCAAAACATTGAACCACGGCAATCGCTCCCAAGAGCTCAGTTTTTAAGCTAAATCCAATTTCTTTGCATGAAAGGACTCAGAAGTGACCGCGCTATCAAACTGCTGTCTCGGATTTTCAAAATATTGAAAATTTCGATTTTTTTATAATAATATTCAAAATTTATATTTTTATATTTTTTCAAAAAGTTTTTGACAAACCGGAATATATGTGACTGAACGCATGATTATGACTAACTTTAGCAAGTTTTAGCTAAATATATTCAAAAATGGCCACGTTCTACGAATTATTGCAAAAAATTCACAATTATTAATTTTTCAAATCAATTTTTCAGTAGGTACGTGTTTGACATCGTACACCAATATAAATGGCACCATCGTGTTCCTGAGCTCAAACCGCATCCAGTAGACACCTTTTTTGTTGAAAAATTTTATCTTCAAAATTTGACCTTTTTTTACCTGAAAGTGACCTGACCTAAGCTAAATTTGACTCAAAATGACCTCGAATGACACAGACGACATCAAATTCGAAATCTATGGCCTAAATGGACCATATAACATGTGTCACGTGACCGACGCATGATATAATATTTCCGTGACCTGTGATGACCTGACCCTGACCTGAAAATCAAAGTACAAGTTTGGTACCCTCAAGGTATCTAGAGTATCTGTTCACGAGTGTGGAAACCAAAAATGAGCCTGATCTGACTTGTAAGACGGCGGCCAGAGCCCAAAATATGAACAAGCCAAAATGCTAATAACTTTTACTTTGACCTGACCTGTGACGTCATCAGTGACATCGAAGTCAATGAAATTAGGTTTCGCTCGACAGTTTTTCCGGGGCTATCAGACGTCGTTTGAATTTTGACGATCGGCCCAGTAGTTTCGGAGTTAGGAGGGGGGCTATGCATAGCCCCCCCCCCTCCCCAGTAGGGCGTGTTATACACAGACCCCAGTGGGGCGCGGGTTAATCGGAGTCCAACAGCCAGTTATCCTCCTACGACTTTTTACGGGACTATGGAGATAAAAGGTGAGCAAGTAGGTAGGTACTCGCTTGTTTAACCCACGCCGGGCTGGTGCTTGGCGCACTCCGCGCCGGTTCCGGGGTGTATACCCCCTTCAACTCGGCTCCTGGGCCTTGTAGCGACGTGCAGTAGCCGGCATTCGAAAGGCCGTCAAATATCAGGTACAAAACACTTCATTCAATTTCAGGTCAAGTCACAGATCAGGCCAGGTCACGTGAGATTATCAACGGTTTAATTTCGCATATTTCGATATTTGTTTCAAATTGGCATTATAGGTATAGCTCGGGAACGAATGGAGCTATATACGACGCATCCGATACCCAGTTATTTTACATCATTTTCTGGTCAACGTTCCAGATTTGACCTAAGGCTAACGGTTCATCCTCCAGAGGACAAATAGCTGCCAAAATTGACGTCTTTGGGCAAAGTTTTTCTTTCATCTGACTATAGAAAAGGCTTTTTAATGTGCCCTGGTGACCTTCAGCGACCTAAGTCTAAAATTTTCACACATATGCTGATGCATAAAAATTGTGCTATATATAGCGGCGTTCCGGCGTCGCCGTTTTTGAGATAACTTTTTGCTGAAAAAACCCATGCAGGGTGTCAACATCCCCGCTCTGGTGCGAGTTATATCTTTCCCGGCGAGTACATCTTGTGAATTTGGTGATTCTTGCGGACACACTGGTCCTCGCATGCGGGTTGCGAGTTTGCGGGTTTAAGTTTGCGGGTTTTAAGTTTGCGGACATAATACTAATTCATAGAGTGATGAGACCGTTCCCTTATGGTACCATCATGAATGCAGTGAAGCCGGTACACCAGAAAATTGTATATAGTCGCAATACCAGCGCAACGAACCAAAATTCGACTCCAACGAAAAACCCGCAAGCCTCGCAGAACTTGCAGACCTCGCAGCGAGGAAAATCGAAAGTTGGCTGAAAATCAGCTTTTGGAATGCGATGCAAGGTGGCTCGCAACTCGCAAGCTACATGCAGACTCGCTTGTTAGATGGTAGTGTGGGTCACTCAGCTTAGATTGCATTATTTTATTCTAAAGAAACCCGAAAACCCCAAAACCCGCAACCCGCATGCGAGGTCCAGTGTGGGGCGGCCTTAAACGCTTGTTGAATATATGCCTGGCCTGGTAATATGTATAGATAAATATAGTTTCAATATTTTGATGGACAGATTGACAGACCCGCAACGAACAATAAGCAGAGCATATCACGTTGGTCCGACCCTCATCGGTTGATATTGGGTGACTTGGAGAATTCAAGATACCGAAGATACTACGTGCTTAGTGCCTACCAAAGCCGGACATGGTTCACACACAGAAATATTGAGCGATGTCAAGTTCAATATACTCGTAAATAGTTCAATTAGCTTCAAAGTTCTGCTTCACTTAGTAAAATATCTTTAGTTTAAGTATTTTCGTGATAAATAAGCAAGGTATCCGTCGCACAACGCCATAATAAGTAAAGGCATCAAGAATAAGTTTGTTTTTTTACGATGTTTATTGGTTATCTAACAAACATCGGCAGTTTTATTACACCACACAAGCATCTTTACGCAAAACAGGATAATGTAACAGCATAACAGATGTTCAAATACCTAACTGATATGTTTCCATGCAAAGCAAGTGTATCCATACGCGAATGAGTGTTGTGTCGCACTGGTAATTGCGGTACACATCCAGAGCACCGTTCGTTTACGTCAACCAGTGTAAATTTAGCGAAATTTTGAGCTATGTGCTGACGGCGGCGGCGCCATTTTCGCAATCTGTCAGTTGTGCGCCGGGGACCGCGGGGGCCGGCGGGGGAGTGTTGTGGCTGCAGTGCGCAGAGTGGGTTTGCCCATTCTTGTGCGATCAGTGAGATAAAACAGTGCTGTGGTGTTTATCTAGTTCGATAAAAAGCTGAGTAATGAGTGACTAAGTGAATAATAAGTGAAATACTGCATTGTGGTCATCGTCCGATAACTGCAATCAAGACCGAGTCTGAAATCTGAAGCGGAGCGACATTGGAGGAGCTGCTGGAAATTATCCAGCTTTGTCGGAGTGCTAAGGTGGGCTTGTAATTTTTCAACTGAGCTGCTGTCGTGTTATGAAAATAATGGATGCACTTTCATGCTTTTCTAGGGTTAATTAGGTATAGGTATGCTAATATTTTGCCAGATAGGCAACAGAGCGCCGATGGCTAATTAAATGAACGATAATTTTGGCACAGTGAAGTAGTGCGTACAGATGATATATTTTTCATTTATTAATTAATTACGGGCAGTTGACGGGAAACAGGCGGTGGCTGCGACCTGTAGCGGCGCCCATGCGTTGTGAAATATCAGCTTATATAGGGTGAATAGGTCAAAAACGCCCCCATTAAGCGCGAAACCTTCTGACACTCAACCCAACCCAGATTACTCAAACCTTTGGGCACCATAATGTAGCTCATTCTTTTTACTACGCTTTGAGACTAAGAAAAGACACTTGCGTGTGGTATTTAACCCCCCAAAAAGGTTTCCGCATACCCTTACAAAAGGGCGTTTTGCCCCACACCCTGGGTAATACGCCCACACCCATGTGCAAAGCGCCCCCACCCCATCCATCAACAGCAAATGATGAACATGGCAGAACTTGACGTCATTCTGACGTCATTTGTGGTCAACCTATCATAGCCTTTGGAATAAAATGTTGTTGCAATGTGTAAAATGGATGCCCGGAGGAGTCTTGAAAGTTTGGTGACGATATCTGCAGTCGTTTAGGATATATCAGCAAAAAAGGACAGGGAGAGGCCTTTTCGGCCCCGACCTACAGGGCGCTACCCTGCACTCTCACCACCGTGCAAAACGCCCCCCTTTCAGAAAACTGGGGGCGTCTTGCCCCATGCATCGAGTAGGCGTCTTTCCCCATCCACTCCATTTCCGGTCAACAAAATATTGACAAAAAAACGCGCCACTAACGCTGCAGCATAACAAATTCAACAGAATGACAATAAAACGCAGTTTTGAGTGATGTGCACAATAGCAAGTTTTGTGATATAAAGAGGGCATCAAAAGCTTAGGAATCTTCTGTAAAAACAACAAAAACAACACCCAAAACCAACATCAGCACCTACCCGCGCTGCTCCTCAAGACGCAGAACCGGAAATAGAGAACTACGTAAACAAGCAGCTGACTGTTCTGAAAGACAGGATAAAACACCTATCCGCCGATAAGATCTACGATTTTTTAGGGGAGGCGTTTAACCCAGGGGTGCGTTTTCCCCACAGTTACCCTACATGATAAGGTATATACGCTAATCTAACTTTTATTTCCGTCAGATGTGATGTCGATTCTTAACAATAAACGACAAACAAACAAACGTATTTGCAGCATGGGGTAGGCATTGAGCATCACAATGTTTCGTTGCATTTAGCTAGGCTCGCGGCTGGCGACAACGTCCCGCCGCGTGTCGCTTGCGTTACAAATTTTGCGGGCCCAACATTAGATTTACCAGAAAAAATCGTTATAATAACCGTCATATTTGTGTAAATTTACCATCATGAATTTGTGTACGATTACCACGCGAGTGTTCCTTTTGGTACTTTTTACCAAAAACACATATTTGTGCGTAAATGTAACGCGAGATCCGCGGTAAAGTTACACTGAAAGCGGTTCTCCTACACAATAGTGAAGCACTCCGAAGCTAGCAAAACACACATATAAGTGTTTTTTTACCCAGAAAACAGAGTAATTTTACACCAAAAAAATGTTCCTTTTGGTACTTTCAATTACACCGTTTTTTCCGCTCAATATTTCTGTGTGTGTTCTTACCACTCAACTGACTTCAACTGGCTGCGACTATTCCTACCCAGAGCAAACCCTCCTCGCCGAGCGCCGGAGCGACTTGAACCCGGGCTCTCACTACCGGGAGTATATACCTACAATGGGAGTCCATTGCGCTTCCAACTGAGCTAAATATAAGCTATAAGACAGGAATCAGGATCGAATGCTCGTATACCCTACAGAATGCACTGTTGTACACCTATATCACCATTTGTACGTTCTGACTGACACAAATAAGTTAACCAATGCCGTCTCCGCCGTGCAGACTGCGCGAGTGAAGCGCAAAGCTTCACCCGATGATGGCGGGCCATCCGGAGGCGACTGGCAATCGAGCATCGACGCCTCGTCGGTGCTGACACCCAGCCAGACGCACGACGCCTACATGGAGTTTCTGTTCGAGTACCTGTCGCTGCCGGAGGAGCTGCGTGCTGCCGTCGGGGTGCAGTTCTCGGACCTGGTTGGCGCCTGTGTCTACTCCGGCACCGACTGCAAACAGGCGCGGTGAGTGGGGTGGCGTCCGTATCGACTGCCCGGCTCCCTCGCGCTATCAGAGCATTGCTCAGATGAGTGGAGGCGGCCTCCACTAAGCTCCACTGTTGGAGCTCATAAGGAGCTGGGTGATGGTAGTTGATGTTAAACCGCGCCGGGCCGGGGGTGTGTTTGAACACACACCCTTTGTGTTTTTCCCCCTGCGGTTTTTCGCGGATATATTAAAAAACGGCTGCGCTACACCTGCTTGTGCATCCTTTCTGCACATGTTCTGAGCATTTCAGACTCAGGTCGCTCAAGATCAGGTCACCAGGTCACGTCAAGTGACCTCACCTCAGAAAAATGAGAATGCTCGTCATATGTACACCGACAAAATGATTGCCTTGCAACTTTCAGCGATTGATAAAAGTAACAGTATCTATAAAATGTTTATCTCGGAATTTTCCTAGGTCAGGTCAATTTTGCGGCCTCTCCATTTTAACCCTCGCCGGCACAGGGGGGGGGGTTGATGCAACCCCCCTAAGGTTTTTCGCGAATAACTCGCGTAAAAAGCGGCCGATCGCGACGAAACTTTCAGTACCCTCGCATTGATCCATTTTACACCTACCCTGAAAATTTCATGACCCTGACCCAAATGACCTTTGACCTGTGACCTCTTTTACGAGACCATGTTTGGCCGGAATCGCGATTCGGCGTATGTCGGCTCGCATTAGCCGCGCGTTTGCAAGCTTTTCGTGGTTTCAAACGTTCAAACATGTGATTTGATGTTGCTTCCATAGTCCATACATTAGGGTGGGTGTCAAGGTCACCTGGAGGTCAGGTCAGGTCATTGACCTTTGGTGACCTCGGGTGACCTCGGTTCACTTTTTCGAGTTTTACATGTTTCTAGGCTAGTTTTTGGAGCTGAATTCGAATTTAGCAACCATTTGAACATTTACGAAGTAGTTTTGGTGCCTTCGTAACATGTTACGAAGCTGTCAGAGGCGGTTGACACGTATTACGAATACCCGTCACAACCTCTACCGGTTGACCTGACCTGCCCTGACCCGACCTGGTTTAATTTTTTTTCCCGATAATATACATTTATTACACTCAGATCACCTTATCACATTCACAGTCATCCGACATCATCCACTCCAATGATGCGCCACCAGTGGCTCATCAGTCGCATCAGCTGCCTCAGCTGGCACGACGCGCAACGACAACTCCCCCCAACAGCACACACGCTTCCCACTATCACTGCACCGCTGCAATGGTTGCACTCTTGGTTGCACTACACAGGTCAAGGCACACATGGCACCACCGCGGGACCGGTCTTTGCGGCACTGCTCCAACAGCGAACAGGCAGCCAAACAAGTCAGAGTGAGCAAAACAGCGAGGCAAGGTCCGGGTGAAACGTTCAACACAAGATAAGGATAACAACACCGCGAAAAATACAAATTATTTAACAAAGCCCAGAGGTTTACATTTATCAATACAGAACAGTTTTTATATCAACTTTTATCAGCTATCAATGACTATCAACCATCAATGACACCGGCGACGCAGCGGGCGACGCCGGCGGAAGACGCGCCGGCGGCGACTCGGCCAGCCCGGTCACCGGGGCGATCGAGGCGGCGGCGGCGCGACTGGAATTTCTATTATTTTCTACTTTGTTTTGCTCCTTTCACACATCACATGCAAGGCAAAACAGCCGCTAGTCCCTTCCCGCGACCGGCGAGCTCGTGACCTTGGGGATCATCCGGGTGTTTGTGGCATGTTCGTTTTATAAATATGATGTGTATGTTTATGTATACTATGTATTTATTGTATGTATTTTATGTATGTATTTTAAGTGTTTTTACGTATTTCTATTCCTCATGCAGATCAGCCCACATCATGCAATGATGCAAGCTGATCTCACATGAGATGCAAATTGCATGAAGATACAATCTACATGCCTACAAATGCATGCAAATGCATGCATTTGCAGGCAAGAGTGCTGCAAGTGTGCAGCTGTGTTATGGATTGACGTACAAAGATTTGTGTAAAAAAAAAATCTACGCCAGTTAATGTGCATCGTTTTGTACGACGATGCTTTTTAGTTTTCCCCACTTTTTCTCGAATTCTATTTGTTTGTTTATGCGATTAGCTGCTTGTTGTTCTATTTCTACAACAATTTTCAGTTTGTTCATTAGGTGTGTCACCTCTGGTGTGATATTTCGTAACCTTGCTTCATATATGACCATTTTTGCTAAGGCCAATATATGTGTCTGTTGTGGATTTGCATCGATTAGGAAGAACCAAGTTTTGCTGTTTATAGGGAGGCGTATTTCGTACGGATCTAAAATTCTGAGTTTGATATCTGCTATAAAGGACTTTACTTTATTACAATGCCAGAACATATGAACCAGCGTTTCCGGTTCTACTTTACAGAACGTGCAAGTATCTTCGTCTTTAATGTGTATAGTCTTAAGGTAGGTATTCGTTGCTACTATGCGATTTATGAGTTTATATTGAAACATTATCAGCTTTGCTGACTTTGTGACCTTTTTTAAGATTGCAAGGCTATTTTCCTCAAAACCCCCAATATCTCTGATCCACTTTGCTTTTAGGCGTTCATTAGCATTCCGTATTTCTAACTGCTTATGTTTTACATTTGCTTCGTACGCTTGACGTGAAAATTTTTCATTGTTTAACACCATGCACATTCTATGTGGCATTATCGGCCCAAGTGTTTTATCTATTTGTTGGTTTTTTACATAATCAGGTAAGCTCCTGATTAAGCTCGAATAACATAAAAATGTCATCTTCACGTCGTAAGCATTTTCGAGGCTCTCTTTGGTATGTAAGGTCCCTGTATTTTCGTTAAACAAATCATTTATGAGCCGAATTCCTTTATTGTACCAGCTACGTATTATTGAACATTGGAATTTCGTGTAATCTGAAAATCATATGCTTTCGAAAAGTACGTTATCCTCATCAGGTACGTATACTCTGCTAAAGTTTGCAAAACTTTTTAGTACGTCGCTCCAAAATTTGTTTTCAACCTTCTTCATCAATTTCTCTAGTTGTTTACTGCCAAATTGAAGCACGTTTTCAATTGGTGGTAGTTCAATTTCGACTATACGTGACCATGATGCGTTTGATGTCATTATTCTTTTGAGCCATGTCAGCTTCATGCTGGCGCAGAAGGATTGGACATCTATCATGCGAAGACCACCTGCGGTAAAGTTTTGTATAAGTTTCGCGCGTTTTATTGGATCTCGCTTACCACCCCAAACAAATTCGAATAAAATTCTCTCAAGACTTTTAAATTCTTTTCTAGAGGGGTCAGGTAGGGCCATAAATAGATGAACTAATTTTGACATCAACAGGGACTTGACGACTGTTATTCGCCCTAACGTTGTAATGTTTCTTCTACGCCAATGTTGAATTTCTGTTTGAATCTGAGTGATTTTCGGTTCGAAATTGACCTGAGTAATGTTTTTGTTATTTTCATTGAACGTTATTCCTAATATTTTCAATTGGTCAACAAACTTGATTTGGCTGCAACCAACGTTGTTTAACTGCCTTGCGCAGCCAATCCGAAGACAACATGTTTTGTCAATGTTTAAGTTAAGTCCTGATGCTTCTGAGAATCTTTGCAATTCTTGTATAGCTCCTTTAACGCATTCTGTTTCATTCTTTAGGAATAAGATGGTATCGTCGGCATATTGAGAAATTCTTACTTCCGCACTGTCTGAAATTTTGATGCCGGTTACTTTTCTTGATTTCTTGATTTGTTGCGTAAGCAGGTTCACTGCGAGGTTGAAAAGGTAGCCCGAAGTCGGGTCTCCTTGTCGGATTCCGCAATTCAGGTATATTTTATCCCCCAAATGCCCGTTTAATATTATTCGGGAGAAGTTATCGTTGTTTAAATATAGAAGTTTAATGATTTCTATGAAATTTGGTCCAAAGTTGTACTGTTTTAACACTTCCAGTATCATCTCCCAGGAGAGCGAATCAAATGCGGCTTCAAAGTCAGCAGACATAACTAACCCTGATTCTTTTCTGTTTGAAAGGAGATTTATCACGTCATATATTAAGCGTGTATTTTCACCTATGTATCGTCCTTTGATGTAGGCTGTTTGACATGGGTCTACTAGCTTTCCTATTACATTTTGTATTCGTGCCGAGATAGCTGACGAAATTATTTTGAAATCAACATTCAACAACGTTATTGGGCGCCAACCTTTTAAAGTGTTGAGTTGTTTTCCGGCCTTGGGGATCATTGTTATGATCCCCTCTCGATGAGAAAGAAGGGTTTTGCCAAGTTTGGTACAATATATAAATGCTCTGTAAAGGAAGGGCCCCAATTTCTGCCAGAATTTTCTAAAGAAACATGCCGTATACCCATTTGAGCCTGGGGATTTTCCTTTGTTCATTTTTTGCATTGCCTGTGTTAATTCTTGATAAGAGATCGTGTTCTCAAGGAGTGCTCGTTCATGTGTGTTTATTTTTTCATTGATATTCTCAAGTGCGAGTTTTTCAACTACTTCTTTGGGAGCACTTTTTATTTTGTTAAATTTATGGGTTAAGTCGTTGGTGAAGGCCTTTAGGATTTCTGACGCTTCTGTAATTTTATGATTGTCAGAGATAAGCTCTGCTGGGCTTTTCCTCATTGCATTTCTTTTCTCTAAACCGAGGAAATATTTAGATGACCTTTCGCCTTCTTCGTGCCATCTTATTCTGGATCTTACAATTAAACCGTGAACAATAGGCTCCCTAAACTTCTCTAGCTCCTCCTTACAACTCTTAAGCTGTGAGCTATTTTCTTCCGATCTGTTGATTGTAAAAGCTGAGCTTGCTTGAGCTACCTTCGTAATTAATTCTTTTTCTTTTAGCTTGAATTCTCTTGCTTTAATTTTTGAGTATTTAACAGTTTCTCCTCTGATGAGCATCAGAAGTGTTTCATAAAATAGGTCATCACCTATTTTGAATTCTATTTTGTTGAAGTTTTCTGCATTTGAAAGAAATTCTTTAGTGTACAGAGGTACAGCGTACTCCTCAATCGTTCTCTGGATGCATTCATTTACGATTTGTATGTATTTTTCATCATGTAATAAAGATTCATTAAATTTCCACAGGCCAGGTCCTCTTTGTGGTTCATTGGTTTGTACCCGCATTGAAATGATATTATGATCCGTTTTATATCCAGGGAGTATTTGCAAATCGGAGCAGCTGGCGGCCAGGTGGTTGCTAACGAAAAACATATCCAATCTTGCTCCCTTGTTTAAATTGGATGTGAACCACGTGTACTGCTGTTGCGTTGAGTTTTTATGTCGCCATATATCAATTAAGTTATTTTCATTGCATATTGACATGAATTTCTTCCTCGCATTAACATTATTCTCACGAATATATCCATAACTATCATCTTCTGCATCTGCCACGAAATTAAAGTCCCCACCGAGGATGATATTATCATAGTTTGCATTTTCTAGTATTTGACCTAATTGTTCGTAGAACTGCGGCTCATCCCGATTCGGGCCATATATACTGCTTACCAAGTAGTTAGCAGAATTTATTTTACATTCAAGTATGAGATAATTGCCTTTATTGTCTACGTATTTGTTTATTATTTCGTGTTGGCTATTTTTATTGATGAGTATAGACACACCTCTACTGTTGCTTGTATGGCAAGAGTGGTATGCCTTTCCTTCCCAAAGATTATTAAACGATGGTATTTTATCCTGCGTCAAGTGAGTGTCTTGAAGAAGGATTATGTTACTGTTTAGATTTTTTATATAATGCATTACGTCTCTTCGCTTGTGTTGAGATCCTAGGCCTCTGACATTAATTGATATGATTTTAATGGAACCCATATTCTTGCAAATATTGAAAAATGTGCTCACGTGTCTTCATTTCTTTGCATGCATTTGGCGTTGGGTACTTGACGGTGTCGGCACGTTTGCGGATTTGTGGCATGGTGCTGGATTGCGCAAGTGTGGCGTTTGTATCTGTGTAATTGGAAGTATTAGCGCTCACCAGGGCTCCATCTTGTGAGAAGAGGAAACAGGTACGAGCGTCGCCGGTCGCAAGGAGGGCAGTCGGCTGTTGTCCTCGGGTTTTATAGAAGACCGCTCGCGCTCCCAGTCTCGCCGCCGCCGCCCTAGCCACCCGCCGAGGACGGGCCGAGCCGAGCGCCGCCGCCGATCCCCCCGCCGACGCCGCACTGCTCCGGGACATGATGCATAATCTGTGGAAAATCAAAACAGACGGACGAACAGAGAGTCTCTTGGGGGAAACGAAAACCAGTGTTGGCGCAATAAACAGTGACAATGATAGTATGGATGACAACAGTATTAAGTAATGCAATAAGGGGTATGACAAGGAAAACATAAAGAGTGAAAAACAACTAAGTAAACAGAACGCGGAGCCCGCGACAAAAAGTTAGCAAGGTAATCAGTGAAACGACTATCAAGAAGTCGACCTACAAGTACTATAGACAAAGATTAACTGCACTGTTGGAAGTTGATACAATTGCTTGAAATTGAACTTTAACTTCAACTTATGTCTTAGGTACACAATTCCGGTAAACAACGATTAATATTAGACGTTGGACTGATGAGCCCGTTCGAACGACATCACCTGTTTGATGAAGTTGGCACCGGTAAGTTAGCAGACGTCGCCGAACACGGCCCGGGGTGCAGGCGGTCGGCTCGCAGTTCTCCGTACAGGCCAGCCGGTACTCAGCGCTCGAGTACTGTGTAGCCGAGCCGGCGCAACTGCTCCAAAGAGTCTACTCGCTTTCCGGTGCCGTACTGCTCTTGCTTGAAGAATACTTGGCCGCCTCGTGAGTAGACTGTGTAAACCTTCTTCTCGCGTTTGGCGGCCAGTAGAGATCTGAAGATCAGTCCTCTCATCTTCGTCAGCGACTCGTTGACGTAGAGGTCTTTGCCCTTCAACTCCATGCGCCGGGTCATGATCCTGTCTCGTAGGCTGCCTTCTCCAGAGCGCACGAAGCGGACGATGATCCGGTGGTTCGCGCCTGGCAGCCTATGAGCCCGATCTATGTCCGCTGAGGACAGGTTGAGACCGGGCATACACTGGTTGAGGGTGTCCACGACGAGTGTGTTCACATCCTCCCGCTCCTCTCGGTCACCGACCCGCGCGCCCGACCGGGCCCGCCCGCCGTCCGCCGCCGACTGGCCCGGGCCGGCCGTGACCTGGCGGTCAGCTGACTGTGACGTCCCGGGCGCGCGTCCTCGACCGGCGCCGGGCGGTGCGGTCGCAGCGGCGGCGTCAGCCGCCCCCGGCGATGTCTGGTTGATCAAGGGCGCGCCCAGGCGGGCCGAGCGGCGGGGCGCCATGGCTGTACCGGAGAAGATGAGGCATGGCAGGCGGGAGTTTATTTCTGCATCTTCAACTCTGGTTTGAAGGGCCGTGATGTCAGCTCTGGACTGGCGGAGATCGTCGGTTAGCTGATCGATGACCCCGTCTCGCACCTCGACGTGCCGCTCCAGGTCTCTGACACGCTCGTTGAGCTTGTCGATTTCGGCTGTTAGCGACTCGCGGAACTCGTGGAGCTCACGTGAGAAGGAGGCGACGAGCCGACTCTCCAGGCCGTCGATCGCGTCTTCCAGCCGCTCTCTGAAGCCGCGGCCGCCGAGAGCCGACGGACTGGGCGTGGGCTCACCGCCCAACTCCCTTGCGCCACGCTTGCCGGCTGGTGCAGGATCGCCGGACTCGGATCTGTCTCTTTTCTGTCCTTCGGGCGGGTCACTGTAGTTCCTTACTAGCTCACTCACCGATTGTCGCTCGCTAGTAGTGTCACTGTGCACTAGTGCGGATGTGTCTCTGGCACCACCATCCCGAGACGAGGCCTGCCTCGGCCTGGCCTCCGCGCGGTCACTCATCACGGGCGTACGGTAGCACTCGTGCAAGAGAAAACGACGCTGCCGTCGCAGGCTCCGCGTTCACTGGAGGACTCACACGTTCATAAAGCTAGTGTGAGCCCCAAAAAAGTCACCAGTTTCGCGCGCGGTCACTCGTTGTGGTCGGACACGCACTCACTCGCCACGCGGGCGGTGCGGGCTGGAGCGGAGCGTAGCACGACCGACCGCGCCGGCGGCAACCAGCTGACTGGGACCTGGTTTAAATGCTTCAAGACATCATCTCTGATCAAAACTAACACGATATTCGTGATCAGCACCCCGGAAAACCACATAACAGCCACACTTTACGACTTTCTAACAGGTCCCGATTTTCCCGGTTTTCGGGTCATTGACCTGACCTGGAAGGTCATCCGATGACCTAGGACCTTAAAATTTGGTATCATCGGCTTCCTCTCGTAACGGGCAACACGCTCTTTTTTTCCGCGAAGCTCTAGCTCGATCAGGGGCCAAACGCGAGGGGGGGGGGGTCGTACCCCCCCTTGTGCCGTCAAAGGACGCAAAATGGCCTGTGCCGGCGAGGGTTAAGTCAATGGGAGAAAATTGAAAAGCGTCTCTTTTGCACGAATGCCATTCTAGACACTCTCAAACATCGGGATGCAGGTAAAATTGAAACACTTAAACGGAAAATGGCACCTGTGACCCCTCGTTATGTCTCCGAGTTCATCTCTGGTCACGAATAGTATTTAACAGTTTTTCACTAATAACTTCTGATAGAGGCATGCTAGAGCGATGAAAACGCCTTAGATGTGTTCAGCTCGATGATGCGGATCGACTGATATGCAACATGACCTTTTCCGGTCAGGTCATGACCTTGACCTGAGGTCAAATTTTCAAGCTTGACCTTTCAAGGTCAAATTACTTTTCATTCGAAGCATCTCGACGAGAACACGATCCTGGCAAAAGTAATGTCGTGGCTTTTTTTGAGTGAAAAGTTATTGTCGAAAAAACACTTTTCGTAAAAACGGCTACTTTTGGAGTTTTTGCCCCCTGGAGGCTAAACCGTTGACCTGAGGTCAAATCTGAGGGCATGCTGGCGAAAGGGCGTTAAAAGAGCTATCGAATGCGCTTTTGCGCGGCGCTGTTGCTCTATCGGTTCCCGAGTTAGCCGTTGCAGTTTCTAAAATGTTGGAATAGCCAACATTTTACCTTTGGTGACCTTATGTGACCTGACCTTTGACCTGATAAAAAAGTGACAGAAGTTCTTATTTTGGACATTCTTTCGATTGCCGCTTACCGCGTGTCGTTACATGGCCCAGGAGCCGAGTTAGAGGGGGGGGGGGGTGCTCAGACCCCCCCCCCCGGCCCGGCGAGGAAGTCTCGGAGCACCGTCCCGGCGCAGGTTAATAGGGTTGGGACCTATCTGCATGCTCTGTATGTTTTGGTAAAATAAAAAAGCTCAGAATTTTTAATGATTTAATTTAAAATCACTTTGTTAAAAAAAATGCCTAGTTAGTTCAGAAATTAATTATTTGTGGCTGAAAACGACTTGCTTCTGATTGGTCGGGCTAATCATGACGTCACATGTAGGTATATAACTGTCTGTATATTTGGCGCAGTTGAGACATACATTTTCTATGTATTTTCCTATGGTAAATCGGAGTGATTGGTCGTGTTTTCAGTGTCTCTTTATTTTGCGCTGGTATTGCGTGGCTAAGAAGTTTTATCAAGAATGGCATATACTAAAATGTTCCTTTAATAATGGAGCTTCAATATCTGTGAGTTTTATTGGCAAGCGAAAACTGATTTCGCTGTTATTTTATCTGGAAATAACTCATTTTTTTAGGTCAATATTCAAAATATTTTACGGGAACAAGTTGGCACTTTTCTTGATTTTTGCACTCAAATCGCGTGCGATTCAACTGTATTGGAACTTGCAAAGAAGCTTGGTGATTAATTAACTGTGTTGTTATGGCACTGTTTGCGTAGCATGGATAATGAAACTCTGCTACATAGCAATGCCTCAAGTAATACGCAGGAGGGACAGAATTCAGAGTCCGATCGAGAAGAATCGGTGCAAATGCTACAAAGACCAGGCAGCTCTGATACAATAGCTAGTCGTCTCACTACTCTCACTCCATTAGACCAGCTGATTCCTGACAGCACCGACTCGGATGCAAAGATGGAGCTCATCTTCCAAGCCAGAAACCAGTTCTTTGATGGAAGATGTGATGCTGCCTCTGTCTCTGCTTTGTTGGCCACTTTGGACGGGGCGGAGCTCCGCTCCTTGCGTGAGCGGTTATTCGTCTGTCATCCAGAAATAGTTCCTTCGTTTGCTGGCCGTTTCCTGATTAGGTGCAATACGGGGAGCTGTAATCAGGGAAGTAACTTTCCATATGAAAGGGGTGCAGGTGCACCCCCGTCCCCCATCCACTAGAAGTGCACCCCCATAGGCTAAGCGGCGCCCCACACGCCGCCCCACACGATTAGCTCTAGAGCAGATGGCGAGGGTGATTTCTCGGCTACATTCCATCTCGGCGTCGTGATGCTTGTGGGCTTGGAAAGCGTCCAGTCGTATGTAGGGTAGTGTAGGGGTAGGGTTGAGTTCAATAAGGTCCTTACATTTGAAAGGTTTGAACAACCCGCAATCAGCACAACATACCACAAGTTAAATAAAAAACTACCAAACTCCGCCCAACTAATATTAATAAACATTACAGCCAAACTAATGGCCTAAATAAAAATATATCTCAAATCCTAACAGTTATCGCGGGTGATGGCGCCATGAGTTGCTATTATCCAAAACAGATGCAAATAAACATGTTTGTATGTCCTATGCATGTTTGTTTTAAAAACGTTGCAGCGGCGCTGGGAACTGCAGTCTTAGATCTGGGTATGTTTGGCATCTGCAACTCTTCATATACACATTAACCCTATTTCGGACGGGGAGACCTTTCAGGATTTTCTTGTACAATTGCCAAACGCCGCGAGACATTCAGCTCATATTTGGTGACTTTTCCTAAATGCTCATTGCGCACATCTCAGCAAAAAAAAAAAAAAAAATGCCGGGTCAGGTCAGGTCAGGTAACCAGAGCGGGTTTGTTGACCCCACCTCAGAAAAGTTTGCAAACACGTCAGAGCTTGAGTTTTTCACGAAGTTATTTCCTCTCATCAAGTCTTCAAAACAGTACCTGCAGTATGTGTCGTTTGTATATCTCAGAATTTTTGATCTGTGACCTGAGGTTAGGTCAGAGTCGTGACCTTTACATTGCAAGCCTATGGAAAAGTATTGAAATGCGACCTGCACCTCGAATAAACGAGTCAAAACCACCCAATTCTTTAAGAATTATGACTAATTATCTTATCTGTAATGATCCAGGTGCCATTTGCTGACAGGGACACCGGAGAGGGTTATCTGAGCCGAGATCATGTGAGGTGATATCTACCATACATCAATGCTCACAATACTTACAATATTGACAATGCTTTTGCTTACAACACTGACAATACTTATGATGAGACCAGCAAGCACTCTGCCGTTACAGTTCTAACTTCTGTTTCGAAAAACGACGTTACACACATTCGCTGCCAGCATAACATGTATTGTTTGACAGTAACAAAATACAATTGACATCTGAACCCCAAACGGACTGCCATCCACTCAAATTTTATAACCCTGACCGGTCAGGGGGCGAATGGAGGTCATTTCCTGGGCATTACACTCAGCCCTTGCACAAAATATCTCACCTCACAGTGATCATTACAACAATAGCACCGACTTGATAGTGGATTTCAAAGTACTTGCATCAGCTCTTCCTGCTATTGCAGACGATCATCTCCTCAGGGTAATGTTGTTCGGGACATGAACGAAGATCGTTTTCGGAGTTTCATAAGTGCTACTGCAACAGCCTGGCACAAAACAGGACTTGTACGCTCTTCTCTGCACTTTGCCCTTCAGTATATCACAAAAGAATTGTTTAGAATCCATCTTACGCTTCTTTCACAGTCTCCCTTGCCACCGTAGGGCGTAGATAGATTGCTGTTGCTGGTAAGTTAAGGCACGGTAGATAGAAATTACCTCGGTTCTCAACGCCTTAAGTTATTTTTTATAAAAAAAAGAACAAATAAATGATCAATAAGATGACAGGAATGTAAACATTTTAATCGTAAAGTAGTCCAAATATTGGAATGAGCTTTTGCTTTTCAGCATCCTCCGATTCATCATCTTTATCATTTGAAAATTCAAGGTACATAAAATGTTTATCACGCGCTCATGTTAAGTGGGAATATAGTACACGGCAGACACATCAATTTTTGACACTGAACATTTCATCCGTAAATGTTTTAGCATAATTTAAAGTTAAAAACAGCGCGAATGGCAGAGTGAAGCAAACAACATCTTTCACCCATTGATATAACATGTAATCTGTGGTGCGCCAGATGCGCCATTAGTTGTCAACCGCAGAAGGTGACATGTGACGTAACAGCATCAAGAGCATCTTTTTTCAAGAACTTTTCAAAACAAGTTTCCTATCTTTCTTCCCCCATTTCTCTCAGCTTATTGATTTTATGAGGCAATGGTATGCACCATAAATTCTGTGAAAATAGTTTGATCATTTTCATGCATTCTTAAAAAATCGAGTTCCCAACCCCATTGTACTGTTACAAGTGGTGCCGGTCCAACAGCGCAGGATGCCTTCATCATCGTTATTATTGTAAACTATCTAGCATCTGTGTGTTGTTTTATTTAGGTTATTTCGATGATTATTAATGATCGGTCACACGCATTATGTTCTCCACGTTTCAGCTTCTTTTGGAGGTATACTACCCCCGAGTATGGTAATTGTTATACCTTCAACACCGATATTGTATCAACAGCCGACTTCCAGGCCGGTACACGGAGCACAAGCTTCACGGGCGACAAACATGGTAAGAAAAAACAATGTGTCGTGCAATGCTTTTCAAATATGTACTGCAGTTAATATAATTATTTATAATTGCAGTTAGTATAATTCTGGCGTCTCGGAGACTGCTAAGCGTGCGTCCATCCTTGGTGATCAGGTCTGGTGATGATCCTGAACACGGTGCCGGACCGGTACCCCCCGGCACACACGGCCGCCTGGGGCGCGCGCGTGGTGATCCACCCCAGCGACCAGCTGCCGGCGGTGGGGTCGGCCGGTCTCAGCCTGCCGCCACAGACCACCACCGCCTTGGCTCTCCGACAGGTGAGGCAGTGAGGCAGAGCACCACCCCCTGGCCCTCCGGTAGGTGAGGCAGTGAGGTCCGGCCACCACCCCCTGGCCCTCGGGTAGGTGAGGCAGTGAGATCCGGCCACCACCCCTGGCCCTCCGACAGGTGAGGCAGTGAGGGGTGGGGTCCGGCCGGACTGCGCAAATCCGCCAACGGCCTTCACTGCCCCGCACGGAGACTATAGTCCACTGAATACACGGCCTGCTACAAACGGTCCGTGTTTTCCAATTTTCCATGGAGCTTGCGTACCATTATGACTCTGCCTATCCGTAGTCTTTGTCTGTTGGCAATATTATAAGAAAAGGGCAATAACTAACAAAACACAAAAATGTGGTACGTCAGAAGCTGCCATCACCTCTCTACAGGCAAATGAACAGCGACTGCGAAGTCCGTACTCCGCCAATTGCATCTCCGAGTGGAATGAGACCGACATTTACCCGAAGCTTCAGCGAGACAACGAAGCTTTGGCGGTAAACCGAATAGCCTATTCCAAAGAGGTAAGACATTTGTAACCGAAGGTTTGTTGTCAATAGTTAAAACACTATTCTTTAGAATTGTGTTTTTCTATTGAAAAACAAATCTGAGTTCTCTGACAATTTGGCAAAAGTAGGCTGTACTCATCAAGTATACGTATAGGTCTTTTTAGTGTAGGCATCATGATTAATCTGCCTGATGAATCGTGGGCATTGACTACTCAATATACAGTAATACAGTACTAGTAGCACAACATACATACATATACAGTTATCATTTACAGTATTGTTACCATACAGCATTGATATCATTTATCATATACGGTATACACTATACAGTAACACATTAATAGTAATATGGTAGTCTATATCGTGGGTTTTAATAAGTAGGGCGAATAGCTAAAAAGTATATTATACAATGGAATCGCCTTTTCAGGTCTGTGAACTGTTGTGTTCCCAAAGTCAGTTCATGCGACTATGCGGCTGCACACACCCCCTGCTTCCGACGTATTTCGGTAACCGGACAGAGTCGGAGCAGCCACTGCCACATTTGCCACCCTGCCAGATGTTCACCAATGGTAAACAGCCAGTAATCACTGTTTGGTATAAGGAGTAACATTCAAAAACATAAGGCACATATACTACATAAGGTAACATAAGGCAGCATAAGGTGACATTCGCTGACCGGGAATACATGAGCAGAGTAAATGCGTATTACAAACGGATTACAATGCTGCGTCAATTGCAGAAAATCCGCGTGGTGCGCACTTAGCTACTCATGTATTCGAGCCAGCGTCACCTTCGCCATCCGTATATGCCGGATGTTTACCAATGGAAACAGTCACTAACTCATGGATAACATTCACTGCCAGAGTTATTTTTCGTTTGTTTACAACTTTGTGAAAAGGGACGGGTTTATAAAAATATCTTATTTATATTCTTTGGTATCAATATAGCTACGTAAACAGTGTACCGACTCCTCTGAGTCTCTAGTAGATTCCGGTCCCCTTTTGATGGGTAAAATTGCACTTTAAAAAAGGCATCGTTCTCTTCAATACGTTTAGGTGACGTATTTACCTGATGTACAGTAGGTCTACAAAGAAGTCCCCGCCGTATGCGGGTCACCAGTGGGCAGTTAGCGCCTGAGCGCTACTCGGGCGCCACTTGCCCGCATACGGATAGGACTTATTTTGCAGACCTACTGTAAGGTACATCGAGTCACTTTCTTGATAACGCAACTGATTTTATGTTTCTTTTTTAAATGAATCAACAGGTAACCATTCCGAATGTGTTGATGATGTTCAAGATCAACTGAACCGACAAGAACTGACGTGCAAATGTCCGTTGGCGTGCCAGGATACTTCCTACGACATTCTGTCCTCTTCCGCACGTTGGCCACAAAACTTGGTGAGTATTATTCCAACAGTAATTAGGTTCTAACGAAGACCTACTGAAGAAAATGTGTATTGTGGCATAAGAATCTACCATCCTTTGTTCCACATGGACGATGGTTTAACTTATGTGTTTTAGATAAGAACGTCAAGAAAAGCGATAGGTACTATCAGGACAGCTTCCCAAGTCAGCAAGAAGAAAAATCGGCAAAACATCGACAAATAAGCACAACACCAGCGTGCTAGTAGAAAGGATAGTTTGTTTCGGGCATGGAAGCAGTGCTGTTCGTCCTGCTGAGCAGAGCTACCGTAGTGGACGCGGGACGGCAAGGACTCCTTAACCTTCCAGGCGGTGGGGGGGGGGGGATTTTTTGTCACCCTCCCTTTAGTTTTTTCGATATATCTACAGAACCGCTGCGCCGATCATCACCAAACTTTCAGTTCCCTCCCGAGAATAGCTTTTACACATCGTGAATAAAATTGTTTCCGAAAGCTATGATAGGTTGGCGGCTAATGACGTCGGAGTGACGCCATTTCTGCCATTTTCCACAAAAAAAGTTTCGCGGGAAGACCTGCTAGGCCTACAGATTTAGAGATACAGAAAAAAACGTTTTGACATTAAAGGAGTAGAAAAAACAGGGATATAAAACTGCTATCTCGGTTTTTTGAAATTGTTGGATTTTGACCCCCAAAAATAAAACAAAATAATTTTCTGAATATAATAACCAAAAAATCCCAAAAGTTTTTTGATATTCGTAAAAACCGGGATATATGTGATGTTCCCTACCGCCTTCCACCAACATACCAAATTTGAAATCGATACCTTTTTTGGCCAAGTTATAGCGAAAAAAACTGTTCAAAATTGATGACGTCAAATTTTTAAACTCATTTTTTAGCAATTCTAGACCACTTAGCGCAAAATAAAAATTATTAGACCATTAGACTCGCCCTGACGAGCTGCATCGAATCAATACCCATTTTGTGCAAAACTATCAACTTTGAAATTTGACCTTTTTTGACCTGGCATTGCCCGGCATGACCTCCACCAAAAAATGGCCTTAACAGTACCTGATGGTCTTATAACCAGCACCATTGAGCTGGAAGACCCTTGGTGACCTGACCTGTGACCTGACCTTGTGTCATCAGGGACCTTCAATAGCAACATATGTACTAGGCAACTTACGCCCTATCGCTGATTTTCGACAAAATGCGTTTTACTCGATGTTATAGCGCATTCCCTAGAAGACCCGTGAGCGGCGAAACATTTTATCTTTTACCTCACCTGTGACGTCATCGGTGACACCAAAGTCAATGAAATTTGGTTTCCCTCAACAAATTTGACAGGGCTATCGAACACCGTTTGAATTTTCCGGATCCGCCCAGTATAGTTTCAGAGATACGGGGGGGGGGGCAAAAAATGCCCCCCCCCCCCTCCACCGCGCGGAAAGTGGCCGGGAGGCCCACCACCTACCGGGTTAAACCACGTAACGCCGTTGTTATCGTTCAGTCCGGGGCCGGGGTCAGGGTCAGAGATGTCGTGGTCTTGTCATGCTGTTGTCAAAAACGTCAATTATGTTAGATTAAAGGGACACTCCCACCTTAACATTAGTTTTAAGTTGAGATAGCCAAATTGGTGGCCATGGCCTGCAAATACCGGTTTGGGCACTCACAACATCGAAAAATGTTTTAATTTGAAGATATCAGGGCCTCCTCTAACATACCCACTGGGTGGGCAAATGCCCACCCAGTCACCACAATTGCCCACCCAGTGGCGTCGATTTGCCCACCCAGAAGCAAATGCAAAAATTCTGGTCCGGCCGGACGTCCGGTACTACCTTTCTGGTCTTAAGCAAACTGGATGCTGTTTGAAAGTAAAAAAAAAATCTGGTTGCCCGATATTCAGGGGCGTAGTCAGAATTTCCTCAAGGAGGGGGCCAAACGCACAGGGGCCCAAAATAACCCCCTCAAAATCCAAAAAGCGATCTGGTTGGATCCAATATTTTTTTTTTTGGGGGGGGGGGGCCCAAATAAATAGAAAAATATTTATTAACAAAAAATATTAGAACTGAGGGGGTAAGCAGTCCATGGGCCCTGTTAGATAGGCCCACGAATAGCTTCATAGAGTCGCCAGTCGGTTTTGAGGGCGGTCTGAGGTCGGCCCGGCCCGTAGGTCGGATGAGGGTTCTTCAGACCGTCACAGGCCCCTACAGCGCATGAGAGCCTCGTAAGCCGTCTGAGGGTCATATAAGCCGCCTAAGGGCCACTAAGACCGACAAAAGCCCTCCTTGCACTTGCAGAGGCCCAGTCATGCCGACGGAGGGCTCTCTCAGACAAACTAAGGACCCGTTCAGGGCATTTGAGGGCTTCCTCAAACCGATAGGGGCCCCTCAGATCGACGGTGGATCCGATCCGAGCTCCCTCAAACCGATATAGGGTCAGACCAACAGTCGGAACGCATTGATTCTGTTTACACACCGTTGGACCCAAGTTGGACCCATCCCATCCAACTGACCCCCTGGTTTCAATAGGGCCCCAAGGCTCTAAAATTGGGGCTCTCTTGGCCAAAGTATAACTACTCAGCTGTGTCAAATGATCTGTCGCAGGGGCCTTTGCGTCGCCAAGGGCCCACTGTGTCAGCCAGGAGCCCCTATAGAATAAGGACCCCTGGCTTCCAGGGGGGGCATGGTCCCTTTGGCCCCCTCCTTGGCTATGCCACTGCAGGTGACAAGCGTTCTTCCAGGCGACCAGGGGGCAGGGGCCAGGCGACCAGGCCCCCAGGCGACCAGGGGCCCCCATGCGACTAGCCCCCAAGCGACCGGGCCCTCTAGGCGACCAGGGGCCCCAGGAAACCGGGGGTCATCGGATGAGTGCAGGGGCCCATTGGGTCATCAGAGGGCCACAGAAATGAATCTTCGACATCAATTTTCTTCCGAGTAAAAGACGTTTTATCCAGTGTTTGAAAAAAATATCCCGGGGCCTGAGGGGCTCCCCCATGGCGCGTTTTGCGCTCAAGGGAGGGGGCCATTGCCCCCGTGGTCCCTCCCCCTTGGCTACGCCCCCGCCGATATTGTTATTCATGGACAAAGCCAGCTAAATCTCTAAATACGGCTGAGCTAAACAAATAAGCAAGAATCATTACCGGTTCGGGTAGCCTTTACTACAATGTATTATGTTAGTTAGCTCTCGCCCGGTGAGGGGGGGGGGGGGGTGATGCACCCCCCCTAAGGTTTTTCACAAATAACGTAAAAACGGCGGCGCTCAAATTTGGCATGCCCTCTGGGGCAACCTTTTGGCACTTGTCCTGAAAATTTCAGATCTCTAGTCTTTTCAGGTCAGGTCACCAGGTCACACACCCCGTACAAGGTCAGGGGAAAATTGGACTAGTTTAGCGGCAACCGAAAGCCAGAGTTTTTCGTTGATAGCGTGAGTTCTAACTTCTATAGCACGTAGCGCTACCAAATTTAAGACACGACTTGGAGCATCTGTTTGCCACTTGGCCTTGGAGTTTTAGGTTCCAGTGACCCGAGGCCAGGTCACAAGGTCACAAAAACTGGTACATTGTCAAAATAGCAAGAATACCGAATAAGAATACCTACCACGCAGTTTGCGGAGGGCTGTACATGTAACTCTGGAACGAATCGCTCGAGCATCGCTAACCATAAAACATACGACAAACGTTAACTTTGCAAACTATCATCTTATTTCCAATTACGGCACTGCTTATTTCGCCTCACCCCCGCCCCCCCCGTAACAGGTTTTGATATTGGTTGAACCCCAAAACGGTGGCTGGATTCGCCCTTGGGCAGGGGGTAGCGAAAATTCTGCCCACCCAGTGAAAAATCCTTAGAGGAGGCCCTGGAAGATATGAAATTTCAAACTTGCAGTTTTCGGATTCTAAGGGGCTAATGCATTGGAATGCCCCCTTAGAATTTGTGACGTCAGCGGAGATCTCACGATTTTTAAATCTTAGACTAAAACCATCGTTAACCCTCGCATGTGTAGGGGGGGTCGGATGGACCCCCCCCATGGTTTTTCGCGAATAACTCGCGTAAAAAGCGGCCGATCGCGACGAAACTTTTAGTACCCTCGCATTAATCAATTTTACACCTACCCTGAAAATTTCATGACCCTGACCCAAATGACCTTTGACCTGTGACCTCTTTTCCAAGACCATGTTTGGCCGGAATCGCGATTTCGCGTATGTCGGCTCGCACTAGCCGCGTGTTTGCAAGCTTTTCGTGGTTTCAAACGTTCAAACATGTGATTTGATGTTACTCCCGTGTGTGTCAAGGTCACCCGAAGGTCAGGTCAGGTCATTGACCTTTGGTGACCTCGGGTGACCTCGGTTCACTTTTTCAAGTTTTACATGTTTCTAGGCTAGTTTTTGGAGCTGAATTCGAATTTAGCAACCATTTGAACATCTACGAAGTAGTTTTGGTGACTTCGTAACATGTTACGAAGCTGTCAGAGGCGGTTGACACGTACTACGAATACCCGTCACGACGCCTACTGGTTGACCTGACCTGACCTGACCCGACCTGGTCTAAATGCTTCAAGACATCATCTGTGATCAACACTAACACGATATTCGTGATCAGCACCCCGAAAAACCCCTTAGCAGCCACACTTTACGACTTTCTAACATGTCCCGATTTTCCCGACTTTGGGTCATTGACCTGACCTGGAAGGTCAACCAATGACCTAGGACCTTAAAATTGGGTATCATCGGCTTCCTCTCGTCACGGGCAACACGCTCGTTTTTCCGCGAAGCTCTAGCTCGATCAGGGGCCAAACGGCAAGGGGGGTCCAACCGACCCCCCCCCCCCCCTACACAATAGAAGCTGGCAAACGCCGCACACATGCGAGGGTTAACACGTGGTGGTATACGCTGCTTTGCGCGCAACGTCTGCCGCACTTTAAGGCTGCCAAATTATTGCTTCCAAATAAAGTCGCTAGTAACAGGGCAGATCCCAAAAAGTAAACAAAAGTAAAAGCCTAATATCTTGAAAACCAGTGAATATTTTTCGGTGAAATTTGGTAGATATTCATTTTCGCTCTTTCTGAACCAAGGGACATCACTTTCATGCCAATTCATTAACTTTTTTGAAGGTGGGAGGGTCCCTTTAACTATTAATAGCTATAACCATTAACTATTCAAACAGCTATTGTCAGTTGCAGATCAATTACTGTGCCATCGCGGCAACTGTGTCTTAGTGTGCTGATTTGTTTCACTGTGCCACTGATATGTTTTCCGTGACAGGTAAATGCCGCTGGAAGAATGGGCCTATCCGGCGATATTCTTACCACTGCCCAGATGAACGAATTAGAAGAAGAAATTCTGGAGCTGAAGGTCTATTTTCGTACCCTGTTGACTGAAAATATCGAGCAAGAGGGAGAGTTTACGGTAAACTTTTGGACAATAAATACCACAAATGTTTTCAACTAGGCCATTTTACTTTGTAAATCTACTGACTGTTCGGAATGAATGAATGTAGATACAAGTCACTTCGAAAGTAATGCGAGGTAACGGTAGTGGTTAAGCCTTGCATCTGCATTTTAGGAACTATACATTTGTCAGAATACCATGAAACTTGGAACGTAGCCTAAATGTGACACCATCCTTGCAGGCCAGCTGCAAGCAGCTCATCTTTTCCGTTCTACGTCTGAATCCCTCCGTATTTGAAATCGTCAGTCAGAGTCATGTGTTGAGATTGGTAACACCTCACATTACTTTAGCGGTGACCTGTACCTGCACCCTTTCAATTGATAACATGTTATCATTTGATTGAACTAGCGTTACGTTGGCGAACTATAGCGAGCTGAAATTGCAGCGTCCCTCGCACTTATCATTCTTACACGTCGACAACATGCAATGATTAGAAGTAATTATAGTTCAAGAATAGTTTACATTAGCCGTTTTCACGACGGCCATCTGGTACGCATTTGGTGCACATCTGGTGCAGATTAGGTGCAGATTTGGTCAAATCAGTTATCGGGTTCAGTGTGTCTCTTAGTAGCTATCAGCTAGGGTTGCACTAATTGCTTATATGCCTGCTTTGCCATATTATCAGAGAGCATCATCGATTAAAACACTGAAATAAATTAATAAAATAAAGATATTTGCTGTAAAAGAGATTAGGTGCAGATTTGGTCAAATTAGGTGCACTCGCCGGATAGCCCGCCGTGAAAACGGCTATTATTTCTACATTTCGCTTACTCACTACATGAGAAATTTAACCCGCGCGGGGCTGGGGTCTCCAGCCGAACGCGCGGGGCTGGGGGGGGGGGGTAAATTTTACCCCCCCTGTTATCTCCCGAACTAATGGTCCGATTTGGAAAATTCAAACGCCAATCGAAAGCTCTCATCACGAACTACTAAAAACATGTACTTAATTTAAAGTTTGAGGTCAAGGTCAAGGTCAGGTCAAGGGTACAAATTGCAAGTTTCTACAGTATCGGCCTTGCACCGTAGTTGCCGAAGAATGGAGTCATGGACTGAGACTGATCGCCCAAAACGTGTTCTTAGGCTACCAAGACAATATTAGTTGCATACAATATCATTCAGAGGTCAAGGTCAAGGTCAGGTCAGGTCATGTCAGGTCACCAAAAACAAAATATAGAAAAGGGCATGTGCGACACATGTTTTATGGGTCATTTTACTCATAGAATTCAAAAGGCACACTCAATAAGTGATATGGACCACCTCTGGATGAATTTCAGGTCGAGTTCAGGTCAAGGTCAGGTCAAGTGAGGTCAAATTTTGAAGTTGGTTGTTAAGGCCTAAAAAGGTGTCTATCTGATGCAGTTTTTCACGGCGAATCGAATGGTGCTATTTTTGTTTCCGTACGAGGTCTAGAACTTCCAAAAAAGTCATTTCTCAAAAATTTTGTGTGTCGTGACGTCATAAAATTTTGAATAACTCCCACATTTTAGAACCGATTCTTCTAAAATTTGGTATGTAGGTGCACATAGACCACTTCTCTGACATATATTCCGGTTTTTTCGATAGACTCAAAATTTTGGATTTTATAATGATTTTCCCAAAAAAATCAGTTTTTTGAAAAAATTTAGGCCAAAATCCAAAATTTTCAAAAAACCGAGATAGCCATTTGATAGACAAAGTAAAATTACGTATAACCTTTTTTGTTACGTCTTGATTCCTTTAAAAATGAAGATGTTAGCGGCGTTTGAACTTTTGCCGTTTTTGAGGCGAAAATGGCGAACATGACGTCACTAAAACGTCAATTTCTCAAAAAATTTCCGACGGATTTTGCTCAAATTTTCAGGGAAGGTGTCAAATTGATGTAAGAAAAGGTACTGAAAGTTTGGCGGCGCTGCGCGCCGCCGTTTTTGAGATATCGCAAAAATTCGCGAGGGGGGGTAAAATTTACCCCCCCCCCAGCCCCGCGCGGGTTAATACTAGATAGGAACATTATATAAATGATAATATAGTGTTATTTATCACAAAATTAAGCTGATTTAGATGCGCACTCACGTCAGTACTTTACACGCATTATACGGACGTGGCAGTAGTATATGTACCTGTGTATGGGTACAAAGGTCTGTGTTCTAACCCCTGTCGATGTCTGTTTGCAGGGGGAAGCTCTACTAAGCACGCTTGGAGGAGCGATGTCACTGTATTTGGGAATATCTTTGGTCATGCTGGCGGAATTTCTTCAGTATATCATTCTACTTCTCTGGGCTGTACTACGATATTTTGCTGGGAAATTCAACGGCGACGCTACACGTGGTAAATGACTGTGCATTTCAGCACGCAGCTATCAAAATGTTCGCTGCCAAACCATCAACCGAACAACACTGTGTACAGCACAAGTCTGTCTCTATTACGCAACATCCTCTACAAAGTTCATATCCGCATTCACACCTGCAGCTATTCTAATTCAATACCTATATTAAATTCCTCTTAACCCGCGCCCTGCTGGGGGGGGGGGTGTTTGAACACCCCCCCTTGTGGTTTTTCGCGAATATCTCAAAAACGGCGGCGCGGAGCGCCGCCGTTTTTGGTACACCTTATCATGCATCAATTCTACACATGTTGTGAAAATTTCAGACCAAGGTCATTCAAGGTCAGGTCACCAGGTCACTTGAAGTGACCTCACCTCATAAAAAGTTTCAATGTCTGTCATAGCTACACCGAGTGACCGATCGCTTTGAAACTTTCAGCGATTGGTAAGAGCAATAGCATGTACAAAATGTATATCTTAGAATTTTGATATCGATGACCTAAGGTCAGGTCAATTTTGCGACCTCCCCATTATAAGTCAATGGGAGAAAATTGAAATGCGCCTCTTTTGGACGAAGGACATTATAAACACTCCCAAACACTGAATTACAAGTGGTTTAGACACACTGAACATGAAAATGGTGTCCGTGACCCCTATTTATGCCCTGAGGTCATCTTAGGTCACGAATGGTATCTAACAGTTTTTCGCAAATAACTTTTGATAGAGGCATGCTAGAGCGATGAAAACGCCTTAGATGTGTTCAGCTCGACGATACGGATCGACTGATATGCAACATGACCCTTTCCGGTCAGGTCATGACCTTGACCTGAGGTCAAATTTTCAAGTTGACCTTTCAAGGTCAAATTATAGTTCATTCGATGCGTCTTGACGAGAGGAACACGATGCCGGTAAAAGTAAGCTCGTACAAGGCTTGGGTCAAAAGTTATTGCAGAAAAACTGTTTCCGAAAAAAAATCGGCTATTTTTGCAGTTTTTGCCCCCTGCAGGCAAAACCGTTGACGTTAGGTCAAATCTGAGAGAATTATTCAGAAAGGGCGTTAATAGGGCTATCGAATGCGCTTTTCCGCGGCGCTGTAGCTCTATTGGTTCCCGAGTTATGCGTTGGCTTCTTGGAAATTTTCGACATTCGACCTGGAAATCGGCGAAATTTCGCCTTCAATGACCTCTGGTGACCTGACCTTTGACCTGACCAAAAAATTGACCGAAGTGATTTCGTCATTATTTTTGACGCTCTTTCGAACGCCGCCTTCCGCGTATCGCTACGTGGCCCAGGAGCTGAGTTAGAAGGGGGGGTGTTCAAACACCCCCCCCCCCCCAGCAGGGCGTGGAAATCCAGGACCCCCAGCCGGGCGCGGGTTAACCCTCGCCGGCCGAGGGGGGGGCGGATGCCGCCCCCATAGGGTTTTTCGCGATAGCTCCGAACACGCTGGCGATAGAGAGCTGAAACTTGGCATACCTGACCTTTGATTCAAGCCAGATCTTTTGACACCAACCGCATTTTTGGGTCAGGTCAGGTCACTGACCTATGACGTCATAAGTGAACCTCTGCACGGTCTTCAGATGTCGCAACTTCGCAACGCTCTCACTGCCAGAGGAGATGTCACAGGGAAATGAAACTTGCAGGATCTAGTATCCATTATGAGTCTCACAACTTCCATATCTCGGATTTTTCCTAAAGGTCATATGAGGTCAGGTCATTTTCGTGACCTCACCATTATAAGTCAATGGGGAAAAATGAAAACTGCTATTCTGGCGCCGGGAACGATCTCCAACTATCTCAAGCACACAGAATCGTGTTTTGATGCACTCCTTGCAAGGTTAGATGCGTCACTTTTGCAATGTTGACCTTGCGTGACGTCATTTATGACGTCATCAAGGTCATATTAGTTTTTCGTCAATAACTCTTGATCAAATTGAGCTAGCGAGTCGGGAAAGCCACCAATGGACTCAGGAAGACCTGCCAAATCGAATGATATGCGACATGTCCTCTTTCGACCAAACCAACTTCGTGACCTGGGGATGCTGACCTGACCTTGACCTGAGGTCAACACCCAAAGTTGACCTGACCCGGACAAAAAGTATATCATTCGACGCGCCTGAGCGAGGCAAACACGATGCTGCCAAAATCGCGGCTCTGCGGTTGTTTTTTGCGAAGCTATTCACCAAAAACTGAACCGTACTTTGGGGCACTTGACCTGACCTCAGAGGTCACCGGTTGACCTAGGACCTTAAAATCGGGGGTACCAATCTCTGCGTCTCGTAACGGCGCACACGCTCATTTTTTCCGCGACGCGCTAGCTTCACCAGGGGCGAAACGGCGAGGGGGGGGGGGGTCGTACCCGCCCCTCCCCTCGGCCGGCGCGTATGTATGTAGAAAACCAATAGGTCCAGCGCCCTAGGGTTAACTGAAGAAGATCCAGATGCGTAATATTTTTTTGTGTCTTGGGCTCATTTATAGATGCATGATTTTTTTTTTGTTGTTGTTGTTGTTTGACTGCAACACCCTAAGACTCGGCTGGCTTCCTCCCACAGAGAAGAGCCAGTGGGCTACTCCTCCGCCGAGTGTTGGCGTGACCAAGGTGGTGATCACGCGTCCAGTCGGACTGAAGCACCCGTACCTCAGCGGGGCACCGACAAACGGCGGCAGCGCCGCGCACCGCCGCAGCAACTACTGAACTGTTCTATACAACACACCGCGCGGCGTGCGCCGCCGGCCGCAGCAACTACTGAACGCCAAACGGCGCCCACACACGCTGGGCCAGCCTGCTGGCTTCGTTATTCACGAAAGCCGGCTAGTCTAGCGCGAATTTTCCGTTATTGTTGCTAACTAACGGTTTATTGATAAAGCTAGCACCGTTAATAGCACCATTTCCAAGCAATGTCTTGGAACGGCCATTTGCTGGCCGATTCGGATGCACTGGCAGCGGCCATCAATAAACGAATGACGCACAGCAGTTTGCGTCTTCACAACACGAGTTGGGCGTGCACGTGCAGCCGGGGGCCTAGTCCTATTTGAACAATGGCACTCATAACTAGTTTTTGCAGCAATCGGCCTCACCCATGGGTGAGGCCTTTAGACGCTAGTGCACTAGCGTCTAAAGTCGGTCTTCATGAAGCACCTTATCTTCCTTCATGCAAGTCAAACACGAAAGGTCATTGCCCTCACGATAACACTCGACTTTATCGATAGCGCATGTCACTTGTTACGATCCGACAATAACTTGGCACCGTGCATCGAGTTTGACTTACGCTGCCGCTCGTTCTCTTTGCAAACATGCCGACTACTTTCGACTGTTCTATGTCATCAGTATGTGTCATTGCCCCAAGGGACATTCAGGTCAACAACTTTAACTCGGCAGTTGCCATGGGATATTTCGCCACCCACCACTTTTATGGACCTA
Source organism: Amphibalanus amphitrite (assembly GCF_019059575.1). Taxonomy (NCBI): domain Eukaryota; kingdom Metazoa; phylum Arthropoda; class Thecostraca; order Balanomorpha; family Balanidae; genus Amphibalanus; species Amphibalanus amphitrite. The sequence goes on from NW_024882019.1 coordinate 418,287, forward strand.
CATGTGTGTATGTAGGTATAGACTAACACCAGTAAGACGCCTTTTGGGGGCGATTAACGAGCGAGCGAAAGAGTGAGCCTTGCACGTGCGGAAGGGCGAGAGGGTACTTTGGCTTGTGCACGGCACCCCACTAACCGGTCACTAACAGTGTGCCAACTTTAGAGGCAATCGACCCAGCCGTTCTCGAGATCTGGGCCTCGTTTCATAAAGCGAGTCCGTAACTTACGCCGGTTTTTGGTCTTGCATTGCAAGTTCATGTGAAGCGTTAAATTTATTTCCCCTTCTCCCTTCTGTCCTTGCTTGCAAGATGAATAAATTCAACGATTCAAACTATCGTCATCGCTTCACATGCACTTGCAATGCAAGACCAAAAACCGGCGTAAGTTACTGACTCGCTTTATGAACTGAGGTTCAGGAAGCGGCACGCTGCACGTGCGTACGTATAAACTGGGCCCAAAGTGACTTTTGCACGGCACTTTACCAACCGGTTTCCAAACGCTTACCAAATTTGAGCGAAGTCGGCCCAGCCGTTCTCGAGATCTGGAAGCGTCACCTGCACGTGCGCACGTGCAGTAGCAGACTGACCGTAACACATGAGAATGAACACCTGGCGGGTTCCTACCGGCATGTCAAGTTTCAGCGAAATCGCTCCGGTAATTGCCGAGTTATTGTAATGGGAACAAATTTGACACTCCTTCTTTTTGCATTTTGCACGTGCATTAGAAGTGACCCACAGGTATCGGAGTATTCGATGTTTGGAAGACGGGATGCAACTATCCGACACAAATAATTGCAAGTCAATCGCCCCAGTGGTTGCCGAGATATATGGGCCTCTCAAAATTATCCCTTTAGCAGAACAGCTTGAAGGCCGGGCCGGGTCGGGCCGCTCATAGCGATACTTTTTCGTCATATTGAAAAGACTGAAAAGACTCGACAAAAAAGACATGTGAAAAGACTCGCTTTGCGCTCGCTCGTAAAAACAAGCCAACCACATATAGCGTGGCGATTACGGCTTGGGGGAGGGGGTTCCTTGCCCTGGCGGTCATAGGAGAAATCTCTTGATAGTAAAAAAAAACAAAAAAAAAAACAGCGTAACCATGGTGACCGGAACTCTGAAGTGTTGGCGATACGCTGCAGCGTCAATATGATTTGTTGCTCGGCGTCGACTACCGGCAGGTAGACATCGCAACAACAGCGCTGTTCGCGAAAGCCGGCTATCGCAACAACAACAACATAGCTCATTTCCTAAAAATGACGTGACTAAATATGCACCTACAAATGCGGGTAGGTATAATTTGTAATGTCTGAAATATGATGGATGAATTGCCACTAAATGGCTTTAACCCACGAACAGGGAGATCCACACAAAGCAGGATTCACGACACGACAGTTTAGTCCACCGAACCCTCAACCCGGCACATACATATAAGACAAAGTCCAAGAGACTAGGAAGTATCAATGCCTAATCGACTTGTATGTATATACAGGACACATGCGCGGAGAATGGCATCACTGCCTGTTTCCGAGCCACATTTAGTTCAAAGTCGAACATTCGTCTCCGGACTTCAATGGCGCCCTGGTCATGATTCATACTGTTGTGCCTTTGACTTCGCGACGTAGTCGAATCCTGGCGCTGGAACCTGGAATGCGAAATGGTTGTGATGTCAAATGTTTCGTAATGACATAGTTCATCTCGAGGTCATCAGTCATGGTGCTAAACCTATGGAAATATGTAACTAGGTGTGACACAGGGAACATCTAAGAATGTTTTACTATTGCTTTTGTGTCGCTCTACCTCGTTTCATACCACAAGTTACTTAGTTTTTTTCTATGCTTGATGCAAGTGCGCAAGGTTTGAATCAGCTAAGGTAAAGTAGTGCCAGCAGCGTCTATTTTATTGCTCATAACTACAATGGCATAACGCAAGTACAAGGTTACAAAAAGGTGTCACTGTGTTCCCCTTGATCAGCTAAGTAATCAGCATGAAAAACCGAAGCTACTTCGGAACGTTAACATTCATAGGACTTTATGGAAACTTGGAACTGGAAGGTGTGCTTATTAGCCGTTTTATCGACAGTTATCTGGCACACATTGGGTCATATTTGGTGCGATTTCATCCAATAAGGCTCGTTAGTTTTGGCAGTTTTCAGCTTATGGTGCACTGTTTGCTTATACACCCTATTCATCAAACCATGGATGAAGATCAAATCAAATTCAAAGATCAAATTATTAATCATTGTTTTCCATTAAAACTTTGAAATAAATTCATTATGTGGAATGAAAAACACCTCCAACGAAATCACAAAATTATCCGGATATCTATTTTTCACCATATCTGTTAGCAAAGTTTCTTCTCTGATGTTAGAGCGGGAATATTGAATGAATGCTCTGGCTGGAATGCTCAAGCGCATTTGTAACTGTGCTCTTATGAAAGGTGTTATATCATCATTTAAAAGCAATGAAAACTTCAAATTGTCTTGCTTTTTGATTACAGCGTGAATAATGATGTGCGGATAATTTCGTTTTACCCTGTACCTATATGGCCCCGTTTTGAGCTAACGCATCAAAACTTACTCTTGCTTGAGCCTTCAAAGGAATAATACTCCTGTCATTTTTCCTTAGGCGGTCAGTCTCTCTTTTCAATCTATTCTCATATTCTTCCTGCTCCCGTCGAGTCGCTCTATCCACTTCTTGTGACTGTTTAAATTCCAATTCCGCTTCTTTTATTATTGACGCATCCGCTTCCTTCTGTGAATAGAAACACAAAATCACTACAACTTCGCTGAAAACTGCAAAGTGCATCAATTTACATCGTTACATTGCAAAAATAGTGATAAAATATTGCAAAGCGTTAGGTCGGAGTGACAGTTTAGTTGCGGATTATTTGGACGGTAGATAGAAGTCATTGAGCAAAAACATTGTGTTCCACGCGTGTTATGGGAAGTCGCTAGTAGAATGCGGGCTGAAATCCAAGCAGTTACGGAGATGATCATGGGCTAGTTGAAGGTTTCTAGCTGGTGTTGCTACTGGCGGATCGAGGAAACCGCACATCGAACATCCGTAGGAATACACAGTATATCATATACCGCTATAATCAGCCTCAACTAAGCCCCTAGCTTCATGCATTTACCGTGGAAGTTAGGTATTTCCCTCCCCCAACAGGAAAGGAAATGGTGAATTTTTAGCCACTCCATAAATATAGATATAAAATATAAATAATTATAAATCTATAAATATTAATATAAAAAGATCCAAACGGAGAATAGTTACTAAATGTGTTTGTACAATAAAAATTCCATCAAACTATTTTTTGGCATTAAATAGTTAATTTACGACCATATTTGTGCCGCCTCCCATGCCTCCGCTCACCTTCTGCTGCCTCCACTGCCGCCGGCAGCCGGCGCCTCTGCTGGCCGCCCGCTGCCGGAGCCAGTCGAGCTCGGCCGCCAGTCGAGCGTTCCGCTGCTCCCGGGCGAGCGCCTCCCGGCGCGTGCGCTCCGCCTCCTCCCGCAGCCGCTGCTGGCGGTCTCGTCGGTCGGCCGACCAGGCGCGGCGCACGGTGCTGTCGAGCGCAGCGCGGGCCGCCTCCCGCTCCGCCTCCCGCCGCCTGCCCTGTGCCTGTCTGTGGCCGGCGGCGGCGGCGGCGCCCGTCCGCTCGGCGGCCCGCTCCTGGTCGCCGGCGGCGGCGGTCAGCTCGGCCAGCCGGGCGCAGGCCGCGTCGGACCGCTGTCGACTCCGACGCAGCGTGTCGGCGTGTCGCTGCAGCTCGGCCTCGGCCAGTCTCAGACGGTACAGGCCGAACGCCCGACGCTCCTCCTGCGTCACGGCCGGGGTGTAACTGCTTGTGTTCTGGCATAATTAATAATTGTGCATAGGTAAAGGGTACAACAGTGAGACAGACAGTGTGACAGGAGGAATTCTGACGACTAGATTATTTGCTAAGCAACCACGTTATGCACAAGCTTCTTCTGAATTCCTGAGACTGCATAAATTCGCGCCCCACTGGGGGCCGAGGGGGGGGGGGGCTATTCATAGCACCCCTCTCGTTTTTCTGCAATAACTTCTTAACCGCTAGAGGTATTGACGCGAAACTTTCAGTACCTTCGGCTGCATCAATTTGACGCCTTGTGTCAAATAGGAACTTCGTAGCTACTATAGGTCGGCCGGAAATGACGTCAGAGCGACGTCATGTTCCGCCCATTTCGACGCAATACATTGAACTACGGCAATCACTCTAAAAAGCTTAGTTTCTAGCCTAGATATAATTTCTTTGCATGTGAGTTCTCAGAATGCACTGCGCTATCAAACTGTTATCTTAGAGTATCAATGGTTGAGAAAATTCAAAGAATTATATAGATTGAATTTCAAAACTTAGGTGCCTACCTGTATACTTTTAAAGTTAAACTTTTTTGTAAAAACCAGAATACCTATGTGTGATAAAACACATGCCCATGATATACTCTATAGCACGTTTTAGGCGGATATCTTTAACGTCACAGGTCAGGTCAAAGAAGAAATTATTAACATTTTGGCTTGTTCACAATTTAGGCTCTGGCAGCCGGCTTACAAGTCCGATCAAGCTCTTTTTGGTTTACGCACTCTTTGATATATGCCTTAGATACCCTGAAGGTACCAAACTTGTACTCCGATTTTTTTTTAGGTCAAGGTCAGGTCATCCTAGGTCATTCTAGGTCAAGGTCAACATCACGAACATCATATTTGCGGATAAACGGACGGGGATCCGCGGATGAACAAGACTCTTCACGATAACCGAAAACTCACTGAAGAGTTGACGAGATCTGCGAACCACCCGGGGAATCCGCGGAGCAACGATTTATTCCAGTGAGTTCGTGAATTTCCTATGCGCTTCATGAAGCTAACTTATTTGCGACCAACAGCATGTCACATGTTTGAACGCTTGAAACCACGGAAAGCTTGTAAACGCCCGGCTAATGCGAGCCGACATACTCCGAATCACGATTCCGGCCAAACATGGTCTCGGAAAGTAAGTCACAGGTCAAAGGTCACTTGAGTTGAAGACATGAAACTTTCAGGATAGTTGCAACATTGATTAACCCTATTCCTGGCGGGCTCCGCCGGGACAAGAAACTGGCGGGGGGGGGGGCGATTCGGCCCCCCCCTGAGATCTCGAGAACGAAGCAAGATAGCGACAAGCGGTAAACGGCATCGGATACGCATGGACAAGGTCTACAATTTTTACTAAGGTCATTTTCAGGTCAGGTCAAAGATGACGTCACAGGGGTCGAAAAAGTCAAAATGGCGGCGCTAGATATGGAGAGAGTTTTTCTCGAATAACTTTCGAATTAGTCAAGATAGGAGAACTAACTAAGGGCATCATCGTGATCCTCTCGTCAATCCGCATCGAATGATATATATGTTGACCTCGAAAGGTCAAGGTCAAAGGTTGACCTCAGGTCACGTGACCTCGAGGTCATCATGTATATCATTCGATGCGTCTTGACGAGCTGAACACAATGAGACCATCCACGCGTCTGTATCTTATTCCTGTACGGAGTTATTGGCCAAAAACTTTGGTGACCTTTGATGACGTCACATGACCTCACAGCTGCCCAACAGCAAAACAGACCTCAAGGTAGTGAAGGTTGATCGTATATGAAGTCATGTATGGTATATGGGGCCATTCCGACCCGTTTTAGTGGTAAAAACAGGGAGTTGATTTTTCCCCCATTGACTTATAATGGGGAGGTCGCGAAACTGACCTGACCTTAGGTCACCGATATCAAAATTCCGAGATATACAAATTGCACATACTGGTACCCTAACTAAAGCCTGAAGAGAAGAAATTGATCGGTCAAAAACTCTAGCTCTGGCGTGATTGCAAACTTTTCTGAGGTAGGGTCACCAAACCGCCTCTGGTGACCTGACCTGAGGTCAGATCAACTCAAAATTTTCAGACATGTTGCGTAGAAGCCTTTTAGGAAAAGTCAGAAAATTTGAGCTTCCTAGCTCAACGCGTTTGGGAGAAATAACCAAAAAACCTCAGGGGGGGGGGGCTCCTGAGGCCCCCCCCGCCAGGAATAGGGTTAAAGCGAGGGTAAAGTTTCGACGCGATCAGCTGCCTTTTACGCGAGTTATTCGTAAAAAAAACGATGGGAGGGTCCGTTCGAATGACCTGAACTGACCTTCAGGTGACCTTAACACCCACCCTAATACATGGGGCCAACATCATGTCACATACCTATTTGAACACTCGAAACCACTGAGTCTGTTCGAAACCCCCTCCCTATACGGAGTAGGGTTAATTATACGCTTTTCCATAGATAACATTAATCATGTTGAATAATGGCTCATGGTATCATGATTCAATCATGAATCATTAATGTTATCTATGACTTTTAATGTTACATCGTTTGCTATCTTCAAAGCTGTAAGTGTGGCAGCTCTTCCGGCAACACTCCTTTTTTGTCGAAAAGGACAGAGCGTGAAATTGTTCTGATATCATTTTTGGCCTACCTATCATAACCACTGTAATTTGCTTAGTCACAAGGTGTAAAACCGATGTACGGAGAGGTCAAGAAAGTTTGGTGACGAATCTACAATACTAAAAGAGGTATCGAGTCGACAGAAGAGGATGGCGGGGTCCCCTCCCCTGTGAGGCGCGGGTTAAAACGGTAATTGGAAGTCTGAGAAAGACATCGCAAACGGCACCTATAAGATCAGAGATAGAAGTCAACAAGCATCATGAAGCACAGTAAGCACAGTAAAAATTTTGATGACGATGCCACAAAAAGTAGGGGAAGTTCATCAATTTGGTAATTCACGCAATACGAATCCTTGTATGCGATCGGATTATTGATTTACCGGTGTGTACCTATGTGAGACATGAGCACAGTACATAGCTATGATAGTTAAGCAAATAATCGAAGCAAGCCTAAGCTGCTCATTTAAAAGCTATATCGCTTTTGGCGAGTGTGATGGCATAAGACCGAGATCGGGTCGAGGCCGGGCGGAGGATCGTCCTGGCCACCCGTGGTCACACTCACCTCCAGCTGTCGCTCCTCGCAGCGCCGCTTCTCTTCAAGGGCGCGCCGCTCCTCGACCTGCTCCCGAGTCAGCTCCTTCCACTTCTTGTTCTGGCCGTATTCCTGCGGGGTTTCGTGTGGCCAGCTCATCAGTCAGGTATGCACGCGGTAGATGTAGACACTTGGTTGTACTTGGTTGTAAGGGTGTTGAGGTTGTACCGTATTTTCAGAGAACGACCAGCCTAACACTGACCAGTTAGTTAGTTTGTGCGGCCCCTCTCACTGACCTGGAGCTTATTGAGTTGTTGCTGACGTTCGTAAAGCACACTGTTCTGTCTTGCCTGCTCGGCTTCCTTCAACTCGAGCCTCTTTTCCTCTTCCCTTCGACGAAGATAATCAGCCACCCTGCCAGCGTACACACTACACAGTTTCTTTTTTAACGGAAATTAAATATACAGTGACGGAAGCAGAAATTTAGCGATGATTAAGTGCCACATGACCCAGACTCCAGAGGCCACGTTTTTAAAGAACATCCGATACGATTGGCTGCGTTATATTTAATGTTCATCACTTGCAGAGTTTGAGCAAGAGGTCTACTTTTAAACCCATTTTACTGGCAATGTGAAGTTTTTTTTTTCTCCCAGATCAATGAACAGAAATTGGATTATCCAAAAATTATTACAGGCTTATTTGCCGGTACAATATCTTTCTAGCGTAATTAGCTTAAAAATGTATGTAATGCTCCCTTGATGACAACAACATGAATAATTTGGCGTGATAGGATTTAGTTTTTGTTTAA